>NC_133768.1:41728877-42064234 GCF_036562045.2 Rhinolophus sinicus
ACTTCAACAAAGAGATAGTAAGTATAATGCATATCGGCATATCAAAAGTACTATAGTAAAGAAGCAGAAGTAAAGAATAAAATAACTGAACTGAAGAATGCAATAGAAGGAATCACCAGCAGAATAGATGAAGCAGAGGATCGAATCAGCGATTTGAAGGACAAGGTAGCAGAAAACACCAAACACATCAGAACAGCAAAAAGAAAAAACAATAAAAAAAAATGAGGATAGTTTAAGAGACCTCTGGGACAACATCAAGTGTAACAATATTCACATCATAGGAGTACCAGAAGGAGAAGAGAGAAAGCAAGGGATTGAGAACCTATTTGAAGAAATAATGCTGACAATTTTCCTAACCTGGGAAAGGAAATAGACGCACAAAGAGTCCCAAACAAGATGAACCCAAACAGGTCTACACCAAGACACATTATAATTAAAATGGCAAAGGTTAAAGACAAAGAAAGAATCCTAAAAGCAGCAAGAGAAAAGCAACTAGTAACTTATAAGGGAGCTCCCATAAGATTGTCAGCTGATTTCACAACAGAAACTTTTCAAGCCAGAAGGGATTGGCACAACATATTCAATGTGATGAAAAGTAAGGACCTACAATCAAGGGTACTCTACCCAGCAAAGCTGTCATTTAGAATTGAAGGACAGATAAAGAGCATCCCAGACAAAAAAAACCTAAAGGAGTTCATCACCATCAAACCAGTATTACAAGGAATGTTAGAGGGACTTCTTTAAAACAAAACAAAAAAAGATCAAATTTATGAATAATAAAATGGCAATAGCTACATATCTATCAACAATTATTTTCTTTCTTTTTTTTCAAGGGAGAAAAATAGACTTTATTTACAAGTAATAACATTTAGAAAAGATCCTGGCCCTTAAAAACCTTCCCAGTACTCCAAATCCCACTCCAGCACAAGTCTGGGGAAGGTGGGAGATGAGCTGCCACTGAAGGCTGCCCTTGCTTGGGCCGTCTGTCCTGGAAAAGCATCCTCTGGGCAACTGTGCCCCGTGGGTGGATGGGAGCATGGGGGGTGGGGTGGTGCTCCCACTAGGTCAACGCCCAGGCCTGGACTTCAAGAGCTAAGGCCCCTGCTAGGCCCAGCCACCAGGAGCAGTAGAGACCAGGGTCTGCTCCTTCAATGGTCCCTCAATTATTTTCTACATAAATAGGTTAAATGCTCCAATCAAAAGACATAGGAGGGCTGAATTGATAAGAAAACAAAACCCTTACATAAGCTGCCTGTAAGAGACTCACTTCAGATTGAAAGACACACACGGACAGAAAGTAAAGTGATGGAAAGAGATATTTCATGAAAATGGAAACAAACAAGCAAACAAACAAAAAGCTGGGGTAACAATACTTATACCAGACAAGATGGATGTTGAAACAAAGGCTATAACAAGAGACAAAGAAGGACCCATAATCCCTCTTCTGGGTATTTAACCAAAGAAACCCAAAATGCTACTTTGAGGGGACATGTTCATCCATATGTTCATTGTAGCATTGTTTACAATGGCTAAGATGTGGAGGCAGCCTGGGTGTCCATCGATGGATGAATGGATAAAGAGGAAGTGGTACATATATGCAATGGAATATTGCTTGGCCATGGAAGGGAATGGGTTCTTGCCATCTGCGGCAGCCTGGATGGACCTGGAGAGTATTGTGCTGAATTGGAGGTCAGACAGAGAAAGGCAGATGCAATATGATTTTGCTTACATGTGGAATCTAAAAAACAAAATAAACAAACAAAACAGAAACAAACTCAGAGATACAGAAAACATTTTGATGGTTGCCAGATGGCAGGGGTATTGGGGGTATGGGTGAAAAAGGGGGAAGGGATTAAGAAGTGCAAATTGTTTGTTACAAAGTAGTTATGGAGATGTAGCATATAGCATAAGGAATATAGTCAATAATATTGTAATAACGATTTATGGTGTCAGACAGGTACTAGATTTGTTGGGGTGATAGATGGGAGGGGGTTGAAGGCAGGTTGAAAAAGGTGAAGGGATTAAGAAGTACAAATTGGTCATTACAAATAGTCATGGGGATGTAAAGTAAAGACTAGGGAATATAGTCAATGATATGGCAATATCTATATGTAGTGCCAGCTGGGTACTAGACTAGTCAGGAGGATCACTTTTTTTTTTTTTTTTTTTTTTTGAGTTTTCAGATACATTTTTATTGTACCAATGGAGAGTCACATTCAAGTTAACAATCCTTGAGGCATTTCTCAAAAATACAATGGAAAGGAAGGGAGGAGACACAGATGGAGGTAGGCCAACAAGAGTCTCAGAGATGACTTACACTTCTCAAAACAGTTTCAAACCACTATGGGCAGATATTCACGCCCATTCATACAAAATTGCTAGAGTTATGGACAGAGCAAGACTTGTGCAATTTCCTGAGTGATTGCTTTCAGCTGCCCTTTGTCCTATACCTGTGATGTTCTGTATGTTTCAAATGCTCCCAGGGAAATATGGCATGCACATATGGTATTATGGTATTGTGGACTCGATCTCTACATCCGTCATTCCCAGGCAGAGACCACAGTGATTTCCCATTGTCTGTCCCCACCCTGACAGCTAGGGTAGAAAACCACATGGTCCTGGATTCACATGCTCAAGACCCATCACCTCCCCTCCTTTCCTGCACACCAACCTGACCTGGGGATTGTCTTCTAAATGCCAGAAGGAAAACCCGAGTGGGGAAGTTCTGGTTGACCTATTCTCTTTGTGTGGTTTCAGTTCCAGGGTTGCCCAGAAAGCCCTGCTGGCAATAATGGCAGGGAGGAGGTTATGGTTTTTGTGATAGATTTGTCTTTCATACAGGCTTCAGGAGGGCACCTGCTGCCCATCGTGCCTCCAGAGGGACTTTTTAAATTATATAAATGTCTAACCACTATGCTGTACACCTGAAATTACTATAAAATAATATTGTATGCCAAAAGAAGAAGAAGAAGAAGAAGTCTCAGATTTCTCAGCAGCTCTTTTTGTCCTTGGAATATATTCTACCATGGATATTCATTCAAAACATTGTGTTCTAAGGTTGCTGTAAATAATATATTATTTTCACAAGCTCTGTCATGAATGTGATATAGTTTGGTTTATTCATTCCAGTTTGTTTTCCATTTTTAGGGACTGGTTTTTAAATCTTAATCAAAATTTAATTTTTGAACACACAATTCTGTATGATAGATGATGTAATACAGAATTGTACACCTGAAATCTATGTAATTTTACTAACAATTGTCACCCCAATAAATTTTTAAAAATTTAGTTTTTGACTCTATAAAACATTTTTATGTTTCCAATAAATAGTCTGAACTATATAACTTCCAGCCTGCCCCTATACCCTGGTACACGCCCTCTCATAGGTCACTATTTTTATTCTCTTTTGGTTTATCCTTCCTTGCAAATATAAGTATCTTCCTATATGCTTATATATGTACCTCTATATGTACTTTTTAGAATACTTATACTTTGCATTCCCCTTTCTTATGCAAAGGTAGCAGACTGGATATACTGTTTTACACTTTCTGCAAGCATCTATTGAGTGGTTATTATGTTCCAAGTACTGTGCTGATGTACTCAGGCAAGAGCGATTCCCCTTATCACCATGTTCTACAGTGTTTTCGGTATTACAGTTAATTAGGGTTGCTGCTCTTATCTCTGTCTCTCAGGAGACAGTGCTTCTGGGTACTGCCTCAGTGCAACTTATTTATCTCCCACTATCTCACAGTGAGCACTGACAGTGACAAACACTTGTCCCTCAGCATGTCAAAAGAATAAACATTTTTAATTACACAAGAAATGCATGAGAGCGTGCACGTTGTAAGATGCTTGAGTGACACAGAAGTGTATGGAATAACAAACCATGGTTTGCCCAATCCCACTGCAGTTGACTGAAGCAAGTATTCCTGTGGTGGTTGCCAAATGGTGATTTTCTAATTCCATTATTCCTTCCACATTTATTACTTCACATTCTACAATAAGGAAGAGGTTTCTCTTCTCCATTTATTTATTTATTCATTCATATATTTAGTTTTGTCATATGGATTTGTAGATTCTTTATTTAATGGGTTACAAACTTAAATTCATTATTTATTTTGATACCCAAATTTTCCCAGAATTTGTGGAGGGGAGTCCTTTCAAGCTCACTTTTGTGAACTTTTAATATGCCCATCCTTCTTTGAGCACTTCCTTACTTTCTGGAGCAGCAAGATATTCCAGGCTCATCTTGTACTTTTCCTGCCCCAGCTCTGGAATCATCTATTTCTCCAAGAATTCAGCCTTGGTTCCTTTTGGTAGAAATACCAAGATACGGGCACTAGTTGTGCTCACTACTGCAATTAGGGGTCAATGCTTTTAGGTCATCTCAGTGGACAAAGCAGTATATATATATATATATATATATATATATATATATATATATATATATATATATATATATATTTCTACATACAAATATACACACACATATACACACATTATCTGTCTATCTAGCTAGCTAGCTAGCTAATCTCTGTATCATCCTAAAAATAATTTGTTCATACTGGTGCCCCAATTCCAATCTCAAACCACATGGTTCATTCTAGCCTTCCTCCTTTCCATATTTCTTTTTTTAAAAATACTAATTTTGTTAGGAAAGCATTTGATAGTTGTATTAGCTTATATAACCAGTCACTTAATTTTAAAATGATGTGGCCTGAAGATATGAATTGATATGTATATTTTTATTCGTTCAACAAATATTTGAGCACCTTTTCCATATTTCTATCTCCCTTCTCTGACAGTGAGAGACCAGGTTCTCATTATGCACAATATATTTACTTCTTTTTTCAATCCTAGGGTACACATTCAGTAGTTTCAGAACTGCCAGCCCATACCACCATGAAAAATTAAGCTACTAACTACGTTTTAATATTTGTTTACAGTTCTTTTTTTTCTTTCCCCTTCAGTGTAATGTTATTCACTTGAAATAAGCTCATATATTTCCGTTTGTATTCCATTTTGTTCTTCATCTGTCCTTGTTGATTATGTAAAACACTAACATGATTTTAAATTCAAAACTACATAAAAATTATACCCAGAGAAGTATCACTTCCCCATCCCCTGTACCCCATTCCCAACCTCTAAACCTTTTCCACCCCATTTCTTGTAGGGAATAGATCACACTAGTTTCTAGTTTACCTTTACTGTGTTTCTTTTTGCACAGAGGAACATGTATATTTTTTCATTTCTACTTCTTCCTTACACAAAAGATGGCATAGTATAGACACTTTGTTGCATTTTGCTTTTTCTTTTGCAGTATTATCTTCACAAATATACCCTGCAAATATACATACTTATAAAAACATTTTAAAGGTAAAATATAATATACATATATAAAAGTACATAAAACATATATTCATTTTTTCCGAATAATTATAATTCAAACACCTGCATAACCACCACATAGGTTAAGAAATTGAACATTATCAGAACCCTGAAGACTTCTGGGTGACCTTTGCTAATCATAGGTCCCTCTCTCTATCCTGAATTTTATGGTATTTACAGGCATACCTCATTTTATTGAGCTTTGCTTTATTGTACTTTGCAGATATTGCGTTTTTTACAAATTGAAGTTAAGACCTTTCACCAGCAGAAAGATTATGACTGGCTGAAGGCTCAGATGATGGTTAACATTTTTAACAATAAAGTATTTCCTCATTTTGGCTGCCTCTCTGTGTTTCCTTCTATGTATTAGGTCAGGGGTGTCCAAACTGCGGCCCGCAATCCATTTTTAATTGGCCCGCAGCAAATTCCAAAAATATATTTAGTTTACTTAAATAAACCAGGTGAGGCAATGCATACTTCACCTGGAGTGAGTGGCCCAGCTGTTTGTGTATTTTACTACATATGGCCCTTGGTGAAAAACGTTGAAAAAAGTTTGAACACCCGTGTATTAGGTAGATCTGCTATGTCTCCCAGTCTTGGCTAGGTGTCTTTATGTAGTAGGTGTCCTGTGGGGCCCTAGCACAGTCTCCCTGGTCACCTGCTCTGGGTGCTCGAGAAGTATCCCTTTTGTGGGTTGTGTGCCCTCCTGTTATACTTGAGCTTTGATTACTATTGGCATGTCAGTGGCTGGGATTAACCCTCAGGCTGATTAGCTGTGGGGTTTGGCCCCGTTCAAAGAAAACAGGCTGCTGTGTGGGGGCTTACCCCACTGAGTGGGATTCACCCCAGTGGGCTCTGGTGACTGTTGAGACTGCCTTTTGTGTATGCTGCTTGTGGGGCTAATTGGGCAATGCTCTGCTGTGGTCTAAAGCCAATCTCCAAGTATGTTGGTTCTGGAATCTCTTGGGAGGGGATCTGCTGCAGGCCCAGGTAACCCACTGCCTGTGACCAGCCAGGGACTACCTTGTAGGGGCTACAAAGCTATCCATGGTTGGTCACTGCTTGAGCTAAAGTTGGAGACACGTGGAAGAGTCCATGCTGTGAACCAAGGATGGCTGCCACCAGTACCAGGCCTGGGGTAGCTCTGCAAAAAGCCAAGACACCCCAAGGCATGCTGCCTCCTGCCAGCTCCCTTAAGGATCAGCCACTGAAAAAGTCTTGTGCGGTACGGGAGTTGGGTGAGGCAGGGTCTCAGGGAGTCACTAGAGCGGGAAGAATTGTAGTTACCAGGTTAATGTAGATTCTGGTTTGGTGCTGGTGCTCAGCCTGGGACTACTTAGCAAAAGTCTCAGAGTACACTAAGGCCAGTCACCGCCTGCCTGGGCCTGCATACTCTAACAGTTTTCCAAGAAAGATGAGGGCAGAGCTAGCTGCTCAATGAGAAAGTGCCTCTGATGTTGGGGGGTGGAGGTGGGGGTGAAGTCCTGGCAGAGCTCAGCAGACCGTTTCAGATTCAGATTTGGTCACGTGGGGGAGGGCTCAACACAAGAAAGATGGCACCTGCCTTCCAGTTGCACAGGAGAAGGACCCCATACGGGGAAAATGGAGACTGTCCTCAAGCCCTTTCACCGCAGCCACACACCTCAGTCTGCCCTCCATATGCTTCTGACACCCCCACGTCACTGTCCCTCTGCTGGAGCCAAGCATGAGTGCCTGTGAGTGAGTGAGTCTGTGTGCAGGCCCTTTAAGAGGACGTCTGGGTTTCCTGCCACCTTCCATCTCACCTGGATGGTCGGAATCCCGATTGATTTTCACAGTCAGATGTTGTGAGAGCTCCTCTTCCAAGCACCAGTACTCCAGGCTGCAGAGCCTGGTGTGGGACTGAGGACCCTCACTCCTCGAGCGTGAACCTCTGTGACTGAGATAGCCCTCCTGATCCTCAACCATCACATGGAGGTTTCGGGCCAGCCCATTTTGCATCTCTGCCCCTTCTACCAGTGTCCACGTGATTTCTTCTTTGTATCCTTAGTTATGAAACTTCTGTTCAGCCAGACTTCAGGAGGTTCTCCAGGTTGATTGTTCCATAATTTAGTTGCAATTTTAATGTGTTCATGGAAGGAAGCACGCAGAGTTTTTATCTACTCCGCCATCTTGGATCTTCTAAGAAATCTTAGATTTTTTTCAGGAGTTTAATTGTTAGGACAAATATTGGTTTTGTTACTTTACTACAGAGAAGCCATGATAGAAATTTTGTTAGGAACCAATATTTTCAGTATAAAAAATGCCAGTTTCGAAGTATAAAATTAAAAAATTTCATAAACACCTTAGAATATTAATTTTGATTTGGAAACGTTAATATGATCCAATGCCTTTTTTGTTTCTCTCAAAGAAAAAAATTCTTGCTCGGTTCATTGAAAATACCTAGAAGCAGTGACACCCAATACCAATGCACACACCTAGTATCTTCCTCTTGTCCAAATACATCCCAACTTAAAAGAACCACGACTCCTTGAAGAAATGGCTGATTCCAGGTCTGGAGCAGGAAATGTCCGATACAAGCCTAGGACATCTTTTCATACTAGAAACCAAGAAAACTTTCAAAGACAACTAGCATCATGTCAAAAAGGCACAGGACCAAACTTGAAGGGGTTCCCACTGGCCAAATGAGGGATAATTTGAACATCAAAACAGAATAATGATTGGAATGGATCAACACACACACACACACACACACACTATATACATATATATATATATATATATATATATATATATATATATATATGTATATAAATTCATAATGACACTAAGAACAAGAAGAAGCAAAGAAAAAATTCTAAATAAAAATCTCATTTGAATCATTGGAACCATAAGGCATCAATTCCTTACTCTAAAATTGGCATTTGTAATGACAGCATTACATCTTTATCTTGTCTTTCTTATATGAACTAACTGTATTTTGGGTAACCCAATAGCCAAATTGATGAAGGAAAGTTTTTACTTACATAAGAATGCTTGTTAATAAATGTAAAAAAGTAATATAATTTTAGAAAAATTACTACTTTGCAAGTCCTAATAAAATAATGGATTCAGGCAACAATCATCATTAGAGTGGAATCATTAGATGAAAGGCTGATGGGAAAATTCTCCATGGAGGGATCAGGATATTACTGCCATAACCCACTGATGAATCTAAACATCATTAAAAGCAGGACCACCGGATATTATATAGCTTCTGGTGTGATGAAATATGAATCTCATAACACCACCTATGCAGTGTTCATGCAAAAATAAATAAATAACCTGAATGCAATAGAGTCCTCAAAGCTAACTTTCATTTCCAGGAAAAATGGGGAGTAAAAAACATGTAAAATGACACCACTAGGTAGCAACCAGACAAAATATGGAAGATGAGTCCTTCTACAACACAACTGCAGTAAGTCAAGGGCATGACATAAAAAGTGGGAAGAGAGGACTTGCTCTAGAGCAGGGGTGTCCAAACTGTGGCCCACGGGCCAACTGCGGCCCGCGATCCATTGTTAATTGGCCCGCAGCAAATTCCAAAAATATATTTAGTTTACTGAAATAAACCAGGTGAGGCAATACGTACTTCACCTCAAGTGAGTGGCCTGGCTGTTTGTGTATTTTACCGCATATGGCCCTTGGTGCAAAACGTTGAAAAAAAGTTTGGACACCCCTGCTCTAGATTAAGGGACCCTCAAGAAACATTAAATAATGCAGTGTGTTCTGATTAGAACAAGCCCACTGTAAAAAAAAAATACATTTGCTTATGAAGACAACTGGATAACTGTAGACTTGCTTATTATTAGACATTACCAAGGAATTTACTACTATGCTTAAGTGTAATGGCATAGTGGTTTTATTAAATTATGCCCTTTTTTATAAATGCATATTGAAGTATACAGGAATGTGATATAATGTTTTGGATTTGCTTTGAAATACTGTAACAAAAGAACAAATGGGAGAGATGGAACAAATATGGTAAAATATTATTTATTGTCCAATCATGGTGGTGGTGGTGGTGTGTAGTGTGTTCATGCTACTACTCCCTGCTTTACATGTTTAAAATATTCATAATAAAAATAATAAAGTTTGTTGAGAGAAAAAAGGGGGCCCTGACTAAGAAAAATTCCACAATAAGTTGGAAAGAAACATTTTTTATTCAAGCTTGGGGTAAAAGCCTTGTTTAGATTCAGTAACTAGAACAGTTAAATATGGATGATAAATGTACCAAACCATTCCCAGCTGTTTAGACACCAATCTGTGACATTACTTATAATAGGAATGTGTTTTTGTTTCGGTTGTTGTTGAGTATTTTATTTTTTTATTTTTCAATTACAGTTGACATGCAATATTATTTTATATTAGTTTCAGGTGTACAGCTTAGTGGTCAGATACTTGTATAATTTACAAAGTGATCCCCCCGATTAGTCTGGTGCCTACCTGGCACTAATCATAGTTATTACAATATTATTGACCATATTCCCTATGCTGTATGTTACATCCCCATGACTATTTTGTGACTACCAATTTATACTTCTTAATCTCTTCACCTTTTTCACTCTGCTCCTCAACCTCCCTCCCATCTGGCAACCATGTTTGTTCTCTGTATCTCTGAGTCTGTTTCTGTTTTGTTTGTTCATTTATTTTGTTCTTTAGATTCCACATATAAGTGAGGGCATATTATTTGTCTTTCTCTGTCTGACTTATTTCACTTAGCATAATAACCTCTATGTCCATCCATGTTGTTGGAAATAATAAGATTTCATTCTTTTTTGTGGGCAAGTAATATTCCATCGTATATATGTACTACATCTTCTTTATCCAATCGTCTATCGATGGGCAAGGAACATGGTTTTCGTTTTTTTAAAATAAAAGAATTGTTAATGCTAATGGCTTCTGAATACTGTTAATATTCTGTTTCTTGAACTGAACAGTGGTTACATGGGTGTTCACTTTATAACTATTTGTTAATGTGTATGTATAAATCTTATGCACATTTCTATCTGTATATTACATTTCACACTTGAAAATGTTACATTTTTCAAAAGTGTAATAGTATAGTGTAATTGTATGGTAAAACGTGGCACACTTTCTCCCAATTCAGCGCAGCCTGGACTGGTTAAGCAGACCACAGCAGCCGCACGAAGGTGCTTCTGCCCACCTGTGGTGGATTGTCATTTCAGAGAAAGGAACAGGAAGATATAAGGAACTTTGAAAATCCTCTAAAATGGGCTTATCTCTCCACCTGCTCAGGGAGCTTTTTAATTATAAATTCAATTATTTAATAGTTATAGGATTATTCAGATTTAATTTTTTTCTTGTGATTTAGCGAATTGTGTTTCTCCAGGAATTTTCCCATTTTATCAAAAGTTGCAAAATTGTTGGTATAAAGTTCTTCATAATACTGTCTTATTTACTTTAATGTGTCTGTGGCCCATATTGTAGTGGCCCCTGTAGTGTTCCTGATACTAGTTATGTTCTTTCTATATATTTTTCTGTATCAGTTTCAGGGATTTTTCATTTTTTCTAGTTTTTTCAAAGAACCAACTTTTAGCTTTGTTGATCCTCTGTGTTGTAGTTCTGTGTTTCTATTTCATTGATTTCTGCTCTTACCTCTGTTCAGCTCTCCTTTTACTTTCTTTATGTTTAATTTATTGTTTCTAACTTCTTGAGATGGGTTTTCAGCATTTAAAAACATCATGTTTGAATTTAAGGCTATACATTTCTCTCTAAGGATCGCCTGAGCAGCATCCCACAGGATTTCAGATGTAATATTTTCATTAACTGTCAGTTCAAAATATTTTCTAATTTCCCTTGTGAATTTATCTGTGACTCCCTCTCCAAAGCATGGTGCCCAAACTTCAGTAGGCATAAAAATAACCACCGGAGGGTCTTGTCAAAATCCGGGTTTTGGAACGTTATCTCAAACTTCCTAGATTAGTATTTCTGGGAGTTAGGCCTGGGGACCCACATCTCACAAGCTTGCCAAGGGATTCAGGTGCAGGTGGGCTGCAGGACCACAGTTTGGTAGCAGAGCAAGAGTTTTTTGAGGGCAGAGAGAAGTCTGATTCCCCCGATCACCGGTACCCACCATTGGGCTTAGCATAAAACATGTTTAAAAAATGGGTGAACCAATGGGTATGGGAAGAAAGGAATAAAAATTGCTTGTATCAAGAGAACTGGAATTTTTGAATGCTATAAATTAGGGGACCCACTATGGCATCTTTGGTCCCCGTTTAATCCATTCAGGACAGAAATACTTTTTCCTTGTCTTCAAATCTCTACCTCCCAGGCTTTCTCCTCACCTGTCCCATTCTGCTGTCCTGAAACGTGGCCTTAGTATGTGTGCCTGCCTGTCTAGTGGACCAGAGCAAGTAGGGGTGGCACAGAAGATGTCCTGAGAGGGGATGTTCAGAACTGGGCAGCCCTCCCTCCCCAGCCTCCCCAACCCAGCCCACCTCCAGGCCTTACTGGGAAAATGCCCATAGAACCCATTCTAAATAAGGTTATCTACCCCACCTCTCTGAACTCTATGCATCCCTCCCATCTCAAAGCTTTTGAAAAACTTCTGCAGGACCTTTCTCCCCCAGCCTGACCCCAGATTTCCCACCCCTGCCTCATCTGCACTTGCAGCTCCTGTGAGTTACTCTCTCAGCAGCCTCTTGGCCACCTCTCCCCACCTCCACACGTGGCTCTCTGGAGCATCTCAGAAAGGCGGGAGTCTGACTTCTCCAGCCAGCTATTGTCCAGGCAGCACAACCGCCACGCCAGTATCCCCACCCAGTCGGCCAGCCAGCCAGCCTGCTGCTCCCTGGCCTCGCCAGCCTCCCCTCCCCACCCCGCCCCGCCCCAGGGAGGACCAGGCTGGCTGCTGGCAGTCTCCCTGCCTGCTCAGCCTCCCTCCTTCTCTCCCTCTCCCTCCTTACCTCCCTCCTTCCCTCCTCCGCCCGCCCCTGAGGCAGGGACCGTGCAAATCGAGGAGAGGGGGGACAGACAGGCAGGATGGAGTCCAGCTTAGGGCTCTGGGCTCTCAGCTGATGCCTCATCCAGGCTGAGTGTCCCCAGCATCTTGGGACCTGGATTTGTGTGAGCTGCAGTGGTTCCCAAGCCTGGAGGGTCCCTCTAGCAGGTCTGTGGTGCCCCCGTTTTGCATCAGGACCCCCCCTCGGATGCTCTGAGCCACCCTCCTCAACCCGGATCTAAAACCCGGGACACAGCTATCAGGCCAGCCTCTCTCTCCACCCCACCCCCTCTTTCTGGCGTCCATCCCCTCCCTAACACCACCTCTGCTGCTGCCTCTGGCTGTGGACCTTCACGTCTTCCCCATCCCCTCCAGGCCTAGGGAGCGGGCTGAGCCTGGATGAGAGGCCCCTCAGCCCGGGGCTCTCCCAGGCCATGGCCCGAGTGCTCCCAGGGAGGAGCCCCGAACCCTGAGCATCTGCTAGAGGCTTGGCAGAGGCCCCGCGGGGACCGTGTCTTCTGAGGACAAAAGGCGGCGGCCAGCAGGCAGACAGGGGGTGGGGGGAGGGAGGGACCGGCAGCCAGGCGGGCAGACGAGTAGCAGGGGCCAGCGCTGGCCCCCCTCCCAGCTTGGCGGTGGCATGAAAATGGGGATGGGAGTGTGTAGTGGAGGAAGCACCTGCCCGGACCTCCACCTGCCAGCTAGCTGGGCACCCCAAGGCTGTGTGCTGCCCACCTGGTGTTCCCCAATATTCCCGGCCCTGCCCAGTGCACCCCTCCGGTGCCTGCTTCCCCTGATGTCTGCGATTTAGACCAGCCCAGCTGTATCCACGGCAACAGAAGCAGGAGTGTCAGTGGCCGCCAGATCACTGAGGGCCCCACAATGTGGCCTGGGCTGTGATTTCTCCTGGGTGAGACAGCTTGAGCTCCCTCCCTGGACTCCAAGACAGCCCTGCTGAAAGAGCCCAGGTAAGTAGTCAGCATATCTCTACCAAGGATGGGGGTGGGGTGGGACTTCTCTTCTGTCTCCCCACACAGATTTCAGAGTCTCCATCACTGCCATACTCTGTCTCTCTGTGACTCTTAGTGTCTCTCTCTCTCTCTCTCTCTCTCTCTCTCTCTCTCTCTCCCTCTCTCTCTCTCTGCTCCCCTCCATCACAAGGGCTACTTGGGTGCACCTAGAGAGTCCACTAGCCATCTCCATCTTTCCCAATCCCAAATGTCCCATGAGAAAGGGAACCACCACCTGTTTCCCCACACAGGGTCTGTTTTTATCATTATGGTTGCGAGGCTGTTAATATTTCCTTGTGTGCTAGCTGTGGAAGGCATGCCTGGGAGCCAGCCATGCTCCCCTCACAATGCCTGCACCCTGGGCAGGCTCAGCCTCCTGCAGCTGCCTCCTCTTCCTCCTCCACTCTCCTCCAGGTTCCTTGGCTTGCATGCAGGGTGTATGTTTGTGTCTGTCTGTGTGTATGAACAGGTAGGTGGGTAGACATGACAGAGAAGCTGCTCCTAGCCCAGACCACCCCGACTCCTTTTTTCTTTCTCCCCTCCCTCCCTCCCTCCCTCCCTTCCTCCCTTCTTTATTTCTTTCCTCCCTTCCTCTTCCCTTCCTTCTTTCCTTCCTTCCTTCCTTCTTTCCTTCCTTTTTTCCTTCCTTCCTTCCTTCTTTCCTTCCTTCCTTCCCTCCCCTGCCTCTCCCCACAGGTAGCAGACTTTTGCTCACTCACCACTGAAGATATTGCTGTGATTCCCAGCTAGGGGGAGGAAGCCACTGTAGGGCTAAAAGGAAGGTGAGGTGGGGGTGGGGAGCATTTCTAGGCCCTAGGCTGCCTGATGGCTCTGTGGGGTCAAGGACTGTGTCACACAACAACCTGCAGGGGCCAGACACAACATGGTCATCCCCACAGTGTGGGCCCCAGCCTCCATCTATCTATCTCTGTCTCAGAGATCCATGTTGTGTGGGGGACACCCCCAATCTTATGGCTTTGTGCATGGTGGCCAGTAGTCCCTATGACTGGAGGGGCAAGAAAGCCTGGTACATGGAGAACATGGATTCTCCAGGGACACTTCCCCCAACTACTAGCTCTGCAACTTTAGTGATAGCAGGCCACTTCCTAAACCTCAGTTTTCCCATCTGTCAAAGAGACTTTCATAATGGGTGTGTGTAGTGACTAAATGAGTTGGTGCATGTAAATAAAGAATGTGCATGGAAGTGGCCCTAAAGCAATGTCCGCAAAATCTCATGGTCAATATTGTTGCTGATTATTCGTGATTAATATTTTTATTGATTATTGGGGGGAGGGACTGATCCCTCTTCTCCAGGGTCTTGGCCGAGATGGGGAGGACAGTAGGTAGGCAAATGGGTGGGGGCGGGGGTTAGCAAAGGGGAGATGGGAGCAGCTCTGTGTTGTTACTTCTCCTTTGTAGGGAGTGATAAGTGGTGGCTGTGGGCAGAGCTTCACGCGCCCACCCCACTCTAGGCTCCTTTTCCTATACTTGCCCCTGTCTGTGTGTGTGTGCGCACACACACACACATACACACACACACACACACACACACACACACACACACACACACACAGAGGCTTGCCCCCACCCTCTGTGAGCTAGCTGAAGCCTGGCTTGCAGCCTGCAGCATTCCTGGTCCTGGTGATGTATGCCTCTCCATGTTGAGGGGAGACTTGGCAAGAGTTTGGCCTGTGGTCAGTGGTTGGCAGGGCCTAGAGACAAGGCTGAAGCCTCTGAGATGGCAGGGCTTTGGGTAGAGCTGGGGTGTGGCCCATGCAGCAACCAGACCTGTGGGGGTCGGGTCCCAGGGAGTTGCTAACCTAGAGCCTGGGCTGTGGAGATTTGGTGGAACACTGGGTCAGGGGTTGGTGGCTGGAAAAAGGTCCTTAAGGCCTGGGACGAGGAAGAAGGGCAGACAGGGGTAGGGTTTGGGGGTTTAGAGTAGACTTTTCTGAAGAAGCATTTGGTGCGGAAGGGAAAGGACCCAGCCTGTGGTCCAGAGGCATCTGGCCCTCAGCGTGGGTGTATATGTGCAACTGAAAACATGTGGCTGTGTGTGTAGTCTGCGTGTATGTCTGTGTGTGTGTGTGTGTGTCTGTTCATGGGCACTGTGGATGTGTATGAGCCTGTGTGTGTGAGCAGGCCATGTGATGGTGAATGCAAGTGTGGGGGTGTTTGGGTAGGCTTGTGTGTATATAGGGGAGTGGGTATGACTTTGCATGTCTGTCCGGTTGAGCAAATGAGCATGTTTGATTCTGAGCCTGAATGAGGATGTGTTTCTCTGAGTCAATAGGACTGTTTAATGGTTATATTTGTGTGTGGTATCAATTTGTCTTTGAGTGTGCATGGCTGATTGTATATGTATGAGTATGAGGGTTTCAGAATGCCTGGGTATGCATATCCAGTTATGTGAATACCTAGTTGTATCTGATTGTGTATATTTGTGTGTGCTTATGTGTGCATATGTGTGTAAGTGCATCTAAATGGTATGTTTGTGAGTATAAGGGCACATTGCATGTCCATGAGTGTAGGGCAGGGTATGTGCATATGAATATGTTTCTATGTGGGTATGTCTGTCACATATATGTATTAGTAGGCTTGTGTGTGACTGTCCATGTGGATTCTCCAGCATTTTGAATTATGTATCTTTCTGTGTATGCATGTTTGAGTACATTTTGTCTGTAGACAGACCTATGGATCTACATCTGATTGGGGAAATGTTACTGTAGGTGGTCACACTAATATAAGGAGAACTAATAGTGTGGGTAAAGGAGAGTGTGTGAATACATATTTTGTGTATAAAAATACATTTTGTGGGTATGCCTACGTGTGCACATCTGATTATGTATACAGGTATGGCTGGGGAGATGTATGCCTGTATGCATATATATGCTCAAAAGGCTGCATGTGTAGGTGGATGGATGCATTTGTGTATATGTCTAATTGTGTTTGTGGGTACACTGTTATGTGTGAGTGCATGTCTGATTGTGGTATGTGTGAGTAACTACATTTCATAATACTTGAGTGCACATGTCTCATGTATTTTGTTTGAATTTCTGAGTGTGAATGTGGATATGTGAGTGACTGAATGTGTACATTGTGTATATGCTAGTATGTGTTAACATCTGGCTATGCATTTGAATGAACATATCTGTATATTTTCTGTGTGTTCACACGCATCTTAGCGTATCTGTGAATATGCCTGTGTGTGTGCCTGTCTGAATGTACAGATATGTGACTGTACCAGTTTGTACAGTTCTAATTATTTGCGTATGTGTGTAGTGTATATATACCATTGTTTGTTCTGGCACGTATGTTGTGGAACAGTGTAAATGAATGTATGTGCATGCCACTCTTGGCCTATAAGTGTGTGTTTGTATGTGTAAGGATATCTTTGCATGTCTCTGTGATGAGTTTTATCAATGCTTCTTGTGCGGATGTACAAGTATGTGAGACTATGTGACTGTTCTTCTATGTGTGCATGTGTGCAAACATATCTTTGTGTCAAGTCTGTCTGGTAATGTAAGTGTAAATGAATCTTCTTTTGTTTGCACAGCTTCTCATATGGGTGTATGAACATGTGAGAATGTACATTGTGTGCATATCTGACTGATTGTGTGTGTTTTGTAAGTACATTTGTGTCTCCATGTCTGATTGTATACATAGAGGAGTGATGCTGTACACGCCTATGTGCACGTGATTATGCTCATAGGTGTACGTGCCCAGTTGTGTGTGTGAGTCTATGTGCGTTAGACTGTCTCTATGTGAATGTATCATCTCATTGACAAGCATGTGCACATCTGGGTGTTTATATGTGTGAGTACATCCATGTGTGAGTATATGTGAATATGTTTATGTGGTCATGTCTGGGAGGGTGTGTGTACACATTTGGGAGCTCATCTCTGTGTGTCATGTTTGTGCCTTGTCTCGTTGGGTACAATACAGAATCTGCCTGTCTGTGGCCATGTGTAAGTATGCTTGTGTGTATACCTGTGTTTGTGAGTGAATATATGTCCTTCATGGGCATTATGTCATGTGAATGTGTGCCATGCATGTGTGCCTATGATTGAGAGTAAATAAATGTGCACATGTGGGACCAAGTGCAGTGTGAGTGTGCATTGCTGTGTGTCTACGTGTAGGGATGAATTTAGCTATTTGTGCATGTGCCCCTCTGATGGTATGTGCATGAGAAAGAGATCTACTTGGCCTTGAGCCTGGGCAGATAGGCCCTATGACTAATAGGATAATAAGGAGGGTACTTACGAATTTGTGTGATGCTCTGTGTACCCCATCATGTTTATGTGCATGTCTGAGGGTCAGTGGCACTCTGCTAGACCATGTCTGGTTCTAATTGTGTAGACATCCAACAGAATAGCAAGCTCTAACACCTGAGCAATCCATGACCCCCTTCTGGGGCCTCTCTGGCCTTCACCATGTGCTGGGTTTTTGTGGGGATCTCAGGATAATTCCTGTCATCATTCATACTCAAGAAGTAGAAACCAATAATATTGTAGTAACTAAGTATCGTGGTGGTAGACTTATCGGAGGGATCACTTCATAGGTTATATAAATATCTAAGCACTATGCTGTACACCTGAAACTAATACAATATTGAATGTCAACTGTAATTGAAAAAATAATAAAAATAAAGAAAAATATAAAATTAAAAAATAAATAAAATAAAAGAAGTAGGAACCAATCATGACCGATGTCCTACTAGGGAAGGGGGTCTATGACCTCTTTAGAAAAGAATTTCTTGAAACACAAAGACCTCCCTTCCCACCACCCCACCATCAAAGGCCCAGGACAAAATGGCATTGTATGGTGTGTAGGGTTGGTAAATGATTTTCACAGAGAGCACCCAAATTATGCCATCCAGACAGAAATCTAGATGTGAATGTATAAGTGAAGGTATATCTGGGAAGAGCAGTGTGTGTGTGTGTGTAGGGGTTGGCTGCTATATTTGGAGAGAGAGAGAGACAGAGACAGAGAGAGAGACAGAGAGAGAGAGAGAGAGAGAGAGAGAGAGAGAGAGAGAGAGAGAGAAGGGATCTGGATTGTATGTATGGAAGAGAGCCTCGGTGTTTCTGGCTAGGGTGTATATGAGACATTTGGGTATACAGGTATCCCCCACTTTCTAAAAGTTCACCTTAAGTCACTACCCTTTCACAAAAGACCTACATTGGTAAGGTAATGGCTTTTTCGTAAAAGCCAAGCGGCGTAACCTGAAGTTTCAGACAGCAGGGGGATACGCTTCCCTTTACACCATTTCATAGGAGCACTCTACTTTTGGATAGCAGGGGAAACCTATATTTGGGAAGGATGAGTGTGAATGTGGGTGTGTGTACATGGTGTGTTTGTGAGGTACTATGAGAGCATCAGCCTATTTGGATGGAGGATGGTATGAGTGAGACATAGGGTGTGGCTGTGTGGGAATATGTGTGAGGATGTTTATATTTGAGGGATATATGGGTATGGGCGTATCTGGATGGTGCAAGAGAGAGTGGGCGGGTATCTGGATGATGTATGTGTTTGATAGTGTAGATGTATCTGTGTTGTGTGTGTAAGAGAGGATGAAGGTGTTTCTGGGTAGAGTATGTGTGTGAGAGAATATGGGTATATTGGGGTGGAGGGCATTCAAGTGTGGGGTATATCTGGATAGTTTGTAGGTGGGTGAGAGCACAAATGTATCTAGGCAATGGAAGTGTATGATGGAGTATATCTAGATGCTGTGTGTGTGTCAGAGAGAGAATTTGGGCACATATTGGTGAGGGTAGGGGTGTATGTAAATGTGTATATAATTGGAGGGCATTGTGGATGTGGAGGGTTGTACGTGAGAGTGTGTGTGAGAGAGAGAGAGAGAGAGAGAGAGAGAGAGAACATGGAAAAGTGTGAGTGTATATGAATAGGATTTGTATGTGAGTGAGTGTCTCAGGATTATGTGTAGGTGGGTATCTGTGTGTGGGGATGTATTTAGGTTTGGAATTTGTGAGCATGAGTATCTGGGTAGGATTGTGTAAATGTAGTGTCTTTGAATGGTGTGTGTGTCATTGTGGGTGTGTCTTGATACTGTGTGTGAGACATTGTAAGGTGCCTGGGTTGGGTATGAGGGCTCTCGGTTGGGAGGGTGAGTTTGAGTGTATCTTAATGTTATGTGAGGGTGTGAGCATACTGAGTGGGGAGTTTGCATAAATGTGCCTGTATCTGGGTGGAGTGCCTGTAAGTGTAGGTATATTTGAGGTGTGTGTTTATGGGGATGGGGGTGTTTCGATGGGATGTGTGTGAGAGTGTGGCTGTGTCAGTATTGGGTGTGTATATGAAAGTGGGTGTATCTGAATAGTGCGTGTGAGAAAGAGAATGTGCACCTACCTGAGTTGGGGTGAATGAGTGGGTGTATCTAAGTAGGATGTGTGGGGTTCTCTCTGGATGGTGTATGTGAGAGAGATGGTGTTATCTGGGTGGTGTGTAAAAGAGAGTGTGTATAGCTGAATCTGTTCAGGGTGTGTGAGTGTATCTAGGTGGGGCTGTGTGCTCATCTGGTTAGTTGTGTGAGAGTATTTTAGTGTATTTGGGTGGGGAAAGTATCTGAGCACGCGGGTGTATCTGTGAGTGGGGACTTACCTGAATGTGTTGGTGGTGTATCTGGGTTTTTGTGTGTTGATCGTGTGGGTGTGTCTGGGTGTGTGTGTGTGATTGTGAGTGTATGAATGTATGTATCTTTCGTAGGACATCTGTACCTCTGCTGGGGTGTCTGTACGGATGAGCACATCCATGTCTGTGTATGTGCCTATGTATGTGTGGCTGTTTGTACCTGAGTGTGTCGGTATGCTGCTTGTGTGTGCATGTGCTTATGCTAGAGTGGTGTGTATTGTATATGTGTATGAGGTGAGTGTGTTTCTACATGTGAATAAGTTAGATCTGCAAGGTCTCTGGAGCCAGGCTCTGGGTTGGAATCCTAGTTCTGCCATTTATTAGCTGTGTGGCTTTGGGCAAGTCATCTAACCTCAACTAAGCCCCAGTTTCTTATTTGTAAAGTAAGGGTAGTAATACAACCTATTTCATAGGGTGAGGATTGGATGAGTTAATATTTGAAAAGTGCTTAGGACAGTGCCTGACACATAATGAGTCCTCTGTGCCATATATGGTATTACCTAGCACTATAATTATTGCATGTGCTGACGTGTAAGTAATAGTATGTGTCCACCTGCCAGTGTAAATGGGGTAATTTTTATGTGCATATTTGCTACATTAGCTGTATCCATATGTATATGTGAGGGATGAGCATATCCTGTGTGTATGTGAGAGTGTGTTTGTACATAAAGCTGGGTTTGTAATTATATATGTCTCACCGTGTATATAAAACCATGGGGGTATGAGAAAGGAAGTGTGTGTCTAAGAGGTTGATAGAGAGGGTTTGGCCCTGAGTGTGTATTTCCCAGTGCACACTCACCTGGGTGTCTGAGTGCACACACTTGTATCTATAGTAGTGTTGTGTCCATGTGAGTGCGGGTATTACCTGCATTGCTGGTACATCTGCATATGTGAGCATGCTTCTATGTGCATGCGCTAGTGTGTTTTTACCTGATATGTAAACAGGTTTGTAGGGGTCAGGGTGTAAATGTGTGCTTGTGAATCTCTGTTGTGAGTGTCTGTAAATGTAAGAAGGTTGGTATCCAGGTTTATATGTGATGATATGTGTGTAAAAGATTTGTGCCTATCTGGCCATGTAGTAGGATATGTGTGTATCTGCATTGTGTGAATGTATGTGTAGGTATAAATGGGTGTGTGCATCTGAGGGTTTGTGTCTGTCTGTGTTTATAAGCATCAGTGGCTATGTGGGAGTAAAAGCATGAGTCTGCTCTGCTCCACATGCCTGCCTGCGTCTGTGTGTGTAGCAGTAAGCCCGAGCGATGTGCCTGTATGTGTAAGCATGTCTGTACTGTGTGTATATGTATGTGTGCCAGGGCAGATTTATATACAGTATGCATATATACCGTGTTTCCCCGAAAATAAGACCTAGCCAGACCATCAGCTCTAATGCATCTTTTGGAGCAAATATTAATATGAGGCCGGGTCTTATTTTACTATAAGACGGGGTCTCATATAATTATAATATAATATAATGCCGGATCTTAATTATTGCTCCAAAAGATACATTAGAGCTGATGGGCCGGCTAGGTCTTATTTTCGGGGAAACCCAGTGTATGTGTGTGCGAGGGTAGAGTTTGTATAACATAGTAGGTTTTAATCTCTTAGTGTAAGAGCCTAGGGTGGGGGAGGGCATGGATCTGTAGGATATGAGCAGGACTTGCCCTACGTCTGAATGTCATTTCTTACATCCGTGCATGCATGATTGTGTCTAATAGCATGTAGGTCCATATGATTTGATCTGTAGGTGTATGTGTCTCCATGTGCCCATGTGAATGGTGAATATGTCTCTGTCTAGGCCTGTATTTCTGTAGAAGGGTGTGTGTGTGTGTATGTGTATGTGTTTTGTATATCTTTGCATGATTTGCTGGTAGGTGGGCACCTACACATGTGCCTATTTCTATGTAGAAGAGAAAGTGTGTGTGTGTGTGTGTGTGTGTGTGTGTGTGCATGCATCTGATTGTACTTATCAGCTGGTATAAGTCTAGATGTGAGTGCAAATTTGAATCTTCATGTACACATGCGCCTGTGTGCACATATGTATCTGTGTGTTCTAGTGTGTCTATGCAGTGTGCCTAGATGTGAATGTGTTAGGGCATTCATAACTTAACACACAGAGAAGGTGAAATATGTGTGTGGCACACTGGAGTAAACTGAAAATGATTTAGGGGTACTGGGGCTTGATGAAAAGGAATTCCTTACATTTTCATTATATTATACAAGTTGTGGTAAGAAAAACAAAAATGCAGAGTTTTAGGGAAGTTATTAAATATTGAATTTGTATACAACTTTCAAATGAAATCTTTTCAGAAGTTTTTCATAGCACACTTAAGCTCACTTCTGGAACCATAACTTTTTTTACTCACTCATGCAGATTTGGTGCCCACTGCATGCCCACTTCTCCTAGCTTTTGGTCATGACTGACTTGATTTATTTATTTAATTCATTTATGGTCATTTTCATCATGATTTGGTACATCAGTCGGTGCCGAGCATAGATTTTCTACATCAAATTATTGTGTTTCTTTGTTAAAAACATAATAATAAAAATAAAGCAAGAACTGTTAGTTTTGACATGGAGATAAGCTTCCATCTTGCCACTTCTTGATCTTGGAAGGCATGTTGTTGAAGGTAAGATCCATTCCATGGAGGGTGTTCAGGCACCGTTTGCCCTAATGGCCTCAATAATTAGCTTTAATGTATGAAACGTTAGCTGCATAGTTCTGCAGGTCAGCAAAACTCACCTCAAAAGCATGAGCACTGGAGTTATCAAGTACCATTTGTGTTTCTCTGAAGTGTCAGATGTAGTTTCTAGTGTTGAATATGGCTGGTGCTTCCACATCATACCAACCTTTCTAAAGAAGTGGAACGACTGTTTGTTTGTTCATGCCTCCCTTTTTCACCTCCCTGTTATAACTCATTTGTTCTTGCCATGGCCAGGCAGAGACCCAGGTTTTATACTTGAAATAGCTACATGAGCTCTTCTATCTCTTGGTAGTCACCATCAACAGGAAACTGCTTACATAAGTAGGTGGCAGCAAATGGTCAAAGAGTATTTTTTTTTTATTGGTTAAAACTCCTTTCTCATCAATAAGCAGAACTTGAATAATTCGTAGTCTGAATTTTGTGCTTCGAAGATGGGATCCTTCTTTAAATCTAACGCCTCTTTCTTTTCTTTCAATTAAATGTGATGTTGAAATTTCTTGTAACAAATGCTCATGAATTTTTAATCCAACAAAAAAATTTCATTTTGAGTATTTTAAAATAATGATGATGCTTTTCCTCTAAGTAGACACAGACATTGCTCTATTCATCTTAATAAGTCTTTTTTAGTATTCAACTTCTAATGCCAACTAAACATCACCCAGGGAACCATACTTGACCTCACTTCTAAGTTGAATTTTGGCTTCGAATCCACAAACCTTGTCAGTATACTTTTATATATTTTTGAGTGTTTTTAAAATTTTTGATGTAATTTTATTTATGTGCTCAAAGAGCCATTTGTTGAAACCAGTAAGCATCAAGTCTGCAAAGTGAAAATCTTTCACAAAGAAAAGCTGAAAATTTTCTTTTAGCCTGTAAAGGTTTTACAAAATTCTTACATACTTAGGTTTAAAACAAGAGAGAAGGGTGTACTGATCTCAATGCTTCACAGAAAGCTGACATGCGGGTGAGAAGTGACTTGGATTTAATTAAATTCACCTAGTATCATTTACTGTGGAAATTAGACCTACAGGCAAACTTTTATATGGTGAGGGCGCCTCAGTGAATGAATCTACGTGTTTTCAGACCAAATTCTAGATATAAAGTTCCTGCCATCACAACAGTGGCATCCACAGACTTATGCCGAGTTTCCATGATATTTCAAAATATTCATGTATCACTTTGAATATTTCACCCTTAGTTTATTTTGGAGCATCTTGCATTTCTCTTTGGGATTTCTGAGTAATATTATGAACTAAGCACAGTTAATCAACTTCTAGATATGCATCAATATAAAATGAAAACCCTTTTGATTCAGCAATAATGTGTCATCTTGATGTCCTTTGACCTGTCGTCACTGTGTCTCTTAATAGCAATAATTGAAAATGGCCCCTTTCCTATTCTTTTTACCTTATTGGCTTCAAATATAGTGCGGACAATTTCCTGTGAGACTGCTAACATGTGAGATTCTACTGGGGGGGGAGGGCATCTTAGCTTTGCTTGTTAATCATGACACCCTGTCACTAGCTGGTTGAGTTCCATCTAAGAATGTTCCAACCCATTTAATTAGTAAGCCTGGTTTCTTAATTTGCACTTCCTGTTGCTTTAAAAAGTCGAAATCTTTCTCTGTGTGATAGAGTGTTTTGTGATGGGTTGGCCAACATAGCCTACTGGGAAATGAAGTTTCTTTTGATAACTTTTCCACACAAATCAGACATTTAGGCTGAGGAAGGGATGACTAATTGGGCAGCTAAATACAAATTTGAGACAGTCCCTAAATTGCTTAAATTAGGGGCATCCTGCATTTTTGGATGGCGGGAGTGGGGACTACTGTGTTTGTCTTGTGAGTCTCCTGATTTTCCAGCTTTAATCAAAATCTCCATTTTGATAGGAAAAACATCTTTAAAAGTAAATCTACTTGAATATAAAGTATTGAAGGGGTCAGCACATCTTTGTGACTTCTGAAAATTGATTTTTTTCAAAAAACAAAATGTAAGTCTTCTGCATTCTTAAGAAAGCAGCACTCTGAAATAACCATAAAGGTCTAGCTTTCCCTTTAATGAATCAATTCAATTCAACTAAAGTCAGGCTTCATTCATTTATTGACAAATATTTTTATTTAAAAACAAAAAATAATTAATTATGAAATTCTACCAAGAATCAGATTTGGCTTATTGTTAGTATTAAAAGCCAATAGCAAGTAAATCGATAAATAAACCAAGAAATAATAAAAATAGTATTATTGTAATGTTTTTAAAAGTGTTCTTTTAGAAATACTGAAATACTTATGAAAGAAATGGTATAATAGATATGTTTCAGAATATTCTGGAAGTGGGGGGAGTGCATGAGGTAATAGGTGGAACAAGGCCCTGTGAGTTGATCATTGGTGAATCTGGGCAATGGGTGCACTGAGGTTCATTACAGGATTCTTTCTACGTTTTTATGTTTCAAAGGTTCTAGAAGAAAAAAGTTTCTTTTATAAGGAAGTGTTTGGATCCCTAATCCCATATAATGCTAATAACAGCAACAACCACACAACTCTTCTATTTTTGTAGAAAAAAATTGTGGAAAAATAAGAATGAGATCAAATTAAAAGTAAAACAAACATTGCACATGTATGGGGAAAACCAAAAAACCTCACTGATGATGACCAAGTGGCAATCAAAGTAATAATCATACGATCTGGGATGTTTCAACAGGAAGAGGTCCAAACACCTTTTCACATGGCCCCTACAGCCCCATCTTGCTCTGGCCCTCTGCTGTGGCACCAGCCAGACAGCTCTGCGAATGTTCCCACCTGTGTGTGCAGCAGTTGGCTGGTCTGTGCACACGTGCGAGGTTGTCTCTTGGTGTATACCTGTTGCAGGATGTGTATATCAAGTAAGTGTAGCTGTGTATTGTGAGTAAGTTTGTGTGTACACAGTTTTTCTCTTTGTGTTTGGTTGTGCTTGCATATTGCTAAGGGGCGTGTGTGTGTTGGAGTTGGTATACTTCTCTGCATAAGTGAGTGTGTCCATGAATGGGTATCTGTGTGTACATGTGCTAGGAGTACATATCTGTGTTGGTGAGTGCAACTAATTGATGTGAGAGGATTTGGATCAGTCAGTCTCTATGTGTTAGTGTGTGTTAGAGTATGTACATGTGTGTATATGTGAGAAGTTTTTTACTTGCCTATTTTTCCTCCATGCAAATATATCTGTGGGTATCTGAGGGCAATTCTGCCTGTATATACGTGTGTGTGTGTGTGTGTGTGTGTGTGTTAGGAGTTATAATTTTGAGTGTATGGGACGTTGCACATGTATATGTTTAAATGTGTGTGTCTGTATGTGAGTAATTCTCAATCCTCTTATATCCAGCACCCTCTTTTATGTAACATATTTTGTAACACCCCTTTACTATCTAGACATGTAGTTCTTAAATAATATAACCTCTCTGTACATATAATTTCAAAAGAAAACCCATATAGTATTTTATACAATAGCCATATTGTATTAACTCTAATACAAATAAATAAGAAATAAAAGGAAAGTGATTTGTAAGAAAATAATTTGTATTTCAGTATGCAAATGCTTGGCCATGACACTCCCCAAGAGATTCAATGAAATAATTAGAGGCGTGTCACATAATAAGTAAAGGTGGATTAAGGAGAAGGGGAAAAATCAGAAGCTGCCCCTTGCAGACAGAGCAGGAAAGTGACAGGCAAAGGCCTAAGGGCGAGATTTTTCTGAAATAGTGAACAACCGAAGGAAAGTGCTCCACAAAACAAAGTACAGTCTCCTGTGGACTTATATAACAAGCCACATTCCTGGATAGTTCAGGATACCTTAAGCCCTCGCTTAACATCGTCGATAGTTTCTTAGAACTGTGGCAAAACAATGTATAATAAAACCAGTTTTGCAATAGGCTAATTGATATAAACAACAATTAAGTTCCTACAGCATCTCATTAACTTATAACTAAACGACATTGAATGAAACATTATTCAGGGACCTGCTGTATATTAAAAGCAGGGGAGAAATTGTATTTATCTGTGAAATAGAGGTAGAGTCTAGGTTCAGTTCATTACAAGTCCAAAATCCTAGGGGTTGTGGGACATGTGTGCGCTGTGTGGGAACCCTCGCCCTGGACCCCTAAATGTTAGAAGGACACCCTACACCCCAGCATTGTGACAACCAAAAATGGACCTACAAATTTCCAAAATGGCCCCTAGGGGGCGGTAACGCCTTTGTTAAGGACGAAGCACTGGCGTTTAGGCCGAGTACAGTGTGCCAGTGTGACTGAGGCAGTGTTCAGGATATGTCCCTATGTGCGATCTGGTTGCTGTCCACAGGTCTCCATTGCAGTAGGCTATGTATCTGTGAGTGTGCAGGTATCTGTGTATCTGTGTCTAAGGGTGGCTGGGCACGAGCAGGTGTGTTACGTGCATGCACACACATCCTTAGCCTCTGATGGGTCCAGGCTGTGGCTGCCAGTCTTTGCTCAGAAGAACCTTCTTCTCACTTATTTATACAATCGCCCCAGCTTTCTAGGCAACACCAGTTTTGTTTGCTTGCTGCTATTGTTGTTTGGGTCTTTGTTTTGTTTCAGTGTTTGTTTTTGTTTTCACCAAGACTGGGCTACACATTGTCCACCTTCTTGGTCTTAGTGTGTCTCTCTGTGTCTCCATCTGTCTCCATCTTTATTTCTGCCTCTCTCTGTCTCTGCCTATGCCTCTGTCTCCGCCCCGTCTTTATCCGTCTCTCACCCCCGCCCCCATCTCTAGTTTTCTATATCTTTCTCTTTCTTTCCTGGCATTATCCCTCCCCTTCTGTCTATCCACTTCAATATTTCAATATCTGTCTGTCTGTCTGTCTATCTATCTCTATCTCTGTCTCCCTGTTTCGCTCTCTGTGTCTATTTTTTTCTCTTTCTCCTCTCTGTCTCTCCTGCTCTCTCTGTTTCTCTGTCTCTGTCTCTTTTTTCTCACTCTCCTTTTCTCTTCTTCCCCTTTCTGTCTCTATTTCTATCTCTTCCTCTGTGTGTAAGGCTTTCTCTCTCTCTCTCTCTCTCTCTCTCTCTCTCTCTCTCTCTCTCTCTCTCTCTCCCCACCCCCACACCTGCCTCCCTTCCACACTCTTCTTTCTCTGTCTCTCTCTGCTCTTACATTCAATTTCTCTTTGTCTCTATCACTTTCCCCCTGCTTTCCCTCAAGGCTAAGGAGTGTGTATGCGTGTGTGTGCATATTTACACACAGTAGCTGTCTGTCAGCTGGTCCACAGTTATGTGGGAGCTATCGGCTTTGAGGGGCCAGCCGAAAGGGGCCCGCCAACCCCCTTTCTCCTGATCTCCTGTCCCAACAATTTCTCTTGGCCTACTGGCGCTGGCCCTGAGACTTCAGGGTGCCATGCACTACCCAGGCTGCTCTTTCAGCAAATCCTACCTGGATGCCTAAGGCAGCCCTCCCTGCACCACCAGCTTATTTAGTCCCTCAACCAATTGATTCACAGCTTTGGACTGAGAGCCTACGATGTGCTATGCACCACTCTTCTAGAGGAGAGAGCATGAGTCTCCAAGCCTTGCCCTGTGGAGCTTTTGTTCTTATAGGGAGAGGCAGACAATAAACTAGATTTTAAAAGTAAATTCTACAGTGTGTTCGAAGAGATAAATTCTAGGAGAAGATATAAAGTAGGGTAAAGGGCATGAGGGTGCTCTTATTTCTCACCTGGGTGACTGCAGGAGCCTCCTACATAGTTTCCCTACTACCATCTTCACCTCCATGGTCTGTGCTCCTCACAGCAGCAAGTGGGGTCCTGTTCAATCGTGAGTCATATCACGTCTCACCTCTGCTCACAACCCTCCCATGGCTCCCGTCTCACTCAGAGTAAAAGGCAGAGTCTTCGCCATGGCCCACGTGATCTGGCCTTGCCACCTTTCTGACCTCACCACTTTCCTCTTGCTCACTCGGTTCCACCAACAGTGGGCTCCTTGTGCTTCCTCAAAGGCACCATGTGCGGTCCCACCTCAGGGCCTTTGCTCTGGCTGTTCCCTCTACCTGGACTTCCCTTCTCCCAGATACCTACATGGCTAACTGTCTCACCTCCTTCACATCTTTGCTCAGATGACACCTCTGTGAAGCCTTCCCTGTCCACTTCATCTAAAATTGCACCTCCCTTACCCCTACACTTCCTATCCCCTTTCCCTCCTTTTTTTATTTTTAGGAACTTATCATCATCGGGCCAACTATACTTGACCTCTGTACCTTCTTTATTATCTAGAATGTCAACTCCACAAGAGCAGGGATCTTTGTCTGGTTCACAGCTGTATCTCCAGTGCCTGGCACACAGTAGATAATAAATAGTTTTTCAATGACACCTACATCTGTATATTCACACATACTCTCCACCTCACTTAAAATAAAAACCTAAGTCTTTGTCAGGTCCACAGCACTACATGACCTGGACACCTGGCCCTGGACACCTCTGTGACCTCACCTTCTACTACTGTCTCCCTCGCCTGCCCCATTCCAAGCACACTCCTTTTCCTGCTTTTCCTTGAGCAGGCTAAGCACATTCCTGATCATGAATAAAGAAACCTATTTAATGAATGGCTACAAACAAAATAACAAAAAGATAACATGAAATAGAGTAGAAATTAATGGGGGTACATTAGACACAGACTTAGTACTGTTTTGTGAAACTTTTGGTTCAGCTGTGTGTGCACGTGTGTGTGTCTCTGTGTGTACCAGGTTGTGATTTAAAATATATTTCTTACTATGGGTGGCAGTCAGAAAAGTTTGAAGGACATAACTGTAGGGCTTTGAAAAGAGGGAGAAGAGCCACACCAACATCCCCGCCCCACAGACCCACCAATGGAGGAAACAGGTAACGAAGGATGTTGACAGATTAAGCGCCCTCACCCAGAGAGGAGGGGGTAGGAGCAGCAGTGGGCCAGGGACAGGGCCTGATACCAGCTGGGAAGCAAGTGGGCGGGTGGGGCTGGGTAGACACACTAACACTGCCCTTTCTGTTTCTTCCTCACCTTTCCATCTGTTTTCTCTTTTCCTTTCCCTTCCCATTCCTTCCCTTCCCTTTCTCTCCCCTCCCCTCCCCTCCCTTCCTCTCCCTCCCTCCCTCCCTCCCTCCCTCCCTCCCTCCCCCCCCTCTCTCCTTCCCTCCCTCCCTCCCCCCTCCTTGTCTCTCTCCCTCTCTGTCCCTCTTTCGTGCACCTTCTTTCCCCCTTTCCTTGTATCTCTGGTTCTGTCTCTCTCTATCTCTTCTTATTCTTTCTCATCTCCTCCATTTCTGTCTCATTTTCTATCCATTTATATATTTGTCGCCATTTTCTGTCTCTGTTCTATCCTTTCTCACTCTCTGTCCCTGTGTATGTGTTTTTCTCTGTCTCTTCTGCCCTCATCTCTGTGCCTGTGTCTCCCTCATTACCCCCATTTGCAGGTACAGCCCAGCAGGACAACTGATGGAGTCCCCCGGCGCCCATGAAGTCCCCAACTGGCTGATTCCGTAGGGCTGGGAGCAGCCCCTGCCCCTCATTATGGCCAACACCACTGGGGAGCCTGAGGAGGTGAGCGGCGCACTCTCCCCACCGTCAGCATCAGCTTATGTGAAGCTGGTGCTGCTGGGACTGATCATGTGCGTGAGCCTGGCGGGCAATGCCATCTTGTCCCTGCTGGTGCTCAAGGAGCGTGCCCTGCACAAGGCTCCTTACTACTTTCTGCTGGACCTGTGCCTGGCCGACGGCATCCGCTCTGCTGTCTGCTTCCCCTTTGTGCTGGCTTCTGTGCGCCACGGCTCCTCGTGGACCTTCAGTGCACTCAGCTGCAAGATTGTGGCCTTTATGGCTGTGCTCTTTTGCTTCCATGCGGCCTTCATGCTGTTCTGTATCAGTGTCACCCGCTACATGGCCATCGCCCACCACCGCTTCTACGCCAAACGCATGACGCTCTGGACATGTGCAGCTGTCATCTGCATGGCCTGGACCCTGTCTGTGGCCATGGCCTTCCCACCCGTCTTCGATGTGGGCACCTACAAGTTTATCCGTGAGGAGGACCAGTGCATCTTTGAGCATCGCTACTTCAAGGCCAATGACACACTGGGCTTCATGCTTATGTTGGCTGTGCTCATGGCAGCCACACATGCTGTCTATGGTAAGCTGCTCCTCTTCGAGTATCGTCACCGCAAGATGAAGCCAGTGCAGATGGTGCCAGCCATAAGCCAGAACTGGACATTCCATGGCCCTGGGGCCACCGGCCAGGCTGCTGCCAACTGGATCGCTGGCTTTGGCCGTGGGCCCATGCCACCAACCCTGCTGGGTATCCGGCAAAATGGGCATGCAGCCAGCCGGCGGCTGCTGGGCATGGACGAGGTCAAAGGTGAAAAGCAGCTGGGCCGCATGTTCTACGCGATCACACTGCTCTTCCTGCTCCTCTGGTCACCTTACATCGTGGCCTGCTACTGGCGAGTGTTTGTGAAAGCTTGCACCGTGCCCCACCGTTACCTGGCCACCGCTGTTTGGATGAGCTTCGCCCAGGCTGCCGTCAACCCGATCGTCTGCTTCCTGCTCAACAAGGACCTCAAGAAGTGCCTGAGGACTCATGCCCCCTGCTGGGGCACAGGAGGTGCCCCGGCTCCCAGAGAACCCTACTGTGTCATGTGAAGCAGGCTGGTAGGCAGACAGGCAGGGAGAAGGTCATGGCCATCATGATGGGGCCAACAGAAAGGGAGGGCTGGAGCCCCACACAGGAGCCTTTCTTTCTGAGCTCCAGCCCAGCCCCTTGAACCACCCAGAATCTAGGCACCTTTGCCTATACCGCCCCCCCCCCCCCGCCCCGCAGGATGGGGGACTGGGAAAGAGGTGTTTCTAGTTCTAGGGCCTGTCTCCGCTGCCTCCTTTTCCACTTCTACAATCTCTCTCCTTTTCTCTCTCTCCTCTCTTTCCTTCTCTCTCTTTCTCTCTCGCTCTTGCTCTCGCTCTCTCTCCAGTTCAGAAAAAGAAAACAAAACTGAATATGCAGGTTTTTCTACTAACAGCTGAGGAGACAGGCTTTCTTGCTTTAATGTCTTTCCTTCTGACATTGTCCAGAAGGGGGAATTTTGTCCTGTAAAATAGACTTCCAGAGCTTTTCTGGCCCCCTCTGTTCCCACACACCCTCTCCTTCCAAGTCCTTTAGCAAGACCTGGATGTTTAGGGAGAATTGATCTGTTGACAGGAAGGACCAAAGGGGGTGCAGGGTCCCTAGGGAGCAGGGATGTTTAATTGCTATGTTGTGTACAATGTTGTTTTAGGCTAACCCTGGTCCCAAGCCCGGTCTCCTCTTGCTTCCCACCATGTCCAGACATCCCAAGTGTTTCTTGAGCATCTGTTTGAGAAGCCAGGAGGGGAGGGAGAAGGGCCTCAGGATGTCCCAAGCTAGGTGAAGAGCAGGATATGAGCTGCACGCCTGGAGCTGAAGAGACCTGAGCTTGGCTGCATTCTCTCAAGCTGCCTCCGGGATCCCCAACTCTTCTTCCTGAGGATGGAAATCCACTCCAGCCCCACCAGGGCTGATGTGGGTGCCATACAGGCAGGAGCAGCCCCGCAGGGAAGTATAGGGAGAGAGCCAACCTCCCCAAAGTAGCTGGATCCCAGAACCTGGCGTCAGAGCGGAATTCAACCCCAGAATTGTCTCCTGGGTTCATGCTACTCTCCCTAAGATGAAAATTATTTTGGGGCCTTGGTATCTCCTAGTGGTATAAGCTCCAAGGCACTGTGGACTTGAGTCCATTCCTATCTGACCTCTTTGTCCTCCTCAAGCCTCAGGGGCCTCAAGCCCCTCCATGGTAGCCCTTGGTCTTCTGTGCCCTCAGCCCCCTGACTTCCTTCCCATGAACAGTCCTTCTCCCCGTTCCTCCCTCCACCCTTACTTCCCCACAATGTGGAGCAGACTGCAGCCAGATTGTCTAGGTGGGAGAGCCCCAGCCTCCCTCCTAGGGCAGGGTCCACTCTCGTATAAGGTCAAGGCCAGTTCTTGTGGACTGGGGAGCCAAGCTGGCACTCCTTTGCCTGGTCTTGCCCAGGTTCTCTGTCCCCTTCTCATTTCCTGGTGGAGGGGGGGATCTGTATTTATCCACTCCCTCTTTCTCTTCCCTTAACCCTTTTTCCTAAGCTCCCGCTCTACCCCAAATACAGACCCAGAACTGGGGAAGCCTTGACCCCAGAAGAATGAGGAGGGCACTCTAGGCAGGAGAGATATTAATCAGCCTGGTTGTGGAGTGGCCCTGGAAAGGCAGGCCAGAGTGGCTGAGAGGCTAGGGGTGGGGGGATACCTGTTCTCTCAGTGATAGTGATGGGGGTGCCTTTTCCAGGAGGTGGGGTGGGGGGTCCAAAGGGGTGGGAGTAGATAGGGTACATTTAGGAGGGTTTTCCTCCATTTCTTTTTTCTAACTGCCTGGATTCACCACTGGATTTTGTAAATGGAAAACTGAAATGAACAATGCTATATTGGATGTTTTCTCTTTCTGACTGTGTATGTGTGTGTGTGTCTGTGTGTGTGCCTGTGTGTCCTGTCTGCGTGACCACATGTGGGGAGGTATGATTGAATAAGACAGTGTGTGTCTGTGTGACTGTGTGGGGTGGCACCCCTGCCTGGTACACACATATGAGCAAATGCCAGTATGTGGAGACATATATAGCACGCGCGTGCACACATACACATATGCACCTAATTGAGAGGAAACAAACGAGAGTATGTGCCCGCAGCAGGAAGTAGAGTGGTCGGAGGGATGGAACTTGAAAAACGTGCATATGGCTGTAGCAAGGGGATAGACTCCCATCTCATCAGATCTTCCTCCCTAGGCCCAGGCTCTGAACATAGTGGACAGGATACTTGAGAACCCCATCTCTTCCCAAAGCCTAGCGCCACGAGGTACCACTCCCAACTCCTGTATCAGTCTCCTCTCCAAAACCCAAACAAGGTGTTCCTGAAACTGGACCACCATGGAGAATGGGGACTGGGAATTAGGGATCCAACTTGGGGGGGGGACTGAAGGGGTTAGGAGATGCACCCCCCCACAAAGTAATGGCTCCTGGAGGGGCTGCTCATTCTGGGATGGGAGCCCTTCTGAAGGATCCACTGTACACAGCTGGGACTTTGGTAGCTTTGACTAAATTTGGAGGGAGGGATGTCACAGTGTGTGTGTGTGGTGGGGGAACCCAAGGCTGGGAGTCTACCCAGCCAGCCTGCTCCCTGGGCACTGAATTACTTTACTATTTATTTACTTATTCTCTCAGGTGCACAGAATTGAGTTGACCACACTCCTCAATTCTTGGCATACTATATCATCATTGATCCATGTGAAGCCCTTTTGGTCTTTAATTTTATTTTGTCCCCTTCATCACCCATCCCTGATCCCATCCCCCCACACACACACATAGGCAACCCCTCGCGTGTATTTTACGTGTGTCCTTCCAATCCACCGTTCATGTGTTTATTTACATATATGTGTATTGTGGAAAATATATGGTATTGTTATGTGTTTTAATTTACATAAACAGTATTGTACTATAAATCTTGTTGTTTCTTTTTTCACTCAACATTCTGTTTTTGAGAGATCCAGCCATGTTGCCTTATGTAGATCTAATTCATTCTAGTGGTCCATCTTATACACATATATCACATTTTTCTTATCCATTCCCCTGGTGATGGGTCTCTAGGTTGCCTCCAGTTCTCTGCTATCACAACAAGGCTGCAATGGGCAGTTTCCTACACTTCTCTTTAGGAAAGCCTCATTTAGAGAAGAGGAATCTGAAGCTCAGAGAGAGGCAGTGATTTGGTGAGGGTTACAAAGAGAGGAATAGATCTGTGGTTTGAATTCCGGACCAAAGCCAGAATCCCACAACCATGCCTCACCTGAGACCATCCACCTGGCCAAAAATAATCTCAAATACAATTAAAAACAGCATACATTGGGGAAAGGGAGAGGAAAGGAGAAGTACTGAGTAGATGAAGAAAAAGTCCTAGAAAAATCTAGCAGACGAACTGAATCACATCATTTTAATGACGCATAGGAAGTTACTTTTTTTTTTTTTTTTTTTTTTTTGCGTGATTATTATTTCTAGAGCCATTTTGCAGAGATGGAAAATGCCACGTCAAATCCTGGCCCCAAACCAAAGGCCCTAGGTTTCTAAATTCCAGTCTCGTTTAGGGCAACCCGAGGCCCTAGGAGCCACCATCAGAGTTTGCTGCCGGGCAAAAGCCAGGGACAAGGGTAGGTGCAGGGGCCCGGGCAGAGGCAGATTTAAGAAGTGCGTAGTTGCTGAAGGGAGGGGAGGGGAGGAGAAGGAAAAAGAGGGGAGGGAAGAACGACAGCGAGGCTGTCCAATTTGATTTGAGCTTGTCATACTCAGTGCCTGCGTGTGTGTGTGGTGTGTGGTGTGTGGTGTGTGGGGGGTGTGTGTGTGTGTGTGTGTGTGTGTGTGTGTGTGTGTGTGTGTGTGTGTGTGTGTGTGTGTGTGTGTGTGTGTGTGTGTGTGTCTGCCTGTGCCTGCTCGCGCGCGCTCCCGCGCGTGTCTTCAGAACCACTGGTACTTTTCCCATTGGATAAAACGTTGAAAGGGTGAGGGAGAGGCGCTTCTCCCCCTTAGCTTTCCTCGCAGCCAATTGCCCCGCAGTTTCCCTCTGGTCGGGAGGGGAAAGAAGGTGGGAGGAGTCAGCCTGATGATTGGCGAGCCCGAGGCGAGCCAATGGGAAAGTGATGAGGTGGGGTGTTGGCATGCAGATTGCGTGAGAGCCGGCAAAGGTCGAGGGAGTGCAAGGGCCGCCGCGGCGGCCGGCAGCCAATGACAAGGCAGAACGAGCCCCTGACGTCAGGAAGGGGGCGGGGCCTGGGCGCTTGGCGCGGAGGGAGTAGGGCAGGCGCTGTGGGAGGGAACACCAGACCGAGGCTGTGAGCCGAGCTGGTTGCGCTAGGCACAGCGGCTCCGCTTCAGGTGTGACAGGCAGCGGCGGTCTGGCTGAGAGCGAAAGGGCTAGCGCGGTTCTCTGCGCGGTGTGAGCGCGGTCATCATGGACCGACCGGATGAGGGGCCTCCGGCCAAGGCCCGCCGTCTGAGCAGCTCTGAGCCTCCTCAGGACGACCTGCCGCCGCCGCCACCGCCGCCGCCGCCGCCGCCGCTCCTGCGACTGCCCCTGCCTCCACCGGAGCAGCGACCGAGGCTCCGGGAGGAAACCGAGGCGGCACAGGTGCTGGCTGACATGAGGGGGGTGGGACTGGGCCCCGCTCTGCCCCCGCCGCCGCCCTATGTCATTCTGGAGGAGGGGGGCGTCCGCGCGTACTTCACCCTGGGTTCTGGGGGTCCCGGCTGGGAACCTGCGATCGAGCCCGAGTACGGGGGGGCACCCCCTCCCACGGAGAGCCTGGAAACACTCTCTCCTTCGGAGGCTTCTGGGGGAAGCCTGGAAATCGACATTCAGGTTACGGAGCCCAGCAGCTTTGTTGGAGAGAAGGCCCTAGAAACCTGTAGCGCAGGTGGGTGGGGGTACCAGATGTTAGCTGGTCCACAGGGGAAGCAAGAGGCCATCATCATAGTGGAAGACGACGAGGAGGATGAAAAGGAAAGTGTGAGGAAGAGAAGGAGGAGGAGGAGGAGGAGGAGAAGGAAGCAGAGGAAGGTGAAGAAGGAAAGCAAAGAGATGAATGCCGAGAAGATAGAGTGCATCCTGCAGGCACTGGAAAACATTCAGCTGGACCTGGAGGCGGTAAACATCAAGGCAGGCAAGGCCTTCCTCCGTCTCAAGCGCAAGTTCATCCAGATGCGAAGACCTTTCCTGGAGCACAGAGACCTCATCATCCAGCATATCCCAGGCTTCTGGGTCAAAGCAGTATCCTTGTCATCTATACTCATGGGCCAGGAGCCCATGACAGAAAGGGGGGAAGTGGGGGCAGGGACAGACAGGGTGAAAGGGTGTGGGGGCGGGCCTCTATTGAACGATAAGGTTTGGTGGAGGAGGGATGGAAGGAGGGGGACAAAACATCAGAGAAGCTGGACTAGAGATGGTGAAGGGGGGAGGGGGTCACAACATGAAAACTGGACCACAGATGGGAAAGGGGGAAGAGGAAGGGCATAACAACAACAACAAAATGGATCACAGACGGTGAAAGGGGGAGGGTAGTGGAGGGGCACACAGCAGAAAAATTGAACCAAAGATGGTGAAATGAGGAGGGGAGGGGAACACAGAACATAAACTGACTCAGTGAAGAGGGAGGAGAAGGGCACATAGCAGAGAAATTGCCCAGAAAGGGTGCCTAACTCACACATGGCTCTGCAAACCCAGGTCTTTGCCTAGATACTAGGGAGACGCTAATCCTAGCTGGAGAGAAAGGGGCTAGAGCCCCTGAGGGTCAGGAGAAGGAGTGCCTAGGAATGGAGATCAAGGAGTTAAATGAAGAAAAGGGGAGAGTAAGGAAAATCCCATTCACTACTGGTGATAAACTCATTTCGGGGAGACACACATACAGATATGCAACATGTTAGGAACACAGGTTTTACATGGATACAGACCCTTGGCACGCTCATACAAAGTATCCATGATCACGTAACATCATGTGGACACAGGCACATAATACCCAAATATACAACATGTGACTATAGGCCCACAGCAACCAGATACAGCATCACTTGGACACGGTGCCTCAGCCCCCAAATACACAATGTCTTATGAACACAAGCCGTCAGTACCCAGAGGCACATCACATGAACAAAGACCCTCAGCACCCAGGCACACAGCAAATACAAACCATGGCAAGGCCACCTAACAGACGTTCGACATAGCATAAACACAGGCTTTTACTACATAGTGTCATGGAAATAAAAATACAGGTCATGTTCCATGACCCACTTGTTCTACACACATCACATAAACACAGAAGGAATTCTGCTCCAGCCTCTCTTTTGCTCTGCCCTGTCTGGCCTGGCCTTCCTGGCCTGTCCTGCCTGGCCTTCCCTCCCTCCTCTTAATGAACAGTCACTCCTTGACCTAAACTGCTCCCTCCATCAGTTCTTCAACCACCCCAAAATTTCAGTGTTGATCAACCAACGTGATGAAGACATTTTCCGCTACTTGACCAATCTGCAGGTCAGGCCAAAGAGACTTTTTACTAGGACCGGGCAAGAAATCTGGTCCTTGGAGGTGAGGGGGGCTGGAGGGAAGGGGCCATCGTGTGGTGGGGATTCCATCATTACCCCCACCCTGAGCAGGTACAGGATCTCAGACATATCTCCATGGGCTACAAAATGAAGCTGTACTTCCAGACAAACCCCTACTTCACAAACATGGTGATTGTCAAGGAGTTCCAGTGCAACCGCTCAGGTAAGAGGCAGTCCCAGGGCAAACCCATGCCCCCCACCTACCCTTGTCCAGTGCCCTCTCCATAGCATCCTTTACCCCCAGGCCGGCTGGTGTCTCACTCCACCCCAATTCGCTGGCACCGGGGCCAGGAACCCCAGGCCCAAAGGCACAGGAACCAGGACACCAACCACAGCTTCTTCAGCTGGTTCTCAAACCACAGCCTCCCAGAGGCCAACAGGATTGCTGAGGTGGGGCCCCGCCTGGCATTACCAGAAAAGGCCTTGCTAGGTTTGCTTCTGGGTGCCTGAGGAATTGGGAGTAAGCTCTGGGGCTTATACTTACAGCTCTGTTCTCCCTTCTCCCTTCTCTTTCAACAGATTATCAAGAATGACCTGTGGGTTAACCCTCTGCGCTACTACATGATGGGAGAAGGGGGCTACAGGGCAAACAGAAAGAAGCAAGAAAAGGAAGAAAGGTGATGGGGGGGGGGGGTTGGAGGCTGAGAGGTGGTTTGTTAGTGTCTCATAGGAGTTCTAGAGCCAAAAGGGACCTTTGAGATAATTCAGTGTAATGTGTTTTACAAGTTGGGAAAGAAGCCCCAAAATGGGGTGTGATTGGCCTGAGGTTACACAGTCAGGAGCAGAAATGGGACTCTCCCCCCCACCCCCCATTTCATCCCTGGGAACCCTTATAGCTTACTGCCTCCCCAGTTACTTACCACCTTTCAGTGTCTGTCTTGGGTACACTACCTCCCACCAACCCTATATTCAACCCCAGGCTTTTTCACAGTAAAAACAGGGACGAATGTGAGGTGGTGATCATGGAAGACTTTGATGACTATCACATAATGGAAGACATTATTGGTGAGACCTCAGACAGTGATGTTATCACCGACAACGATACTATTCATGACATCAAGATCTCTGACTTCATGGAGACCACCGACTGCTTCGAGACCACTGACAATGAGATAACTGACATCAGCGAGAGCCTCTGTGACAGCGAGAGCCCAGACCACAATGAGACCACCGACAATGACAGCCCTGATGACAATGAGACCACTGACAACAGTGAAAGTGCCGATGACAACAACGAGAATCTTGACAATGAGAACCCTGAAGACAACACTGATGACAATGAGAACACAGATGGTGACAATGAGAACCCCAGTGGTGATGACAACCCCAAAGGTGGCAGCCATGGCCACAACCAGGACAGCAGTGACAGTGACAATGAGGGAGATGAGGCCAGTGATGATGAAGATAATGATGGCAACGAAGGTGACAACGAAGGCAGTGATGATGACGGTAATGAAGGTGACAATGAAGGCAGTGATGATGATGACAGAGACATTGATGACTATGAGAACGACTTCGAAGACTTGGACAAGAATCAGAATAACAGCAACAACCTGCACGACTATGACGATGAGGTAGAAAACATCTTTGAAGACTCATCAGTGGAGGAAGAAGAGGAGGAGGGCAGTGAGGAAGGTGAGCTAGAACTCCCTCATCTTTCCCCTTTTCTCTTCTCTCAGACAAAAGCGGGCCAGGGTCAGGGTATCAAGGCATGAGCACAATCTGCTCTTGTGGAGAAAAGAAAAAAGCATTCTGTGCAACTTTGAAAACAAATCAAGACCAGGAAACGTTTAACTTACAAATGTAACAAAACCAGAGAAACATTCCAGTTCTAGGTGATGGGTAGATAATTGTAACACCAAAAAAAAAGGAGGGAAGAGATAGGAGAGAGTGGGTGGAAAACTAAGGACTGGTTCACACAGGGAGGAGGGGAAGTAGCAAACACATAGCAATTCAGCACACACTGTACCCAGCCCTGGCCTTCTGGGAACTCTCAGGCCTGTTTGGGGAGTTGGTGGGGTTAAGTGCCCATTGTGCAGTGAGACCAGAGAAGGAAGAAGCTAATTATACCTCAAGAGTGGGGAAGGGGAGAACTAGAGAAAGGAAGTGACATTTGAATTGGAAGCTGAATTCATTTTATGGAGTATTACTGGTTATTCTCCCTGGAAGGGATCATTTGAAAAAGGACCTACGAGGGTGAAAATGCATGGTATGTTGGGCATGGTTTCCCAAACTGAGGACCCTTCACCAGTTCTGAAAGCTGCTTCTCACAAAAAGGTTCAGTGGTCAAATATGTTGGGGAAATACTGCATACAGTAATATCTTCATGTAGTCACATGTACATTAGTACCTTAAAGGTTCTTAGAAGTCCTGCTGTAAGAAACCTATTTAAACTTTGTGGAACCCAGCATTTCCCAAGCTTCTTGACCACAGAAGCCATTTTTCACTGCTCACCAAATAATGCGTTTTGGGTAATGCATGTAGGTTTGAGGGGAAAAGGCGGTGTTAAAGTGAGTCCCAGTTTCAGTTCTGGCCTGGATGACTGGCGTAAGAAGGTGCCATTTCCTGGGATGGGAAACTGCATGGTGGTGAGATTGGTGGAATGCAGGGAGAAACACGGAGTTGGAAGGGCTTGTTGGACATAAGGTGGGCCTCTGGGGGAAGTGGAAGAAGCAGAAGGACCAACCCCTCCTGGGGGTTTTGGCCCTTGAGTCCCTGGAAAACTTCCATTGAGGCTAGGGGAAGGGGAACAAAGAAGGAGGCATTAAATGCGTAGACTCAACCTAGACATTTTCAGGTAGAGTAGGGAAGTGAGGGAGTTGCTGGCCCCATCCCCTCCCAGTGGATGGCGTCTCTTCTTTCAGAGCAGAGGCAGAGCCATCTGCCCAGCCCCAGTGTGGGAGTGCGGATGGGGAATTGGGTTGAGGAAGACAGACTTGGGCCTGTTTGGATCAGGTTGGGGAGAAGGAGCGAGAGAGCTGCTTTGGGATGAATATGTTTGTTCAGCTGAAGTCAAAGCTCAGAAGAGACACACACTGATACATACAGGGGGAGAAAAGGCTACTTTCAGATGTATCAATTTTGATAGGACAGAGGCTGGGAGTCCACCCTACCTTCCAGTGCTTCCCTCCCACTCTCACTCTCTGGGCTTGCGCAGGCACACACACCCACCCACCTACCACCACCACTGCTTGTTCCAAGCAGAGATACTTGGCAAGCGGTCCCAGGCCCCCCAACAGCCCTGGTTATGGGCTCTGTTAAGAGTGACATCTACCTGCCCATCTAATCACCCTCCTCCATTTTCCGGTCCTTGCTTCTCTCTCCCCTGTGCAGGCAGCGAGCAAGCTGGTGAGGACAGCGATGATGAGGAAGGAAGTGAGGAGGAGGAGGGAATTGGAGAAGACTCAGAAGACTCGGACATGGAGGAGGTGCTTCAGGTCCAAAATGCGTGGGCCAACCGGGGGAAGAGGGGCAAAACCGGCTAAACAAACGGCTCACCCTTGCCCTTGAGTGGGCTGCCTCTATTCCTCTCCCTCTGCCCCATTTGCCCTCCCCCTCAGCTAGGGCCTTGAGGCCCCACATTGCACTTCTGGGGGGTGACCGACTTCGTACACGGGTTTAAAGTTTATTTTTATGGTTTAGTAATTGCAGAGTTATTTTGGGGGGAGGGAATGGGGGATTCCCCCTTTTGGCCCTCCTCCCCCGCAGGCTTCTGTGTGCTGCTATGTATTTATTGTGATGCCTTGGTCAGGGCCCCTCTATCCCCCTCCTCGTGCTGTATGGAGTGGACACCCTTGATCCCGAAGCGGGGAGGGCCGCTGTGGCCTTGGGGGGCTCTGCTGCCACCCTGTTCTCCCAAGTCTCTCTTTCCCTAACCTTTCCCTGCTGTGCCCGCTAGCCCGCCTCGGTGTCTATGCAAGGCCGATTCGCCATTGCGGTATTCCTGTCCCCCTCCCCCAGAAGCCCCCACCTGGTGCCCTGTTAACCCTGGTAATCCTAATAAAATTCTGAGCAAATTCAAAGTGCTGCTTCGAGTGTTTTTTTTCTGCCCAGTGCCCCATCCCCAGCAGCCAGTCGCCCTTGCTGCAGGCCCGTGGGTAGCCGCCTCGTCTACGCACTGGTCCGCAGGATGGTAGTTGCTGGTAGTTGGGGGGGGGGGTGGCTGGGAGCGAGCTCCTCAGGGCCGCAGAAGTATGGCGTCAGGCCAATGCGGACGATCCTGGCCAATGGCAGGGCGAGGCTGAGGAAGCCCCTCCTCCTGGCGGCCACAGCGGACTCAGCCAGGTAGCAAACAGCTTCCCACGTCTTCCCCTCTCGCGCACGCGCACAGGAACGCCCTGCGCCGTGGAACATCCATTTATTCAATGATTCATCTTTTTATTTATCATGCGTCAAACCTTTCCTTGGGCCTGGTGTGAGCTGGGCGTGGGGGGAGCCAGAGGAATCCATTTTTCTCCTTCGCATGTAGTGGGGAAAAAAATAATCGGTCAGAACATTACAACCCAGTAACGCAGGAGTGCTGTCTTGTCTTAGGGAGGGTGTGCAGGCTCCCTGGATCTGGGCCTGGGAGAGAAGGCAAGTAAAGATGGCTAAGGCCGAGGAGTTTGCGTAGAGATAAGGGAAAAGCAAAGTGAAATGACTTAAGTACGCAGGCGAGGGGTGGGGGCCGAGAGTTGGCAGTCTGAAAATCAGGCCTTATCTGGGAGACCTTGGAAAGGCCGAGTTGTTTTCAATTTTGGATACAGTAACTTTATATTCAACGGACACCAGAAATACCCCCAAGATCCTTTCTGGATCATAATGACAACTTAGGTAGCCATCTGGGTCTTCTTCTGCACTATACCTCCAGAACTTTCCATCCAACGCCTTTATTTTGCAGGAAGGATTCAGATTTGCGTTTTTACAGAATGCCCTCTGCTGGTTGCCAGAAGAATGGATTGGAGGGAGGGAGAGCAGTGAGCAAAACTACAACAGTGGTTGAGATTGGCGGGATGGGGGGTGGATATAGGAGGAGTTTTTTAAATAATTTTTTTTGTTTTGTATACCTAAAACTAATAAAAAACTTTTTTTAATTTTAGAAGTTTTAGATTTACAGAATTATTGCGAAGATAATACAGAGTACCCATATACCCTACAGCCAGTTTCCCCTAGTGTTAACATCTTACATTAGTATGATACATCTGTCACAATGAACCAATATTAATACGTTATTGTTAAGGAAACTCCATACTTTATATTTTGTTAGTTTTTAACCAATAAACTTTTTCTGTTCCAGGATGCCACCTGGGATACCACATTACATTTAGTCGTCATGTCTCTGTAGGCCTCTCTTGGCTGTGACAGTTTCTCAGACTTTCCTCATTTTTTGACCTGAAGTTGTCAACATTTGAATAGTACTGACCAGGTATTTTGTAGCCTTTCCCTCAATTGGGAATTGGCCGATGTTTTTCTCATGATTAAACTGGAGTTACGGGTTTAGGGAAGACCACAGAAATAAAATGCCATTTTACCACATCATATATCAAGGGTACATGCTATCAATATGGCGTATCACGGTTGATGTTAACCTTGATCTCCTGGCTGAGGTAGTGTATGCAAGGTTTCTCCACTGTAAAATTACTCCTACCCCCTTTCCATACTGTACTCTTTGGAAGGAGTAGCCTATGTTTAGGGAGTGGAGAGTTATGCTCCATCTCCTCGAGGGCAGAATATCTGCATAAATTAATTGGAATTATCCCACACTAGAAATGTGTTTATTCTGAGAGCTTTTAAGATGCTGGAATTGACAGGCTTTAGATACGGGGAAACAAGGACTGAGAGAAGTCAGGGATGAGTGCCAGACTGCTGTGGAACCTGTGGCAAGCCCACTTCCCTCTCTGGGTTTCCTCTGTAAATGGTTGGAATACCAGATCTTGGATATACTCCATGATTCTGATAAATGTTTTGGGGAGAGCATGGAAGCTTGGATGTCTCTGGTTCTGACCTGGGACTGCACTGTCAGAAGTGGGTAGAGGAGACTCTGGCCCAGAAAGGGGAACATCTTGCCACAGGGCCAGAGCTGAGAGTGCAGGATCCTGAGTCAAGGCGTCTTGTGCAGAGGGAAGAGACACCTATGTGCAATATCTGGAGCCAGTACCAATGAGCAGGTGGTGAAGTGGAAGAGAGGAGAAAGCAGCAGGGGCAAAGGGCTAGGAGTGGGCCCAGAAGAGGTCAGCCTGGCAAGAAGATCCCAGCCAGTCTGAGAGACAGACAGCCAGGGTTCCATTGCCTCAGTCTGCCCTGCCTCACAATGTGACTCCCTTGCCCTCTCTAGAGGGCCTTAGTTTTCCCATCTGCATACTTAGGCTAATCATGCTGGAAGATCAGCCCAGAAGAAGCAACTTGCCTAAGATCCCAAGATGGAGTGCAGCCATGAAGTGGACCTTTGAAGCCTGGCCTTCATCATGCTCTTCCCTGACTCCTCTCTGTCTCCCTAATCAAATCCCCAGCCGTCATCCTAGCATTTGAGGCTCCTCTTCACCCACCCTGTCAGAGAGGTCCTTTGGCTTCAGGGACACTGTTGGGAGCCAAGTATGAGATTCTAAGATAGTTATCCAGGGTGCTCATTTCCTGAGCTGAGGCATGGGAGGCGAGGATGTCCTTTGCCTAGAGTGGTATCTTGTTCCCTGTGCCTTCACTACTCAATGTATTGTGTGGCTTCATGTCCTGCCCGGCCTAGGCCTCGAAAAGGAATGGGCTGTCCTAGAAGGTCTTTAAGGTCACATCCAACTCCAAAATATAGTCTTTGCTGAAGACCAGAGAAGACAGATCCCATTTGCTAGGACCCTAAACAGAAACCAGGAGGAGGAGGAGGAAGAATCATGGACCCAATGTGTATCAGGGCCTGTTCCCATGCTGAAGCTAATTGTCTCTGTGTCCTTCACAGCTCACCTCACTCCTCTACAGCAGAGGGCCCTGCTCCTGGGGGTGAAGTTCCCAGGATTTCCTGGGGACAGACCTTTAAAATGCCATCAGATTCTGTGAACAAAAGAAGATTGGCAGGGACAAAACTAGATTCAGGACTATCTCTCCTTAGGTCACCAGAAGGGTCGGCACTGGCTCCCTCAGTTGGGGTATGGAGGATGGTTGGGGGGAATCCTATTATTCATTCAGTAAATATTTATTGAGAACCTACTGTATGACTGATACTAAACTGGGTAATGGGGATACAACAAGGAAACATGAGAGACCAAGTTTTTGTCCTCCTGGAGCCCAGAGTTTAAGATAAGTGTTCTTAACACTTTTTATGCCACGGACCTGTTTGGTGATCTGGTGAAGTCCATAGACCTTTTCTCAGAAAACAATCTTTTAAATGCATAAAATAAAATACCTTTGGTTACAAAAGAAACTGATTATATTGAAATATAGTTATTAAAATATGGAAAAAGCAAATATGTACTGTAGTAAGGTATGTGCTCCTTGTTAATCTATTAAATCATAAGATCCAATGGAGGGTCTAATAACTATCATGATTTTAAAATAGAGATGATATTTCATGATATTTCAAGAGACTTGCAACATCTATAATATGATGTGAAAATCTCTGTGATTTCTGTTGGTGACAAGAGTCCCGGGTACTACGACTACTATGGTTAGTTATATTCTTTACTGAAAAAAAAAAAATGCTAAATTTCAACTAGAGGAGCGTGGTAAAAAATATAAATAAATAAATAAATAAATAAATAAATAAATAAATAAAAAAGATGTAATGCTTTTTCCCAGACAAATTCAAGACCCCTCCAAACTCTGTCCCCAGACTGGATTGGAGGTCTGTGAACCCAAATTAAGAACCCCCTGGTAATAGGAAGGTCCTTCCTGTCTATCCTTCCTCTTAAACAGCTTTTAGTTTGGAGGACAGAGCCTGGGTTTTATTCTGGGTCTCATTACTGTGTTACCTCAAGACAATCAGTTTGCCTTTCTGGGCCATTGTTCCCTCAGTCTGAAACAAAGGCAAGAATTGGGACGGAAGATCTTAACTATTAATGCTCCAGGCAATTAATTTATGTTCTCCCATTTAATCCTCACAACGATAGGGTCAGGCAAGATTTTTAAATTGTCTTCCCATTTCACAGATAGTTAACCTGAGGCTCCTAGTGAGGTTGTCACTTAACCAGTGTCTTAGTCAGCAGGGGCTACTGGCCAGGTCCCCATAACCCCCCGTCCAACATGGATGAAATTCGGAACTACGCACACTTTGAGCGAGAGAAAACTGGCTCAGAAATCCTCGCAAGGAGGGTAGAGCTATGGGAAATTGGGAGCAGAGTCGTGTCTCTTAGCGGGGCAGTGGCCTTGCAAGGTGGCTTACCGAGAGTAAGACATCAAGAAGCGGGGATCACTTGATTGTTCAGCGACTGGCCCCGCTTTAGACCCCACTTTAGGCTTCACGCTTGCGTGTTCGCACCTAACCTTCCGAAGCCCAGTGGAATAAACCCGCAAAGGGAATGACGAGACCTCCTTTCCAGGCCAATCCTATTAAAGAGTGGGCTTGGCTTGTCAGCCAATCAAAGGCCCTTGAAGAGGCGGAGTTTTCTTCCGCGGGCATCTGCCTGGGGGTAAAAATAAAATGTTTCCATCTCCAGCCAATCCCAGGGAAGGCAGGAGGGCACTCCTCCAATGGGAGCCCGGGAGCCGTAGGCAGCGGTGGAGCCTACGACCCTGCTGGCGCTCCAGCCGGCGGGAGGGACGCGTCCAGGGTTTTCGCAAGATCCAGCTGATAGTCCCTGGAATCTGCTCGCGCGCAGCGTGGACGGCAGCAGGTGTCCGGTGAGACGCTGTAAAGACCGGGGTGGGAAGGGCGGGGGAAAGAGGCGGGGCAGGAGCGCGTGAGGGGTGGGGCCTGGGCGAGGTTTTTACCTGGGCGGCCTCTCAACCCTAGGTCTGCGGGTTGCGGAGGATAGTGCGTGTAGCAGAGGGAGGGCGAGTGCCCCTGCGGCCCCAGACTGCGACCAGGTGAGTACCCTGCGGAGACCACGGCCCCTCGCCCCCTCCTCCCCCAGTCTCCTGTGCAGGTCTGCAGCTCACATGATCGCCTGCGTGCATGTCTGTAAGTCTCCATCTCTCTCTTTCTGCCCCGCCTTTCCCTCTTCCTCTCTGTCTCTTTCTGTTTCTCTCCCTCTCTGAGACCTACTAAACAACCCAGACCTAGAAGGCTGAGCCCTAACGCTATCAGTTAAAACTAGCCATGAGACCTTGAGCCATCTACTTCACCCATCTGAGCCTCAGTTTCCTCATCTGTCAAATGGGGATCTAATAATCTCCGCCTCAGACAATATATGTGCATCACTTTGCCCAGCGCCTGGCGCCTAGAAGATGTTCAATAAATAATGACAATCATGATTGAAAAGAATATTATCTCTCTTGGTCTTTGGCTTTGTTTTCTCCCTGTCTCTGACCCTCCCCCCATTGGTTTTCTTTCTGAATGCTTTTTTCTCTGTTGGTGTTTTTCCTCTTTCTACCTGTCTCTTTCCCATCCCTAAATAGGTTAGAGATGCATTGTTTATAGCAGTGAGCTTGGCATGAGAGCACCTATTAGCTTAGCCTGGGGCTCTGGACTGTCCTGTGGGTAAAAAATGGAGCCTGGACTTGGGGCTGCTTCTGGCCACATTTTGGGGAGAACCCTCTTTATTCCCCAGCCGATTGTGTTAAACAGGTAGAGTCACACAGGGTGGGGAACAACTTAGATGAAAAAGTGGATCAGGCCCTTTATCCTATATCATGTTAGTCACCACAAGAAGACCGGGGTCTCCTAGTTACATCCCCAAACAGCCCTTCTGTCCCAATCCTGAAATCTTTTGACCAGGTCTTCTGGAACTCACCTTCAATCATCAGCAAAATCCCCTCCATTCTCACCCTGGCTTCTGAACAGTCTCAGCGTTTTCTTGCCATGCCTCAGTGGTTCTCATACCTATTGAACTCAACACTCCATTTTTATAATGTATATTTTGAAAGACCCCCTTCACTATTCTGAAATTAAGTGCATACATAATAGAATCTGTCTACACACATAATTCCCCCCAAACCAATACAATGTCCTAATAGTAATATAAGGGACAATTAAAGGAAGAGTAATTTATGATAAAACTGTATATTTTAATATGTAAAGGCTGGGATATAATTCCACTAGAAGACATAATGAAATGGTCTTGCACATAATGATACTTGAACCTGGGAATGGTGACAGCCCCATGTGTATTAATTGGTGACTCAGGAAACACAGGGTGATGTAGATTTCCTAGATCATGAACAATTCTTCATAAAGTTTTAAACAAACAACGTACAGTCTTCCCTGAATTTATAAAATTGTTGAATTTCTGGAAAAGTCAGATACACACACACACACACACACACAAAGGGTTTGGGTTGTTTTTTTTTTTATTGGGGAACAGTGTGTTTTTTCCAGGACCCATCAGCTCCAAGTCAATCATTGTCCCTCAATCTAGTTGTGGAGGGCGCAGCTCAGCTACAAGTCCAGTCATCGATTTCAACTTAGTTGCAGGGGGCGCAGCCCACCATCCCGTGTGGGAATTGAACCGGCAATTTCGTTAAGCGCTTGCGCTCTAACCAATTGAGCCATCCGGCCGCCTCAAAGTCAGTATATATTAAAATCCATGGTCTGGTCCCCGTAACTTTGCTGATCTTATCTCCTACCACTCTCCCCACTTGCACCTTCTATGCCACCCATCTTGGTCTCTTTTATGCTACTTGAACATATTCAGCACACTTCCACCTCAGGGGTTTGTGCTGGTCTGTCCCCTGTACCTAGAATGCTTTTCTCCTATAAAACTCATGCCCTCACTTCCTTCAGGCCTCTACTCAGATGTCACTTTCTCAGTGAGGCCTACCCTGACCATCCTGTTTAAAATTGCAACTCTCCCCCAGCATATACCCTGCTCTATTTTTTCCATAGTGCTCCTCACCTTCTTACATAATATATGATTCACATCTTTATTATGTTTATTGTCTGACACGTCTTCATTGTTGTTTATTGTCTGACTTTCCCATTTGATTGTAAGCTCCAGAAGGGCAGACTTTTTTGTGCCCTGATGCATCCCTGTTACCTAAAACAGTGCTTGGCACGTAGTAGGCTCTCTCAGTAAATGTTTGTTGAATGAATAAATGAATGAATGAACAGGTTTTTCACCTACATGATTGTCTGGTGGGACATTCTAAAGTTGTTTGGGATGCAGTACAATTCTTTGCTGTGTGGAGCTGTCTTGTGCAGCTGAGCTTCCCTGGTCTATGCTTGCTAAATGTCACTAGTGATCTCCCATTATTGTGACAATCAAAAATGCCCCCAAACACCCCTTGACTGTCTAACCTCCTACCGAGAACCACTGCTTGAATAGAAATCTGGCTTTCCCCTGAGCACTCTGCTCCCTCAGCAGCCCCCTCATACCCCTCTTACCAGGAGGCCAGGAGATAAGAGTAGGTGTCCTCGTTCTAATTGTCCTTCCCATATATTTTCTCTCCCTCCTCCTTAAACAACGTTTTTTTAGAATTAATATTTTTATTTTAAAACAATTTTACACTTTTAAAAAGTTGTAAAAATAGTACAGAGAATTCCCATATATCCTTTGCTCAGATTTCCCAAATGTTAAAAAATTATACAACTACAGTTCAAGCATCAAAATTAGGAAATTTTGGAAATGTAATGGCTCTGTGCGATGTCAGAGGGATAGTGGATGGGGGAGGGGGGTTCACACAGTGTGAGGGATATAAATGATAAACGTCTAAGTATTACTTTGTCTTGTGCACCTGAAACTAATATTTTTTTTAAATAAGGAAATTAACATTGGCACAATGCTATTAGTGAAAGTACAAACTTACTCTGATTTCATCAGTTTTTCCACTAATATATTTTTTTTCTAGGATTGAATTCAGGATCCCACATTGCATTTTGTTTTCATGTCTCCTTAGGCTCTTCCATTCTGAGACAGTTCTTTAGTCTTTCTTTGTCTTTCATGATTTTGATACTTTTAAACAGTCCCAGCCAGTTATTTTATAGAATTTGGGTTTGTCTGTTATTTTCTTGTGATTGTAGTAGAGTTATGGAATTTGGGCAAGAATACCACAGAAGAGATATGTCTTCAGCGCTTTGTATCAGGAGGCACATAATATCAGTTTGTCCCAATATTGGTTTTCTTCACCTTGACTATTTGTTTAAGGTGGTGTCTGCCAGGTTTCTCCACTATAGTTTACTCTTTTTTCCTTTATAATTAATAAGTAGTTTATGGAGAGATACTTTAAGATTATGTGAATATCAACCATCTTATTTTAAATCTGAGATCATCAGACTATACCATCACCCACATTCTGTGTTATAGTCAGGTATAGACATACACACATAACTGCCCCTGTCACTCCTTATTCCTAGAAGAATTTAGCAACTAGCTCCCTGTCATTCTCTATAACACTGCCCCAGTCCTACTTCTTGGTGATTTAAATATTTTCATAGATGACCCTTCCAGTGTTCCTGTCTCAGTTCTGTGATCTGCCCTCCTACAATGCTCTTGCCTTTCAACCCCACCGTAGCTACCCCCTCCAATAGTCATATGCTTCTTATCTATATCTGTGACAGCATTGCCTCCTAATCTCAGTTTCAGGCATCCTGCTATCCATCCAGTACCTTTTATCCTTCTGGCTCTCTTCCTCTAGCACCCCAACTCCAACAATCCTTCAGTGCCACTGGGATGGAACGTTTTTCACTGCTCTTTACTTCCTCCAGGTTCCCATGTCCTTCCTTTAATTAGCTTAGATTCCACGGTCCATTATTATAGGCATTTCCTTGCATATATCCTCACTTCCCTTGCCCTCTGTCATATCAGCATACTTACCAGGTAAACCCCAGTCCTGGTTAAATCCCACTCCACCTGCTCCGCTGTACTCCCTAGGCCATTCACTCTCCCACCCTCCCAGATGACTATTTTGTACCTTCTCTCTCCTCACATCTCCAGCACCTCCTCCCCATGCTATGCTCAGGCTGCCTGCTTAACTGAAAAATGAAAACCATCAGAAGAACACCTCCACGGATTCACACCACCACATCCAACCACCAAATAGCATCTGCACTCACATACTCTGCCTTCTTTTCTTTTTTAATGGATAAACTGTCCCTGCTGTCATCAAAATTTCATCCCTCCACTTTGGCACTAGATCCCATCTCTTACCTACTTGGGGACATTGCTTCAGCAATTTTCCCTTCTCTCTCCTGGATCAATTTACCCCTCTCTACAAAATCATTCCCATTTGTTGGATATTCTATTATTGCTTCCATCTTTTTGTTACAGCTTCATTGAGATATATTTCACATACCATAAAATTCACCCTTTAAAGGGTTTTAAGTATATCCACAGAGTTGTACAACCATCACCACCATCAATTTTAGAACATTTTATCCACCCCCCCCCCAAAAGAAGCTTCATACTGTTTAGTAGTTATTCCCCATCACTCCACACCCCTCAGCCCTAGGCAACTACTAATCTACAAGTTCTGTCTCTATCTACTGATTTGTCTAGTCTAGACATTTCAGATAAATGGGATCATACAATATGTTGGTCTTTATGAGTGGCTTCTTTCACTTAGCATAATGGTTTTGAAGTTCATCATGTTGTTGCAGGTAGCACTCCCTTTTATTGCCAGATACTATTCTATTGTATGGTTATACCTAATTTTGTTATTCATTTGTCAGTTGATGGACATTTCAGTTGTTTTCATGTTTGGCTGTTATAAACAATGTTGTTCTGAACATTTGTGTACAAGTTTTTGTGTGGATGTATATTTGTTTTCTACTGGGTAGATGCCTAGGAGTTGCTTGGTCACATGGTAACTCTATGTTTAACTTTTTGAGGAACTACCAAACTGTTTGCAAAAGTAGCTGCACCATTTTACATTTCCCATCAACAATGTGTGAGGGTTCCAGTTTCTCCATATCCTTACCAACACTTTTTATTGTTTATCTTTTTTATTATAGCCATCCTAATGTGTATTAAGTGGTATCTCATTGTGGTTTTTATTTGCATTTCTCTAATAACTAATGATATTGAACATCTGTTCATGTCTTTATTGGCTATTTGCATATCTTCTTTGGAGAAATGTCTATTTAAATCTTTAGCCCCCTTTTTAAAAAATTTATTGGGGTGACAATTGTTAGTAAAATTACATAGATTTCAGGTGTACAATTCTGTATTACATCATCTATAAATCCCATTGTGTGTTCATCACCCAGAGTCAGTTCTCCTTCCATCACCATATATTCGATCCCCCTTACCCTCATCTCCCACCCCCCACCCCCCGCCCCCCGTACCCTCTGGCAACCACTAAACTATTGTCTGTGTCTATGAGTTTCTGTTTCTCATTTGTTTGTCTTGTTCTTTTGTTGTTTTTGGTTTATATACCACATATCAGTGAAATCACATGGTTCTCTGCTTTTTCTGTCTGACTTATTTCACTCAGCATTACACTCTCAAGATCCATCCATGTTGTCACAAATGTTCCTATATCGTCTTTTCTTACCGCCGAATAGTATTCCATTGTGTATATATACCACAACTTCTTTATCCATTCATCTATCGAAGGACATTTTGGTTGCTTCCATGTCTTGGCCACCGTAAACAAAGCTGCAATGAACATTGGAGCACACGTGTCTTTATGTATAAATGTTTTCAGATTTTTTGGGTAGATACCCAGGAGAGGGATTGCTGGGTCATATGGTAATTCTATTTGTAATTTTTTGAGGAACCTCCACACTGCCTTCCATAACGGCTGGACCAGAATCTTTAGCCCTTTTAAAATAAGATTATTTGTTTACTTATTGTTGAGTTATAAGAATTCTTTATATATTTTAGATACAAGTCTCTTGTCAGATATGTAAATTATAAATATTTTCTCCTATTCTGTAGGTTGTCTTTAAACCTTCTTGATGGTGTCCTTTGATGCACAAAAGTTTTACATTTTGATGTGTCAAATTTTTTCTTTTGTTACTTGAGTTCTTGTTATATCCAAGAAACCATTATGTAACCCAAGGTCACAAAGATTTATTTCTATGTTTTCTTACAGGAATTGTGTGGATTTTAGCTCTTACATTTAGGTTGATGATCCATTTTGAGTTAATTATTTGTGTGGGTGGTGTGAGGTAGGGGTCCAAATTTCATTATTCTCCATGTGAATATCTAGTTGTCCCAGCACCTTTTGTTGAAAGAAGAATTCTTTCCCCCATCAAACTGTCTTGGCAACCTTTTGAAAAGTCAGTTAACCATAATCATAAATGTGAAGGTTAATTTCTGGACTCTCAATTCTATTTCATTGATCTATATGTCTGTCATGCCAGATTACACTGTCTTGATTACTGTAGCTGTGTAGTAAGTTTTGAAATCAGGAAATGGGAGTCTTCCAGTTTTGTTCTTTTTCAAGATTGTTTTGGCTGTTCTAAGTCCTTTGCATTTTCATATGAATTTTACAATCAGCTTATCAGTTTCTGCAGAAAATCAGCTGGAATTTTTATAGGGATTCTGTTGAATCTATACATCAATTTGGGAAGTATTGCCGTTTAACAATATTAAGTCTTCCTACTCATAAACATGAGAAGTCTTTCCATTTATTTATTTTATTTTATTTTTTAAAGATTTTATTGGGGAAGGAGAACAGGACTTTATTGGGGAACAGTGTGTACTTCTGGGACTCTTTCCAAGTCAAGTTGTTGTCCTTTCAATCTTAGTTGTGGAGGGCACAGCTCAACTCCAGGTCCAGTTGCCGTTGTTAGTTGCGGGGGGGGGGCAGAGCCTACCTTCCCTTGGGGGAGTCCAAGAATCAAACTGGCAACCTTGTGGTTGAGAGCCGGCACTCCAACCAACTCAGCCATCTGGATATCCAGGAGCTGAGCGGCAGCTCATTGACTTCATTCTAGTTGTGGAGGCCGCAGCTCGCTGGCCCGTGTGGGAACTGAACTGGCGGCCCTGTTGCCCAGAGCTCACACTCTAACCAACTGAGCTACCCGTCCGCCCCAGTCTTTCCATTTAGATCATTTCTAATTTCTTTAAGAAGTGTTTTGTAGTTTTCAGTGTACAAGTCTTGCACTTCTTTTGTTAAATTTATTCCTAGGTGTTTTATTCTTTTTGCTATTATAAATGAGATTATTTTCTTTATTTCACTTTCTGATTGTTCATTGCTAGTGTGTAGAAATACAATTAATTTTTGTTTATTGATCTTCTATCTTGCCACATTACTGAACTTGTTTATTAGTTCAAACAGTGTTTTAATGGATTCTTTAGGGTTTTCTATATACTAGATCATGTAATCTGCAATTACAGATAGTTTTACTTTTCCTTTCCAATCTGGATGCCTTTTTTTTTCTTGACTAATTGCCCTGGCTAGACCCTTCCAGTACAATGCTAACTGGAAATAATGAGAGCAGGTATTCTTGTCTTGTTCCTGATCTTAGGGGGAAAGTATTGTGTCTTTCTCCATTAAGTGTGATGTTAGCTGTGAGTTTTACATAGATATCTTTTATCAAGTTGAGGAAGTTCCCTTCTACTCCTAGTTTTCTGCATCTATTGAGATGATCGTGTGGAGTTTGTGCTTTATTCTATTAATATGGTATATTACGTTGGTTAATTTTCAGACGATAACCTTGCATTCCTGGAATAAATCCTAATTGATCTTGTTATATAATACTTTTTATATGTTGATGGACTTAGTTTGCTAGTATTTTGTTGAGGATTTTTACATCTATATTCATGAAGGATATTGGTCTGTTGTTTTCTTTTCTTGTAATGTCTTTGCCTGGCTTTGGTATTAGGATAATGCTGACTGTGTAGAGTGAATTGGGAAGTGTTTTCTCCTTTCTTGGAAGAGTTAGTGAAGGATTGATATTTACATTGTGTATGTCTTATGTCTTTTTCTGTTCCTTTGTTCTTTAATTCCTTGTTTTTTTCGTGTGTTAAGTAGATATTTTCTACTATAACTTTTAAATTTCCTTAACTATATATATTTTTGAGTTCAGTTCTTAGTGGTTGCCCTGGGATGACAATTAACATCTTAACTTGAAACAATCTACTTTGGATTAATTCTAACTTACTTTCAATATTATATTATATAAAACTTTGTTCCAATATGTCTCTGTTCCCTCCCCTGTCCTTTGTAGTATAATCATACAAATTACTCCTTTATACATTATAAGCCCTTCAACACAGTTTTATTATTATTGCTTTATGCAGTTGTCTTTTATAACAGATAGGAAAATAAAAGTGTTACAAACAAAAATTCTTTCATAATGCCTATGTAGTTACTTTCAAGTTATCATTTAGTGTACTTTAATTTCAGCCTGAAATTAATGTTTCTTATAGGATAGGTCTGCTAGCAACAAAATCTTTCAGTTTTTGTTTATCTTAACTTCTCTTTCAGGTTTGAAGAACAATTTAGCTAGATACGGAATTATCCATTGACAGTCTTTTTCTTTCAACATTTTGAAGATGTCATCACATTGTCTTCTGGCCTCTACAGTTTCTGATGAAAAATCAGATGTTAATGTTACTGAGGATACCTCATATGCAATAAATCATTTTTCTCTTGTTGCATTCAAGATTTGCTTTTTGTCTTTAACTTTTATCAGTTTCACTGTGTATTTAGATGTGGATCTTTTTGAGTTTATTCTACTTGGGCTTCTTGAATATATAGATTAATAGTCTTTGTTAAGTCCCAAACATTGGCCCCCTCAAGGACATGTTCTTTTGGCTGCTTTTTTCCATGTATATGTAATGTAATTTACTGTTTCTTTGCATGTCTCATAATTTGTTGTCAAAACCTGGACGTTTTAGGTACTTTAACAACTCCGGTATCAGATTCTTCCACCCTCAAGATTTGTTGTTGTTCTGGGTTGTGTGTGTGTGTGTGTATGTGTGTGTGGGGGATGTTGTTATTGTTATTTTTCTTGTTGCCATTTGTTTAGCAACTTTTCTTGACTAATTCTTTGAATTCCATATTCCTTGTACAATGTGGCCCCTTAGTTCTCTGCTAGCCTTTTTTTTTTTTTTTTTTTAAGTTCTTGTTTTTATTTTTAAGTCTAGATTCCTAGGGGTCACATCTGGTAAGTATAATTTGGTGGTCAGCCAGTGATTGGTCAAATATATTTCCTTAAATGCCATGTCTGTATGTCTTCCACCTTTTGCCAAGGAGATCTCTGTGAAAAGGCATGCCTTCAAACTTCAGCCAGTTTACAAGGCAACCTTAGCTTTCACTTTCTGCTCACAGAGGGCCTCACAGTCAGACAGATATGAGTGACTTGGGCCCTGTCCTTTTTCATTTCTTTCTTGGACATGCACATAGCCATGTGCACATCCCTTTAGATTCCCAGGAGTATGTCAGAGCTTTTCAAATTTCCCCATCGTTGTCTCATTTTCCAGGATTTCCTTTTAAATTCCTGGCCAAAGCAGTCAGATCTCTCTGTTGTCTGGAATTTAGTCAGCTTTTACCTACTGAACCACTGAGTTGAAGAGGGAGAGAAGATGGGAATAGCCACAAATTAAAATGTCACAGAATCCGCTGTCTTACCAAGATTCAGTAGTTTCTCTTGGATAGATGACTTTCATTTTATCTATGCCTGTGGTTAATTGCCAGAGTTTTGAGATGGTTGACTTTAGTTGGTTTGCCCATATTTTCATTGTTTTAGTGGCTAGCTACCTCACCAAAGTCCTCACTTTGCCGTTCCATTAGTCTCCTATTGCTCCCATCTTAAAAAAAAAAAAAAAAAAATATATATATATATATATATATATATATATATATATATATACACACACACACACATACACACATATATATATGTATGTATATATATATAAAACTCTTCATCATATATAAAACTCTCTTCATCCGACATCCCCTTGCAGCTATGGCTTAATTTCTCTATTCCCTTAACAGCAAAACTCCAAAAGAGTTGTCATTCTTTATTTCTTCCTACTCTTCTCCCATTTTCTGTTTGTTCATATAAAATGCATTAGATATATAATTAAAGAATATATACACATTGTATACATGAGTTATAAAGATAATAATATAATGAAAAACCAAGAACTCACAACCTTAACCAAGAATATTAATAATAGCATCTATCCCTGTGTCATTTTCTGTCCCATTCCCAGCCCCCTGCCACAAATTACCACTCTCCTAAGTCTTAACATTCCCTTGCTCTTTTGATATGTGTATTTTTTTCATGTTTGTGGAGATGCTTAACCAAAATATTGTTCATTTGGCTTGGTTGTGAGCTTTGTAAAAAAACAGTATCGTACTGTATGTGGTCTTTTGTCACTTACATTTTTCACTCATGGTTGTGTTTCGAAGATTCACCTATGTTTTACATGTAGCTGTAGCTTGTTCATTCTCAATGCTGTATAGTATTTCATTGGGTGATGGTAAAACAAATTATTCATCCATTTATCTGTTCATGGACATTTGGGTCATTTCCAGTTTTTTGCTCTTTTGAACATTCTTGTACGTGTCTCCTGATACACAAGCACACCCACTATTCTAAGGTACATACCTAGGAATGGAATAGGACGTGTAAATATTCAGCCTGACAGGATTCTGCCAAAATGTATTTTAAACTTACGGTACCAATTTATACACCTTCAGCAGTTTATAAGAGATCTTATTGATCCATACCCTAATCAGTACTTGATATTGTCACATTTTAAAATGTTTGGCATTATATTGAGTGTAGAGTAATAGCTCATTGTGGATTTAAGTAGCATTTTCCAGTCACTAATGTGATTGAGCATCTTTTCATGTTGATTGGCCACACGTTTCTTTTTCTGTGAAGTGCCTATTAATATCTTTTGCCCATTTTTAAGTTGGTATTTTTATCATTTTTATTGATATGTAAGAGTTATTTAATTATTTGGATACTCATCATTTGTCAGTTATATGTATTGAATATTTTCCCTCGATCTGTGGCTTGTGTTTTGTTTTCCTTATGGTGTCTTTGCATGAGCAGAAATTCTTCAATTGAATTGAGTTGACCAGAATTCAGTCTTTTCTCTATAGGTAACACCTTTTGTGTGTGATCTTCTCTAACTTGGTTTTAAAGATATTCTTTATTTTTTCTAATAAAAGTTTGAAAGTTTACCTTTCATATTTAAGTCCTTAATCTAACCGGAATTGATTTTTGTGTTAGGTGTATAAAGATATAAGGTAGGGATCCAGTTTTATTATTTTCCATGTGGATAGCCTAGTGATCTGAATTGCCACCTCTGTCATACATCAAAGTTCCATATCTGTGTAGGTCTGTTTCTGGGATCTCTGCTATTCGCCAACTTTTTTTCCCTGAACCAGTACCACACTGCCTTCATTACTTTAGCTTCATACAGAATCTCAATATTTGGTAGAGCAAACTCTTCCCATTTTCTTCTTCAGGAATATCATATATTCTTGGCCCTTTGTTATTTCAGGCACATTTCAAAATCAGCTTCTTATGTTTTACAAAAATGTTGGAATTGCAATGAATCTATACATCAGTTTGATGAGAATTGATATGTTCATGATGTTGAGTCTTCCTAGCTATGAATATGATATATCCTTTCATTTTAAATAAATTCTTGAATGTTTTTTGGTGGCGCTTTATAATTTTCTACATAAGGTCTTGCATATCTTGTGTTAGATTTATTTCTTGGTATTTATGGGTTTTGCTACTAAATGAGATCTTTTTATGTAATGTGTTTTTTCTCTTTTGCAGGGGTATAGAAATGAAGTTATTTTTTAATATTGATATGAAAACCATTCACCTCGCTAAACTTTTATTTTTAAGCAAACTTTTAATTTTAGAATAATTTTTTAGAATAGTTATGGAAAAGTAAATAAAGAGATAGTCTAGAGAGCTCCTGTGTACTCCTCACCACAGTATATTTGTCGAAACTAAGGAAGCAATATTGGTATATTACTATTAACTAAACTTCAGATGTTATATGGATTTATCAGCTTTCCCACTAATGTCCTCTTTCTGTTCTAGGATCCAATTCAAAATACCATATTGCATTTAAGTTGTCATGTCTCTTTAATGTCCTCTGGTCTATGACTGGTTCTCAGTCTTCCTTTGTTTTTCATGACCCTAACACTTTTGAGGTGTATTGTAGAATATCTCTCAATTTGGATTTGTCTGAAGTTTTCCTCATAATTAGACTGGGGTTATCTTTGGAAGAAACCCCACAGAATTGAAGTGCCCTTTTCATCACATCATATCAGGGGTATGTGATATCCCCGTGACATTACTGGTGATGTTGACCTTCATTACTGGGTTAAGGTGGTGTTTGCCAGGTTCATCCACTGTAAAGTTGCTGTTTGTCCCTTTTCATTCTCTGTTCTTCAGAAGAATCTAGCCCACCCTCAAGGATAGGGAGAGGAATTAAGCTCCACCTCTGAAAGGGGATGTATTTACATATATTATTTGGAATTCTTCTGGAAAAAGATTTGTTTCTTCTCCCTTATTTACTTATGTATGTATTTGTGTACTTATTTATTCAGTCACTTGTTTGTATCAGTATGAACTCATGTGTATTCATTTAATAATTTGAGTTATAAATCCAATACTGTTATTTGTGTTGTTGCTCAAGTTGTTCTAGCTTTGGCCCCTGGGGGCTCTTTCAGGTTGGCTCCGGTGTCCCTTTGACATGCCCCCATCTTTTTGTTTTCGAGTACTTCCTTACTTGCTGGCAGAGTACAAGATGCTTCCTACTCATCTTGTGTTTTCCTGCCCCACCCCTAGAATTGACCATTTCCCAAAGAGCCGTGCTTCCTTTTAGGTTGTCTGTATGTTTGTTTGTGTTTCCTATGTTGACAACTATATCAGCTGTAAATAATGACAGTTTTGCTTTTCTTTTCCAGTCTTTGTGCCTTTATTTTTCTTGTCTTACTGAGACGGCAAGGATCTCCAGTACAGTGTTGAATAGAAAATATGGTAGTGGACGTCTTCTTTTGTTGGCTATTGTACAGGGAACACCACTAATTTTTCCTTATTAAGAGTGACATTTCCATCATATTGCTCTATGCTGGGAAGTTTTTATTATTGTTTTTAAATCATGAAAGAGTATTGAATTTTTAATCAAATATCTTTTCAGTTTCTTGGGATGATTATGGGGTTTTTTCCCCTCCGGTAATGTGACAATATGGTAAAAACAATGTATTTTCCTCATATTAGACCACCTTTGCATTACTGGTATAAACACAACTTGGTCCTGATCTTTTCATTTTATACAGTACTAGGTTCAGTTTGTTAATATTTGTTTAGGATTTTTGTGTCTGTGTCCATGAGTAAAATTGGTCTTTAATTTTTCTTTCTCATGCTGTCCTTACTGCTTTTGGCCTCAAGGTCTGCCAGTGTCATAGAATGAGTCAGTGTTCCCTCTTCTACAAAATTCTAGATCACTTTAGAGTGATCTATTTGGTAGAATTTTCCTGTAAAACCATCTTGGTCTGGTGTTTTTCTTTTTAATATTGAATTGATATTAAACTTTTAAAGTCTTTTCAGATTTTTAAATAATATGTTTATTTTATATCAGGTTTTCTGCTTTGAAATGGCTACACACAAGTTCTGATCAAGACTTTTTAATGATGTCTTCAAAATTTTGATAGTCACCATCAACAAAAATCTTTCTGTGTACAAGTTGGTGATAAAATATTTAAAACCAATTTTTAAATTCTTCAAAAATGTTTAACAATTGAAATATCTAACAGCTTTTCTTTTTGGTTCATTGACAAATACATTGTTAACATTTCTTGTGATAATGTGCTTAGATTTCAAACCACTTGAACTCTCATATTATTTCAAAATAATGATGAAGCTCTTATTTTCAGAACATGCATCACGGTTAAAACCATCACCCTGAAGCTAGCTTGGACACCATTAAAAGGGCTCATCCGCTGCACACGGATAAAAGTATCTGATATTTGTGAAGACAGTTTCAGGGCTTCTACCTGGAGCTACACTCTCCAGAAGCCCCCGCTTGGCTTCCCTGCACCCAACCCTACCCCAACTGGTCACAACTTGGCTGTATGTGGTGTTTCTTGGCAACTGGACCAGACTCCTCCAGCAGCTCCACTGGCCCCTTGTCTTCTGTGGGCAGAAGACTGCAGACGCTGGCTACTGAAGAGGCTGTCCAAGTGATAGAGCTCCTCCTTGGCCTCCTTAGCACGCTTACCACAGAGCAGTGAGTGCTGGCTGTTACTCATTTGTGCTCACCACCTGCAGGGACTTCAGAGGGATTGTCAGACCCTGTTGAGCTAAGGGCTGCCCTCTAAGGATCTTCACAGGAGGCTGCCCATAGAGAGAGGTGGCCTACCTAGGGTCTCCACTGCCTTAGGTTCTACATGGACACCGCCAGGGCTGAGGGAATCAGTATCTCTTCACCTACCTGTAATCCACATAGCAACTGGAAAATTCTGCCTCCTGCTAGTTTTTGTCCTTTTGTTCGTTTTTTTTTTACGGTAGGAAGAGTTTTAAGTGCTGCTTCAATTCCTTTAGTCGTTAGAGGACAATTCAGGATTTCTTTTTCTTTTTGAGTCAGTTTTGGTAAGTTCAAGTGTTCTAGGAATTGGTCCGTTTTGTCTGCGTTCTCCAATTTATTGGCTTAAACTTCCCTTATATTTTTTATTCTCTGCGGTATAATCTGTAGTTATGTCTCCTTTTTCATTGCTGATATTGGTTATTTGTGCCTTCTCACTTTTTTTCTTGATCAATCTCGCCAGAGGTTTGTCTATTTTATTAGTGTTTTCAAAGAACCAACTTTTGGCTTTGTTGCTTCTCTCTATTGTATCTTTGTTTTCTATTTCTTTAATTTCTGCTCTTATCTTTTTTGATCTCCTTCCTTCTACATTTTTTGGATTTATTCTGTTGTTCTTTTTTTAATTGGATACTGAGCTCATTGTCAGCCTTCCTTGTTTTTTGATTTGTGCATTTAAGCATATAAATTGCCCTCTAAATACTGCTTTTCTGTAAGTTCAGACATGTCTTATTTCATCATTGTTAGGTTCCGAGTACTTCAATATTTCCATCATGGTTACTTCTTTGACCTGTGAGTTATATAGAAGTATGTTTTTAAATATCTAAATGTTTGGGGATTTTAAAATTTATCTCTTTGTAATTGAAATCTGTCTTAATTGTATTATGGTTAAAGGGTGTGGTCTGTATGATAACAACTCTGAAATTTATTGAGACTTGATTATGGCTTAGTATGTGATTAATATTTTTGAATGTTTCCTATGTGCTTTATAAGAATTATGTTCTTTACTTGTTGAATACAGAGTTCTACATATGTCTATTACCAAGTTTGTTAATTGTATTGTGCAAATTTTTTATATCTACACTGATTTTTTTGGTCATCATATACCAATAATTGTAAGAGGTACGTTAATATTCAACTGTGATGATGGATTGGTCTATTTCTCCTTGTAGTTCTTATTTTTTAATTTTCTATATTTTGAGGATATTTTATTAGGAATATTCAAATTAAGAATTGTTATATATTCCTGGTAAATATGTAATGACCCTCTCTATTCCTGATAATGCAGTTTTCCTTGAAGTCTATTTTACCTTACAACACAAACTTTTCTTCTTGTTAGGATTTATGTGGTATGTATTTTTCCATCCTTTTACTTTTCAACATGTTCATGCCCTTATACTTTAATTGTATCTCTTGGGAATGGCATGTAGCTGGACCTTTTTAAAAAAGATAATCTGATGATCCCTGTCTTTTAATGAACAAGTTTAATCTGTTTACATTTACCATGATATATTTGGACTGGTTTCTACCATCATACTTTTTTATTTCTATTTCCTACCCCTTTTCTGTGCTTCATTTTTCTTTTCTTGCCACTTTTTTAGTTTTGAGGTTTGTTTGATTTTTTTATTCAATTTTTTTTCTCCCTCCTGTTTGGAATTTACATGTTCTTTTTCTATTCTTTCTGTGGTTATCCTGAAATTTTACCATGCATGTTTAACTTTAAGATCCAAAGTTAAACTGTACTTTAACCACTCTCTTGAAGAACACAGGAACTTTCAACTGTAGTCATCCCTCTCTTGACCACATGCTGTTGATTTGCTCCTTTTTTTTTCTAACCTCAGAAAATCTACATCATCATTAGTATTATTTTATATGGACAGCGTTTGTTTGGATTTACATGCATACATTCTTGCATCTCAGACCATCATTCTGGGATCATTTTCCTTCATTATGAATATAATATTTAGATATTCTTTTAGTGCAGATCTCTTGGTGTTAAATTCTCCCAGTCTTCTTTTATCCTCATTTTTAAAAGATAGTTTGTTATAGGTATTTAGAAGTCTGCTATCAGTGTAGTTGCTGTTTTTTTGTAGGTGTTTTTGTTTTCTTATATTCTGGCTACTTTTATTTATTTATTTATTTATTCATTCATTTATTTATTTATTTATTTCTGGCTACTTTTAAGATCTTTTCTCTCTTTTATTGGAGGGGGATGTGCAGGGGTCTCTGCAGTTTCATTCTAAGCTGTCTCAGCATGTATTTCTTTTTCATTTATTCTACTTTGGAAATGTGTTTCATGCCTCTGGATTTATGTTTTTCATAATTTCTAGAAAATTCTCAGCCATTATTTCTTCAAATATTGCCTTTCTCCCATTCTTTATATATTTTCTTTCTCAGAATCCAGTTACTCATATTTTGGACCTCCTCATTATATCTTCCATATCTCATAACATCCCACTGATATTCTCTGTCTCCTTGTCTTCCTGCATTTAATTCTGGGAAATTTCTTCAGATATATTTTTCAGCTTACTGATTCTTTCTTCAGCTATGTCTGATCTGCTGTTTAATCTGTCCACTAAGTTTTTTATTTCAACAGTTGTATTTTTCATTTGTATGAGCTCCACATATTTCACTTTCTAATCTCCTAGTCATCCCTGATAGTCTCTTGTTGCTTGTTCATCTTTGTAGTTGCGTCTGTTATTTCTTTAAACATTTTATATAATTTTTGTTTAACCAATAATCACTGTTTGCATAAGTAGGACACTAAATATAGTTCACATCTAAACCACATAGTACACTCTGATTATATAACCTTTGTTGTATACCTTTTTGTTTTCCTGGTAATTATCTGTTTTTTTCTTTTGCCTAGTGTTATAATATCTATTACTAATTCTTTGAAATTTTTTTAAAAATCCGTATCAGATTATGTCCCTCCTTTGCCCAAATTCTCCCTTGGCTCCCAGCTCCCTCAGAATAAAGTCAGAGTCTTCGCCGTGGCCCAAAAGTCTCTCCCCAGTCTGTCCCCAGCCCCTCTCTGACTTCATGTCCTATCACTGTCCCCCATCACTTACTCGTCTCCAGCCATGCTGGCCTACTTGCTCCCCCTCAAACATATCAGGTTCCCTCCCTCTTCAGAGCCTTTGTACTTGCTGCTCTCACTGCCTGGAACAGTCTTCTTCCCAGGTAATCTGGTGGCTTGCCCGCCCACTTCCAGTATGTTCAAATGACATCTCCCTAGAGAACCATTCCCTGACCAGCATATCTAAACTAGTCCCATTCACCTGTACTTTCGATTCCCTTATCTTACTTTATGTCTTATGTTTTTCTACAAAGAACTGATCACCACCTGATGTATTTCATATTTATTTATTGTGATTAGTGTTTGCCTCTCCCCAATAGACTGTAAGCTCCACAAAGCAGGGACTTTTGTTTTGTTCACTGTTGTATCCCTACTGCCAAGAACAGTGCATAGTAACATTTAGTAGATGCTCAATAAATATTTGTGGAATAAACTGAATGAATGAATGTGAATGATAGAAAAAATGCACTGAGAACTAGACTAGGCATGAAGGCCTTTTATGCCATACTAAGGACCTTGGATGTCATTATTCAGAAGGTGAGGGCTGTGAAGAAGCAGTGAGGATAGCTCCTGAGTTCTTTTGAGGAGCAAGTTCAGTTGGTAGGGTGGTGACAAAGCCCAGTGTTCTCTATGACTGGCTCTATACCCTGGAGATCCTGAAGGTAGACCTGCCTCTTTCTCAAACAGCCCTCACATTGTTGTGTTATTATGTCTGCCTGTTACTTGGTGAAAACTAAAGACCCAGCTCTCACTGGGACTTGTGCTCTCAGCTAGGATCCCCCTTTCTCCTGCCCTGTGAAGAAGTTTCTTGGTTCCCAGACCAAGCAGATCATCCCCATTAGACTTTTTCTGCAGTACTTGGTGGGGAGGTGGGGTACAGGAGCTGGTACAAAGCCTGGCACATAGTAACTGCTGTGATAATGGTGGACACCACAGGGAGGTGAGTTTTAGCTCAGAAAAGCTGTTTTCCACTGTCAAGGTTGCAACAGTCGGTGAGGTTTTAGTCCTGACTTTTCCCCTAAGCCCCTCACGGACCAGCATGGCTCCAGTGTTTCTGCCTGCCCGTGACTGTTTGGATGCTAATTCTGTTGTCTAATGTGTAACCTACTCCCATAGTTTTGTCACCCACTAATTTCATCAGAATGCCATCAATATACACAGAGCCCTAGTGACACACCACTAGAGCCCTCCCTCTCTGGGCCAGTATCAATTCATTAATCATTACTAGTGTAATCATCCAACTAGTTATAAGTTCAATTGAGCAAAATTGACTGACCACTTACTATGTGTCAGGCCTCCTGCTCTGCACTGAGGACACAGAGGTGAACAAGGCATGTTCCCAAACACAACTATAATTTCAGTGGCCAGTGCAGGAACAATGGTGGGTACAATAGACTGTGAAATCCCCTAAGGAACATACAACCCAGCTCAGGGAAGTTTTCTTATAAGAGATGGCATATAAATTGTGTCTTAAAAGATGAGTAGGGATCTTCTGGATGACTAATGAGGGGAGATTATGGCTGTTCAGGTAATGGGTACAGCATGAGCAAAGGCCCAAAGATGGGAAGTAGTATGGTGTGCACCAATTTGCCTAACTACTCTCACTGTTCACCTGTCTTTCTACGAGATCATCCTAGGAGATTTCGGTATGTAACAAAATCCAGAGGATTTTGTAGCCTCCCCTAACATGCTAATCTAGTAATTTTTCAGAAATATAATGAAAAGTTGGTCAGATGTGGCTGTCCAAGAGCTTGTCTACACCATCTTTCAATGTCCCTGGCTTCCTTATCTAGACCATGGTGTTTATGTGACCTGCTTCCTTTAGACCTCCCTGGGATTTGGGTCATTCCCACTGTACTGGAGGTTATGGAGTCTCCCTCTGCCCCATGTGTGAAGATCTCCTTGTGGAGAGATGTTTCTCTGACTTCTGACACCAGCCATGGTGTAGAGAACCCCATCTTTCAAGGAATGGATAGAGCCTGCCCATCTTGTCCTCTGACACTGGGGTTCATCTCCTCTTGGGCTTCATTCACACCCCTAATAATCTAGGACAAGTAGGCTGTGGAGTCTGGCAGGCCTGGTTTCAAAGCATGGCACCCCCATGTTTTGACTGTGTAACCCTTAACACCTGTCCTCTCTAAGCATCAGTTTTCTCATCAGTAAAATGAGTCTAATATCCACTTGGACAGTTGTTGTGGGTGTTACAGTATTTGTAAAGTACCTGACACCTGGCCACCATTTATTGGACACCTACTACCATCATTATTAAAGGGAGAACAGCATAATGGTTAAGAACATGAGCTATTGATCCAGACCAATCTCGATTTGGATGGCAGTTCAGCTACTTACTAGCATTGTGACCTTGGTCAAGTTTTCTAACCATTTTTAGACTTAGTTTTAACATTTGTAAAATGAGGTTAATGTGCCTACCTCAAAGTTGTGTATTATTACAGCAGTGTATAATATGCGAAGGGAGGGCCTTCACAGGCCCCTCCCCAGCCTGCCCTCTTCAGAAATCCTCTCCCCAGGGGACCTATCCCTTTCCCATACATATTTAACCTGAAGTCTAAAGTTAAATATTATAATCCCCTACACAAACAATATAAGAATTTATGAACATTGTCTTCCAGTTTATATGTTATTGTTGTCTACTATTTTGGTTCCTTCTTTTCTAAGGAAGTCATTAACATACACACAAAATAGACATTAACAATATTATTTTATGCAGATAGTGTTTGTTTAGTTTTAAATATTTGTTTGCTATTTTATTTGCTTACCTTCCTTCTTATACCTCAGACCTCATTTTTGGGGATGTTTTCTTTCTTCTTGAAATATATATTGTAGAAGATCCTTTAGTGCACGAAACTGTCTCAATTTCTATTTATCTGTAAATGCCTTTATTTCACTTTATTCTTGAAAGATAAGTTTGCTGGGTATTTAATTCTAAATCACCTCTTCTTTCTCTTGACACTTAGAAGATATGGCATTGTCTTCCTGCTTCCATTATTGCCACTGAGAAGTCTGATGTCTAGTTGATTTTTGTAGTTGTTCCTTTTCTTTGGCTGCTTTGACGATCCTTCCTTGATTATTGCTTGACTCTAAGAGCTTGTTGTTGTCTGAATGTTCCTTTTTATAGCTTCCTGATCTTGCTTCATGAATGCAATTGTTTTTGGTCTCTCTGAGGACATTAAGTAATAGTGTCTTTTTTTTTAAGCGTTCTTTTCCCTGCATAGTTTTTGTTTCCAAATATGTATATTTGGGTGTCAGCATCAGTGAGAAACTCTCACTGATGCCAGATTTGGCCAAAAGCACCACAGATACCAAAGACATGACATATTCTGAAGCCTTAGAGCTTTATAGATAGTCGGGGTGGGGATAAGAAGGGGCCCCTCTACTAGTGTGCAAGCATGGGTCAATGCCACAGTTCTGTCACTTGAGAGCATGGTAGTGCAGTGGACTCTGGAGCCAGACTGCCTGGGTTCAAGTCCCAGATCTTCCATTTTATAGCTGGGCCAGTCACTTTTACCGTGTTTCCCCGAAAATAAGACCTAGCTGACAATCCACTCTAATAGTGTCTTTTGGAGCAAAACTTAATGTAAGACCCAGTCTTACTTTACTATAAGACCGGGTCTTATATGATATAATATAAGACTGGGTCTTATATTAATTTTTGCTCCGAAAGACACATTAGAACTGATTGTCCGGCTAGGTCTTATTTTGGGGGAAACACAGTACATTCTTTAGTTTCATCTTCTGTAAAAATGGCGATTATAATAGTACTTACTTTATAGAGTGATTGAGCGTATTAAATAAGTTAATATATATAACACATTTAGAGTAGTGTCTGGCACATACTAGTAAGTACCCTATATTAGTGTTTGCTGTTATTACCATTATTATTTTTGTACTGGGGATTGAAGGGAGAGGAATTTCTGTGGTGCCTTGAGGAAAGCACAGAGTAAGTATATCCTACCCTGTGTGTTCCACCACAAAAGCCATTCACAAAAAACACGAGGTCAAGAATCTAAAGGAATTATTTGGCCAAGTAGGGTGTGGAATATCAAGTTCATTCGGTAGTCAGAATGGGATAGGATTCTTCACTGGGAAAACATGAAGCCATGTTTAAGGGCAGGCACCTCTTGAGAGGCGACTGGTGTTGGCTATTTCCTCATTGGAGCAGAGCAGTACCAAATGGGGGAGCAGTGATAGTGAGGGATTAATCTACGGTAAGTGATTTCCTAAGCATTTTGTAATGCTTTTCTGTTCAGAACAAACTTGTCAGGTACTAAGCCTTTAAAGTGTGTGATGGCTCTTCGAGCGGAGGACATGCATCTGTTGAGGGGCAAGGCTGCTGCCAGGGGTTGATTCACACGCTCACAGGTAGGACTGACCACATCAAAAATGCTTTCAGTCTCTCTTCTAAATTCCCTTGTGTCCTCTCTGAGTTTGGCACAAGTCCCAGCTTCAGTAACCATCACACACATACGTTAGAGGATATGGAATAGTGGGTCATACTGAAAATAAGTAGTTGGTGAAGAGGCAGAATTGAAGAAATAGCGTCAAAAGTGAAAGTTCAAGAGATGCAAAAATTTTAAACAAAATTTTATCAAACCAAGATAACACAACGAAGTGGGATTTGTCTCAGGAATACAGGATTGGTTTAACAGAAAATAAATCAATGCAATTCACCATGTTAACGAACCAAACACAGAAAAAAAACCCATATGATCATTGCAATAAATGCAGAAAAGCATTTGACAAAATTCAGTCCCCATTCCTCATTTAAGAAAAGAAAGAACCTCTTGGCGAACTAGAAATAGAAGGGAACTTCCTCAATCTGATAGAGGGCATCTACAAAAAACCCACAGCTGGAATCACATTGAGTGGCAAAGGAATGAATGTGTCGTGCAGGAGACCCTGCTCGCTGCGCCATTTTTCAGGCGGGGCGGCCTGCGGGGTCTCTGCTCCCACTCCCCACACAAGAACGCAGGATATGGTGAGGCCAAAAAGGAACACCCACGGAGCCATAGGTAGGGGAGTCATACCACTATGGTCTCACTGGAGGCTGGGCCCACCGGACGCGCGACCTGCCGTCCGCCTTTCCGCTAATCAACCGACCGACTCTCCTCCACTCTCCTCGACTCTGTTCCTCTACTTTCTTCCACTCTCCTCGGCTCTCCTCGGCTCCTCGGCAATCCTCGGCAATCCTCGGCTCTCCTCCGTAGCCGCAGCAGTTATACCAGCGGCCAATCGGCTAACTGGCCACAGCTGACAGCCAATCAGCCACAGCCGACGGCCATCCACCACCTGAGCCAGCACCCTTCCACGTGAGGCCGAGAGCCTGTAAACTACTTTCTGGGGCTCTGTCCCCACAGAATGTTCTTCCCAAAGATCAGAAACAAGACAGGGCTGTCTGCTCTCACCACTTCTGTTCAACATTGTAGTGGAGGTTCTTGCCAATGCAACCGGTCAAGAAAAAGAAAGAAAAGGCATCCAGATTGGAAAGGAGGAAGTAAAACTGTATTTGAAAATGACATGATTTTCTATGTGGAAAACTCCAACGGAATCTACCAAAAAAACAACAAAAAAGCCACTACTAGAACTAATAAGCAAATCTAGCAAGTTGCAAGATACAAGTTCAATCTATACAAAGCAATTGTATATACCCACAGTATATTGCAAGGAAAAATTGGACATAGAAATTTTTAAATTACAATAACATCTGAAAAATAAATTTGACAAGCTGATCCTAAAATTTACCTGGAAATGCAAAGGCACTGTAGTGTCTGATACAGAGTACGGAAGCCCTGGTTAGGGCCCCGTCTTCCCACAGAATCAGGATTGTCAGTGGAGCCCACATCAAAAAGAAAAACAGTGGAGGGGAATCCATAAACAGGTCCGCAAAAAGTTGAATCAGGTCAAGTCCTGTAATGGGAATGTGGGGACATAGGGAGCCTCATGCAATTCTAGTGGTCATGGGGACTTTGGCAGCCACCCCAGAGATCCCAGAGATGAATGTGGCAGTATGTAGTCAAATTCACTATCCCCATGGGCCCTCTGAAGAAATTCTCACAGATCCAGAAAGGGTCATATAGGAGAATTTTCACTATGGTGTGGTTTACAACAGTGGGGGAGTTGGAGGCATTTTGGGTGCCTGTCACCGGGGGAGTGCACAGGGAAAAAGTGAGGGATGTACTCCATAGTCAGCCTTTCAGCACTTAGATCAATGAGTCATACAGGGCAACACTGATGACCTTCAGCACATAGCACTGAGCAAAAAACAATAAGCCATATGATGAAACACTTCACAGAAGTTATAAATGCATGCACATACACACCAAATACACATCTTACAAGAACTCACACAAACAAAAGGGTATAGGCTAAAACATTCAGAGAGATGCCTATGTGGCAGGGTTTGGGGAGGAATGAGTACGTGGATAATAGGGAATAAACAAAACAAGAAAGGGAAAAAGAAAAAGTGTATATTCCCTTGTCTTAGGTCACCCACTCTCTTGGCATTCATCCCGTAGTATCTGCTCTTCGAAGGAGGAAACAGCCCCACCTGTTAACCTGAGGACAGAATGCCCAGGTGAGCCTGCCTCAGAGGATCTGTACTTGGCTAACCTCGACCATGTGCCGCCGAAGCTCCTGCAGCCCTCCGTCCAAGCACTGCAGCAGCCGTGCCTGGATCAGTGTGGACATGCGTCCCTCCCCACAGAAGTCATCTGCTGTCATCTATTATTGGGGGGTGTCATGGGGAGATTAGAAGTAGAGAAGTCAGAGAGACCCACTCCCCGTCAAACCATCTTGTTACCAGACAACTCATTTCAACAACTGCCCCACAGGTGCCCTGACTATGGTGAGCTGTGTGTGTATTTCCCTCAGGTGTGACCTCACCTACTCACTTCCCCAGGTCAACTCTCAGGGAAGCTGAAGCCAGACTACAACTGAGAGGCTCTGCTCAGCTCATCCCCTCCTGGGCATCTTCACCTAAGAGTAACTTCACTACGCAGCAGGGTGTGTGCTTGCCACTCAGGTTTTACAAACAAAACAGTATATTGTTTAGGGATACATCCATGGGGAAACAAAACTTTCCAGAAAAGCAAAAGAATGAGAACATCAAGATCAGGATAATGGTTTCCTCCAGGGCAGGGGAAAGAGGTATGAAGCCTGACAATTAAGTTCGCGAACTTATCCTAAAATAAGTGCTACATACCTCATTGCTGAATATCACTATGGTCACCTTCAAAGTACTTCCCTGGGGAAGCTATGCACTGACGCCAGTGCCCAGTCTACCCTTCAAAGCAATTTTGGAACTTTTTCTGGAATGGCCATCACAGCTGTCATCGTATTACCCTTGATGTCCTGAATGTCATCCAAATGTCTTCCCTTCAATATTTCCTTTATCTTCGGGTGAAGAAAGAAGTCATTGGGGGCCAGATCAGGTGAGTAGGGAGGGTGTTCCAATACAGTTATTTGTTTGCTGGCTAAAAACTCCCTCACAGACAGTGCTGTGTGAGCTGGTGCATTGTTGTGATGCAAGAGCCATGAACTGTTGGTGAAAAGTTCAGGTTGCCTAACTTTTTCATGCAGCCTTTTCAGCACTTCCAAATAGTAAACTTGGTGAACTGTTTGTCCAGTTGGTACAAATTATAATGAATAATCCCTCTGATATCAAAAAAAGGTGAACAACATCGTTGCGACAAGTTCATGAACTTCATTGCCAGACCTCGTATGTGAAGGGATACACAGGAGGCTTGTAAAATACTATTAGGTTGGTGCAAAAATAATTGCGGTTTAAAAGGTTAAAAACAATCGCAAAAACTGCAATTAGTTTTGCACCAACCTAATATTAATGTTCTAGTTCTTAACCTGGTTGGTAGGTATATGGGCATTTTATTATTCTTCCTTAAACTGTACAAGTTTTAGAAACTTTTCTGTATGTTAAATGCATTTAAAAATTTTTAAAGAAACAGACTTCAAGTCCAATAACTGTACACCTGACAGAACACATACAATCAAAGAGAATCACTGTCATGTGGGGTGTCGTATGGGGTGTTTGGTCCCGCTCCCCACATAAGAATGCAGGATATGGTGAGGCCAAAAAAGAACACCCACGAAGCCATAGGTAGGGGAGTCATACCACTATATTCTCGCTGGCGGCTGGGTTGGAGACACAGGGAGCAAACATCCGCCAGTACCCCAACAAGGGGTCTTCTGCACCCCAGTCTCTCTGGCAGCCAGGCTAGACACAGGAAGTAGGATCCAAACGATCCACAATCTGCCATCCACTTCTCTGCCTGCCAACCAACTAACCAACGCAGCCGCCGCAGTTATATCAGTGGCTAATTGGCTAACTGGTTACAGCTGATGGCCAACCAGTCACAGCTGATGGCCATCTACTACCCAAGCCAGCACCTTTCCACGTGAGGCCGAGAGCCTGGAAACTGCTCTCTGGGGCTCTGTCCCCACAATCACAATAAACACATCAGTATCTGCCTATGGAGGGAAAGGTTTGGAAATGGGAGTGGAAGTGAGGAGAAAATGAAATGCGTGAATAAATAAATAAAAATAGATACAGTCTACTAATCAAAGATAATAATGTGATATGCCCATGCAGTACAGTTTCCTCTACCTTCTGCACCTGAATATTGAATGTGATAAAGAAGCTGGGCCTTATTAAATCTGGTCCAAAACCAATAGATATAAAACCAAATCACATGAATACCCAAAAGATTATTATAATCAAGTAAATGGTTGCTACAGAAGGTTATTCCAAGGTGGAGGATTTTGAAAGACCCTCTGAGTGGTTATTTCTCCAAAGTTTCATCTGTGGACTGTTGCCCAATGTTCCTGAAGGATTCCAAATGCAGCCCTTGGCTTCTCAGCCCATTGCACAATAAAACACAAAAACCAGCAGAGAAAGCAGAAGATGAAACTAGTGTCCCTACAAAAGCAAAAGACAAAACCCTCGCATCTCAGAAGAAAAGCAGTCCCATGTGGGACTGTGTCTTGGAAATTGCCTCTGAAATTTAAAAATAAGAAACAAAAACCAGGTTGTTGGAAAAATGAGTGCTTGAGTAAACTTCAACCATCCTCAGCCTGGAAAAGGATCAGGGGTTACACTGAGTCTACTCAGATCACCCCTAGTCACACTATGCCTCTTTTTGTCCCCCAATCCTAGAGTCCTGTCTCCATTGATTAGCAAAGGGACATTTCCCCCTCTGCACAAAGGCCACATATTCCACCCTGTCTCCCCGTGCTCGGTTCTTTGATGCATTTTAAATCGAGATCAAGCCAATTATCTCTTATCTTGTGAAATGGCTCCTTATTACCGTGGGATGTGCCTTCTTGCCGAACCCCTGTGTCTACTAACATATCAGGTAGACATATTCCTTGCAAATTAAACATAGGAATATGGACCTCCCCATGCCATCTGTAACAACCTGGTCTGACCCATGATAGCCGACTTTGTGGGTTGGGCCCTTGCAGAAGTCCCAGTTTGCTTGTGCACAGCTGGCCTTAACAAGGGAGGCCAGCTGTTTCTGAGACTCATTAAAACTATACAGCACATGTTGCCACCTTCCTGTGCCAGTGCCCACTTTCAAAATTGGCAGAAGATGGAAGAAAGTCTATCATCAATGTCTTCATCAAACAGGGTGTCTTGATGCCAACTCAGAGTCTATGCAATAGACCCATACTCTTGGTAAAAAAAAAAAAAAAAAAGTCAGGCAAATGTATTTCTAAGAGCAGGCAGGTCTGCCAGCACATTCATGACCACATTAAGGAATATGTCACCCTTTCATCCCAGAGTTCTGTCCCCACCATCATCAAGCTTCTTTGAGGTTGATCTGACCAACACTTTGTTTCTCTGTCTCAGGACGCCCCCAATTCCCCAAAACTCGGCCTTCTCTCATCAGCAGCAACAGATAACTTAAGAGTCCCTTCCTGGGTCCCACCATTTCTAAGGAAACTAGATAGTGCTCTGTTGGTTCTCAGTATGCCTCAGTGTCACCTGAGAGCAGTGAGTCTCAGCTCATCAGACCCAATGTACCTTTTACTGTCCTGAAATGGAATTCAATAGTAATGGAACCCACCTACAGACAGTTCTTAAAATCAAGATCATGCACTAATTTCAATATAAAGGGAATATACCAGGTGCCTTTTCTACATCAGTTGAGCAAATCTTACGACTTTTATCCATTTTAAACCATTTATATGGTGAGTTTTGAAGTTGAAGCATAACATCCTTATATTCCTGGTCATCGTCTGTACTTTTGAATACACTGTTAATGTCTGTTAGCTAACATTTTATTTGAGATTTTTGTTTCGTAAATGAAATGGCCCTAGGAATTTTTATCATGGTTTCTCCTTATCTGGTTCTGCAATGTAGGTTACACTAGGCTCAAAAGATGAAATGGATAGGTTTTGCTCATTTGTTACTATGCATTAGATCAGAAACTTGAAAGTTTGCTACAGCTTACCTACAGACCAGCTGGGGTTTTGAAGGGGGAGACTTGTTTGATTATCATTGCAGTTTCCTTAACACTCACTAGACTGTTCAAGACTTCTCTTTTTGTGCCAATTTTAGCATGTTATATTTTTTCTAAGAAGGTATCCTTTCCATCTGAGTTTTCGAATTCATTAGAATATCATTTATAATTCTCCTCTTTAAAAAAATCTATTTTGTCCATAGTTATCACTCCCTTTTTATTCTGTATCTTGGTTTTTTTAATTTTCTCTCTTTTTTTCTTGATCATTCTTGTCAGAAATCTGTCTCCCTTACTAATCTTTTCAAAGACCAGCTTTGGTTTGGTCAATTTTCACTGTTGTCTTTTGTTCTCTGTTTCATTTATTTCTGCCTTGTCATTGTTATTTTTTTCTTGTTTCTTTGAATGCAGAAATATGAACTGTGGCATTGGCACAAAAATAGAAAAGTAGACCAATAGAACAATATAGATACAAACCTGTGTATATAAATGAACCTAGTGTATAATAAATCAATGGAAAAAGGATAGTTGTTTAGTTGCTGGTGTTGAAATAACTGGCTCATGACATGGTGAAAAATAAAACCAGATCCGTACCTCACACCACATAAAAAAATGGACTAGACAGAGGGCATAAATGTGAAAGGTAAAACTGTAATGTTAATAGAAGAAATTGTAGGATGATATCTTTGTGATCTAGGGGCTTGGAATGACTTTTTAGATGAAACTTTGAGACTAATCCACATGGGGAAGACATGATTAATTTTATTACATCAAAGTTAAGGATTTGTGCTTGATGAAACACACTATGCACAAAGGTAAGACAATCTACAGATTGGGAAAGGATATTTGCAATGTCTAAACCAACAAGGGATTTAATATCTAGAATATACAAAGATCTGTGAATCAACAACAAGAAGAGAACATCACCAACAATAGAAAATTGAGCAAAACATTGAACAGACAATTTGTAGAAGAAGAAATTTCAAACTCCAATAGTACACGATGAAGTATTCACGATCATTGAAAATCTGAGAAATTAAAATAACAGTGACATATGATTTTACATCTATGAGTCCGACAAAATTAGAAAACAATAATGCCAAGTGCTGCTGGGAATGAGGGGACCTACAAACTCACCTGAGTGGCTGGTGGGAGTTTGGACTTGAGCAGCCATTCTGAAGGGCTGTCTGGCATTACCTTATCAAGTGAAATGTGCCCCTGGGCATACTAAATCCCAGGGAAAGACATAGATGTATAAAGGTGTTCATCACAGCATTAAGTCCAAAAATAAAAGGCAAAATCTAAATGTATATATCTTCAAATTAGAAGCTTCCAAGAGCAGAAAAACAAGCCCCCACTGGTTAAAGTGGAGTGTCCCAGCCCAGATACCCAGGTACCCTACATTGCTGCAAATGGGTTACAGGTGTGGGAGTTATATATAGCTGTAATTTAAAAAATAACGATAAATGCTTTTAAAATACATCAAACACATTTACAACTGTTCTTTTTTTAAACAAGTTTTTAAATATTTTGAAACTATATTTGAACAGTACCGTATTCAGACAGTTCCCTCTGTGAACTTCTAGATCCAGTGATTATGCTGACATGAAAGAGGTAATGTGCCCCTCTGGTCATCAGAGAGCAGCTCTCTGCGGGCTGCGCTATGCAGTACTCTGGGGAATCGGTCCACTTAATGTGATTTTCACTTTGCTCCTGTTCATCAAGATACTTTGTTTTGTGTGCTGTATAATATTTACATTTTTATTAGATTCAATCTGTTCTTTTTACATTTTTTTTGGTAACACAGAAGTTATGGAAGTTATATCTTTCTTATCAGAATCAGCATCTATTAGGTGCTGCTAAAAGGAACATAATTGATTTTGTTAATTTTCTCAGTTGTTATTTCCTCATTCTCTCTGCCCCTCCCTCTGTCCTTTCCTTCTTTCATCCTTTTTTTCTTTCTATCTACTTTCTCTGTCACTCCCTTCACTCTCTCTCCCCAATTTCTTTCTCCCCATCTCTCTGTTATTGGATTTCGATGTTAACAATTAACCATATGCTGATTTTTGATAGAATTTCATTCTGAATTATTATTTCCTTTTAGAAAAAAATATGAAAACATAATAGTGGAATTATTTAATTAAGTTCATTCATTAGAGTGGGCTGATTATAGGCTCTTGCATCTTCAAAAATCTGTTACTCAAAGTATGTTCATACATGAGTGTAATATTTATTTTGAATACTTAGAATTTTTAGAATTTTCTTTATCAAATTAACCAAAAATTAATATTTCATTTACCACATGCAGGTTTTTTAAATTTCAATGAAATTCATCTTAAAATACTCTTAATGCCTCCTACCATTAAAAATCATTTTTGAGAGCCTAACATATAAATAGATTTAGTTTATACAAACACTTATTTCCAAATTTGTATTAGCCAGTGTTCTCTAGAGAAACAGAACTAACAGAATGTATGTATATACAGAAAGAGATTTATTATAAGGGATTGGCTCACGCAATTATGGAGACTGACAAGCCCCAAGCTCTGGAGGGTGAGTCTGCAAGCAGCCAACGGGAGACCCCGGGGGAACTGATGGTGTAGTTCCAGTCCAAGGCCAGCAGGCTCAAAATGCAGGAAGAGCCAGTGTTTCATTTCTAAGCCAAAGGCAAGAAAAAGTTAATGGCCCAATTCAAAGGCAGTCAGGCAGAAATAATTTTCCCTTACTCTGAGGAAGTTCTGCCATTTTCTTCTATTCAGGCCTTCAGTGAATTGGATATGGCACAGCCACATTAGGGAAGGCAATCTGCTTCACTCAGTCTACCATTTTTTAAAATTTTTAAAAAAGATTTTATTGGGGAAGGGGAACAGGACTTTATTGGGGGAACAGTGTGTACTTCCAGGACTTCTTTCCAAGTCGAGTTGTTGTCCTTTCAATCTTAGTTGTGGAGAGCGCAGCTCAGCTCCAGGTCCAGTTGCCGTTGCTAATTGCAGGGGGCACAGCCCACCATCCCTTGTGGGAGTCGAACCGGCAACCTTGTGGTTGAGAGGATGCGCTCCAATCAACTAAGCCATCCGGGAGCTCCGCGGCAGCTCAGCTCAAGGTACCCTGTTCAACCTTAGTTGCAGAGGGCGGAGCCCACCATCCCTTGCAGGAGCCGAGAAATCCAACCGGCAACCTTGTGGTTGAGAGCCCACTGGCCCATGTGGGAATCAAACCGGCAGCCTTCGGCGTTAGGAGCACGGAGCTCCAACCGCCTTGAGCCACTGGGCCGGCTCCCAGTCTACCAATTTCAATGTTAATACCATCCCAAAGCACCCTAACAGAAACACCCAGAATAAAGTTTGGTCAAATAGCTGGCAGTAGGAGGCCCAGTCAAGTTTACAATAGAATTAACAAGTTTATCCCCTATCAACTTGACTCTCATGTGCATCTCCTTAAACCATACTTAATCTCCAAATGAAAACAATAACAAGGTCAAACATCCAGCTTTACATCATACAACTATCCTATGTACAACCAAAAATGCACTAACCCCTTCCTCAAAAGAGGATGTAAAGCCCTTGAGTGATGTATACTCTTCTCTTGATATCCCATAACTTAAATACCATGCTTTAAAGTTAACAAAACTATGATATAAAGTCAGTACATCTTATGTTACATGATAGGGGATAAGAGAAGGAAGTATATATATATATATATATATATATATATATATATATATATATATATATTCATGTATATATACGCTATGAGATAAACAGTATATATATACACACATACATACAAATATGTATCAAAATAAGGAGAAAATACAACAATTACAGTCCTCATTTCCATAAATTGTCACATGGTTGTAGTTGGCATTTATAATCACCTTCTTCCACTATCTAGTCCATATTCCCTTTGCCTTCAGCAAGAACCTCAGCTTCTTGTGGTTCTTTACCGGTGGGGTAGGTAGCCCAAACCTTCATTTCTAAATGGTATGGGCCATTAGGAGTCCTACCTGGATTAGGTTGTAGTTTTCCATTGACTTTAGCCACAGGGCATAGTAATACTAAGAGATGCCCTAGGGATCTCCTGTATTCCAGACATACGCTTCCTTACCTCCACTGTGGAGTAGCAGTCCAATTTGCCCTTGGTAGTCAGAATCAATCACCCCAGCTAACACAGTAACTCCTTTCTTTGCCTGTTGATACAAAAGCATGAGGAGCCCAAAGCATCCAGGTGGCAGTGTTAACTTCCAGTTCAAAGGAATCGTTTCATCTCCGGGAGGAAGAAGCAATCCTCCCTTTGGAACTAAGACTCTAGGCCAGCAGGGCATAAGGTCACAGGAACAGGAAGGAAAAATTTTGCTAGTGGGTCATTAGGGTAATAATGAGATGCCATTCCCATTTCCACCCCTTGACTCCTGGCTACGGAAGAAATAGCACCATATATTGGACACTGATTAGGAGCGGAAGTCCATGTTGTTGAGCCCATGCATAACCTCCTTCCTACCATACATGGCCACTTTGTTCATGAGCCCATTGGGTGATGACAGGGGTGGCTGGGGAAAGAGGCTGACTGACATCCACAGAACGGGTCATCCTATTCACTTGATTATTAAAATCTTCCTCTGCTGAGGTCACCCTTTGGTGAGCATTCACATGAAACACAGATATCTTCACATTTTTCTCCCATTCATTCAGAGAAGTTTATCCACATACCTCTTCCCCAAATTTCCTTGTCACCAGTTTTCCAATCATGTTTCTTCCAACTCCCTGACCATTCAGCCAAACCATTGTCCACAGCCCATGAATCAGTATATGATCTCACATCTGGACATTTCTCTTTCCAAAGTGAACAACCAGATACAATGCTTGAAGTTCTGCCCATTGTGAGAATTTCCCTTCACCACTGTCCCTCAGGGATGTCCCAGATCAGGGCTGTAGTAATATAGCTGTCCACTTTTGGGTGGTGCCTGTACATCATGCAGTACCAACAGTAAACCAGGCCTGAGTCTTCTTTTTCTCTGTCAACTGACTGTGTGGAACTCCCCATGAGGCCATAGGTGCAGGCTGGGAGAGAGAAGGCAGTGTGGCAGGACTGGGGACCGTGGACATCGGGGCCACTTCTTCATGTTACTTACTTGTGCCTTCAGTGCCTGCTCATGCATATACCTCTTTCAGTTCATGATGGAGTGCTGCTGTACACCTACAACTTCATGCCTTGGTGTGTCAGGTAACATCCAGCACATGATGGGCAGCTCAGGTCACTTGGCAACTTGGTGGCCCATGGTCAAGTGTTCAGTCTCCACTAAGGCCCAATAGTGGGCCAAGAGCTGTTTCTCTAAAGGAGAGTAATTATCTGTGACTGGTGCTGGGCCTTGCTCCAAAATCCTAGGGCCCTGCCACAGGCTCCTGATGGCACCCCTGTCTGTCACTGACACTTCAAGCACCATTGAATCTTCTGGATCTCATGGCTCAAGTTGTAAAGGGGCTTGCACGGCAGCCTGGACCAGTTGCACAGCCTTCTGTTGTGCTGGACCCCACTCAAAACTGGCAGCCTTTTGGGTCACGTTATAAATGGGCCAAAGTGACACACCCACATGAGCAATATCCTACCTCTAAAATCCAAACATGCTCACTAGGCATTGTCCCTCTCTCTTGGTTGTAGGATGGGCCAGGTGCAACAATAATTCTTCACCTGAGAAGGCGTATCACAGCATGCCCCACACCACTGGACCCCTAGATTTCAGTAAGGTAGAGGCCCCGGAATGTTTGTCAGATTTACTTTCCCATCCTCTGACACACAAATATCTCACCAATAAGTCCAGTGTGGTTGCTACCTCTCGCTTATTAGGTTCAGTCAGCATAATGTCATCAGAGTAATGGACCCATGTCATATCTTGTGGAAGGGAAAGGTGATCAAGATCCCTGTGAACTAAATTATGACAGGACTGGAGGAATCATATGTCCCAGAGGTAGGACAGTGAAAGGGTATTGCTGGCCTTGGCAGCTGGAATCTGCTGCTTCTGGTGGGCCTTATGGACAGGGATGGAGAAAAAGGCATTTGCCAGATGCATAGCAGTATACCAGGTACCAGGGGATGTATTAATTTGCTCACAATGAAACCACATCTGGCACAGCAGCTGCAATTGGAGTCACTACCTGCTTAAGCTGACTGTAAGTCACTGTCATTCTCCAAGATCCATCGTCTTCTGTACAGGCCAACTACGAGAGCTGACCAGGGACATGGTGAGAATCACCACTCCTGAATCTTTCAAGTCCTCGATGGTGGCACTAATCTCTGCAGTCCCTCCAGGGACACAGTACTACATTTGATGCACTATATTCCTTGGTAGAGGCAGTTCTAATGCCTTCCATTTCACCTTCCCCCCATCATAGCTCTCACGCCGCATGTCAGAGAAACAATGTGAGTATATGTATTCCAATTAGATATTTAGCAGCTGAGTACATGTATTCTAACTGTGTATTCCGGAGTGGGGAAATAAACACGAGATGGGTCCAGCGACCCACCAGGCCCACTGTGAGATGGATGTGACCTACAACTCCGTTGATCCCCTGACCACCATAAACCGCTATTTTGAGTGGAGGGCCAGAGCGATGTTTTGGGACTCCTGGAATTCGTTTCAGTTCAGAGCCACTGTCCAGATCTGACTATTTCCTTTTGCCCAGAGCACAATTACCCTGGTAAAAGGCTGTGTGTCCCTTTGAGGAAGGCTGAGAGAAAGATTAACAGTATAAATTTTGGGCAGTGTTCCTCAAGGAGACCTGGCCTAACCATTCCAACTTTCAGGATCCTATTCCTTCCCCATCAGTGCCCTCACTCTGACAATAGACACTGCGAGGCTGGGAACTTAACTTGCATTGTAATTCAGCCAGTTGTAGGATGAGATTGTGAGTTTGGTTTTCAGCACTTTCAGCTCTCCAGCTACAGGAGATAAAGCTCTCCTTCGGCACACACATAGAAGCTTTCGGGTCATTTATGTGGTACTTCAGCTGGGAATTCTAATCCCTGAGCGCATCCTTTTCTTGCACTACTTTGTCCAGAGACATTAGGAGCAACCAGCCAATCTCATATTCCTTAGTTTTCAAAAAATGTTCGAAAGTATCGTATACACAGGCATCTAGCTCCTTCCTTCTTATAAGTGGTTGATTATAACATCCAGTGCAGGTATTTTGAGTATCTCCATAGCTCATGTCATGGACAATCAGTGCCCTCTTTATACTGGAAATAGAGTCGTTAGTGTCTTTAAATTTAATCATATCAGAGAACCAATTCCAGAAACCTCAGAACCAATTCACAAAACTCATTCTTGACATTCTGTTTCTTTAGAACCACTCTCAATTCCCAAATCTGCACTAATCAGAGTTCTCCAGTGAAACAGAAAACTGATAAAGATTTATTATAAAGAACTGGCTCATACAATTATGGAGGCTGATAAGCCCCAAGATCTGCAGGGTGAGTTGACAAGTGAGAGACCCAGGGGAACTGATGGTGTCGTTCCAGTCCAAAGGCCAGCAGGCCCAGGAAGAGTCATTGTTTCATTTGAGCCTAAAGGTAGGAGAAGGTAATGTCCCAGTCTAAAGGCAGTCAGACAAACAGAAATCACTTACTCTGGGGAGGGTCAGCCTTTTTGTTCTATTCAGGCCTTCAGCTGATCGAATTAGGTCCACCCACGTTAAGAACAATTTGCTTTACTCAGTCTACTGATTTAATTGTTACTCTCATCCAAAAGAAAAAAAGAACGCTCACACAATAACATCCAGAATGTTTGACCAAATATCTGGGCAACCCATGGCCCAGTAAAGTTGACAGATAAAATTAACCATCACAATATCACAAGACAACTTTTGGAGTAAAGCTGCAATGTCGCCATATTCCCAACACCAACTACATGCCCGTGAATAATGTTTAAGTTATGAAAATCATCTCAAATTTGGGTTTGAGCACCCAACAGCCCTCATGCCTCAGCCTAAATGTCTGATATGCATGGAAAATTATTGAGAGAAGCAACAATGCTAAGCAGGTAACTCCAGATTAAAATATTTCAGCAAATATTTCATGAATTATTTTTTATTTTGGAACAATCACGAAGTTAAAGAAAAGTTGTAAGAACAGTACGGAGAAATTTTTTTCTGGAATCATTTGAGAGCAAGTTGCAAACCTAGTGCCCCATCACCTCTGAATATTTTAGTGTGCTTTTCTACAAATAAGGATATTTTCCTACATAGCCACAATACAACCATCAATGTCATGAAATTAATGTTGATGCCTCACTACCACCTACTCCTCATATCCCATTCAAATGTCATCAGTTATCCTAATAATGTCCTATGGTTCATAGCAAAAGGACCCAATCCAGGATTATGCATTGCATTTTTATGAATATTTTGAAACAAGTCTGTGTAGTGAGGGAGACTACAGTGATAGGAAAATGTAAATGCTTTGCATCTAGAGTTTGTTCTGAAAACCCTGAGATTCCAGTAATAGATTGTTTTATTTATTGTCTTATACAGAGTACGTTTTCCTATAAGTTTGCCTTTCGATCAATTTCTATGGGAAATGGTACTATCAATCTGGTGATTCTGATTAAACACAAGGTGCTACCAGAAATTTTCTGGTCAAGGCTGTGGAGTAGGTAAACGCTGTGCTTACCTTCTCTCATGACCACATCAAAATTACAACTAAACTACAACACAACCATCATTGAGAATCGCCTGAAGTCTTGCTGAACTGAAGCCCTACAACTAAGGACATACAAAAGAAGTCACCTCAAGGATGGTAGGAGGGGCAGAGACACAGAACATGCTGGTCCCACACCCATGTGTGACCATTAAAAACCAGGAGGGATATCTTGGCTGTGGAGATTCCCTCCCCCCCACCACCAGAAGAGCAAGGGGTCCCAGCACTGCACCAGTCTCCCCAGCCTAGGATTCCAGTGCCGGGAAGAGAAGTCCCCATAATTTCTGGTTGTGAAAACCAGCGGAGATTGTGACTGACTGGGATGGAGGGTGGCTACACTCCAAGACACTCCTCTTGGAGGGCCTATGCTTGGACTTACTCACTGATGCACTCACTCACTCTGAGCTCCAGCGCTGGGGCTGCAGCTCGAAAGGCAAAAGAGACTTAATGGAGAGGAACTGAGTTCTCTGGCTTCAGGGTGAAGGTTGGAGGGACAGCTTTCTTCCTGATGGAGGAGCTGGAGGAAACCATTGTTTCTTTGTTGAGCCCTCCCCCCACCCAGCATGCAGACGCAGTTGGACGCCATATCTGAGTCTCCATCAACTGGCTAATTCCATTCATCCATTTTGCCCTGGTGATTCCCCAAGACCACGCCTCACCCAAATTTCAGGCATACCCAAGCCCCTTCCAGTGACTTTTCTGTACAAATGACCTGTTTTGGCTCATGCTGCAGACTTCCTTAAATTGTCTCAAAGGTTTACAAAACCCAAACAAGCAGCATCTGTCTTCAGGGTGTCCCGTATCTCTGGCTGACCAGCTCTAAGCCTGGCACTAGTGACAGCCAGCCTTGGTTCGCAGTTTGGCCTCTTAAGGCACCCCCAAGCTCAGAGCAGGCAGCAGCCATCTGCAGATTGCTTTGTGGCTCATGCCAGATGGCCCTAGACAGGGCAGAGGCTGTGGCTGAACTTGGCCTGCAGCAGGTCCCCTCCCAGGTGGCCCTGGGACTGGCATGCCTAGTTGCCAGCTTCGAACTGAGCTAGAACATCATCCAGCCACCTCCAAAGAAGACACACCCAAAGGGCACACTGGGCAGGTACCAGAGCCCTGCTGAAGCGAATCCTGCTCCATAGGATCAGCCCCTCCATAACAGTTCCTTCACTGTAGTCATGGCTAGTTCTAACAATCAATGAGCCCCATGGTTAATCCCTCCCATTGACATGCAAACAGCAACCAAGGCTCAACTATAACAGGAGTACACACAAAACCCACACAAGTGACACACCTGGGGCACCCAGCTCTAGTGACCAGTGAGACTGTGAAATGGTACCAGGTGGGTACTAAACTAGTTAGGGGGATCACTTCTTAAATTATATAAAAGTCTAACCACTATGCTGTACACCTGATGTAATGTACAGCATAGGGAATATAGTCAATAATATTGTGATAGCATGGTACAGTGTCAGATGGTTGCTGGACGTATCATGGTGATCACTTCCTTGGGCATATAAATGCTGAATAACTATGGTGTACACCTGAAACTAATATAATATTGTATGTTAGCTATATTTTAATAACAAATTTTTAAAAAGCCACAAGGTTCTACCCTCCCACCTGTTTTCAGCTTTGTGTAAGGACAAGGGATCCCTCTCTTTTGAGATCCTTGAATATACTTTATAGAAATTTGGGAGGACCACGTGAAAATAGATTAATGTGAACTCATTAAGTTTTGGGGGTTCAAAGCAAAAGTTCAACTCTGGAAAAATGAGGTTAAAAATCATTCCCTGGTAATGTTTGTGTTATAATTTGGATCATTAAAAAAATTAAAGGAGTAGAGTATCATTTGTGAATAACCTGAGTAAAAGAATCATCACCTAAAAACTATTAAAATGTCCAGCTGGATTTAAATGATTTTAATAAATGAAATAGAAATTCTGACTAATGGAGGAAAAAAACATAAATTCTCCTTATCTATTTACCACCAACAACTTGAGAAGAAAACATCATTTTTCATTAAAAGCAACACTGAAGATTTTGAAGAGATCATTAATGAAAAGTCCTGATCAGGAATTGTGTGTAGTCATTTCCAGCATAAAATGTTATGTAAAATATATATTCACAGATGTTCGAATATGTCATTAAAATGTGAAAATTGTTTATTTAGATATTTATAAAAATTAAAGATTTACTATATTCCCATCACCTTCACAGTACCCCTACATATCCTCCAAATCTGAGCCAGAGGTAGGCTCTACATAGCTCCTCTGAGCTGTAGGTAGTTTTGTTCCAGTTCTGTGAGCCCAAGGACCAGGACTGACACCATCCAATAATAATAGCAGCTAACATTTATTGAGAACTTAATTTATGCCGGACACTAAATATATAATCTCATTTAATTCTCACAATAACCCTCTGTGGTAGGTACTATTATTCTACTATTATAATTTAATATAAAGATGTAGGAACTGATACTATAAGAGGTTAAGTAATTTGCCCAAAATCATACAGCCAGTAATCAGTGGGGGGAGGATTTGCACCCAGGCAGTTCAGCAGCCCCTGGGTGTACCCTCAATGTGCCCACTCCTTCTGGGGCCCTTTATACTCCCCTTGGGCCTCAGCTTTTCATCTGCAGTGGTTCGTTGTGTAGAGATTATCGGGGCTGTCCCAGGCCAAAATACAGCAGGACAGGCCCAGATAAGGACACTGAGGTCTACAGTTGGGGAAAGATAGAGAGTAATGGAGGCATCAGCCCCTGGTCCAGACTGATTGTAAGCCCTAGTGTAGAGGAAAGGCTTGGCCTTTTAGCTACAGTCCTATCTGGAGCTGATCACAGGACAACACAGCAGATGCCATCATCCAGATATAGGGAGGTGCTAGAAGGAAGGTCTTTAGAAGAGAATGAGGCCTGAATACCAGGTAAAGGACTGGAAAGGGTTCTGTCCCAGCAGCGCCCCTTGCAGTACTTGAGGGGATAAAATGACCAGAGAGAAGATTGGCCTCACAGGCACATCCAGAGTTTGAGTCCTTCTATAGCCAGCCTCAACTCCTAGTCCCTCTGGACTAGGTCCTTCTGCTCAAAGACAGACTCTCGGTACCACCTTCAAGCCCCATCTAGCTCTCTGTCCCACATTTTGCCACTAACATGCCTTCAGACCACCCCTTAACTCTCCCAAGTCCCTCCACTCCATCCTGAAAGGTACAAATCCAATCCCATCCCCTCCAGAAAAACTTCTAGGGCCCAAGTTAGGTTTCCTCTCCTGATGAATTGATTGGTTGATTCCCCTTTTTCCCATGTGCCATTCTCAGGGAATCAAGCTAATTTTTTTATTAGTTTTATTCTTTTTTTATTAATTGGGGAAGGGGAACTGGACTTTATTGGGGAACAGTGTGTACTTCCAGGACTTTTTTTTTTTCCCCAAGTCAAGTTGTCCTTTCAATCTTAGTTGTGGAGGGTGCCGTTCAGCTTCAAGTTATTGTCGTTTAAGTCTTAGTTGTGGAGGGCGCAGCTCAGCTCCAGGTCCAGTTGCCGTTGCTAGTTGTAGGGAGCACAGCCCACCATCCCTTGCAGGAGTCGAACCGGCAACCTTATGGTTGCGAGGACGCACTCCAACCAACTGAGCCATCTGGGAAGCAGCTCAGCTCAAGGTACCGTGTTTAATTTTAGTTGCAGGGGGCGCTGCCCACCATCCCTTGCGGGAGTCGAGGAATCGAACTGGCAACCTTGTGGTTGAGAGCCCACTGGCCCATGTGGGAATCGAACCAGCAGCCTTCGGAGTTAGGAGCATGGAGCTCTAACCGCCTGAGCCACCGGGCCAGCCCAAGCTAATTTTTAATGTATAACTTTGTGTGTGTTCTGGTAAAATATATTGTTTTGTTTGCATGTATTTATAATATATCTAAGGGTGTTATGTTGTATATTTCGTTCTGTTTCCTACTTGTTTAGCAATATGTGCTTTCAATTAAAAAAATTAAACTTTTTGTTTTGTAATAATTTCAGACTTATAAAAAGTTACAAAACTAACACAAAAAATTTTCATATACCCTACACCCAGCTTCCCCAAATGTTACCATTTTACATAATGACAATACAATTATAAAAACCAGGAAATTAACATTGATACAATACTATTAATTAACCTATTCAAATTTTACTTTCGACTTTATTGAGATTTTACCAGTTTCCTCCCTAATGTCTGCATTCAGTTCTAGGAGCCCACATTACAATTAGTTGTCATCGCTCCTTAGTATCTTCTAATCTGTGGCAGTTCCTCAGTCTTTCTCTGTCTTTCATGACTTTGACACTTTTGAAGAGGACTGGTAAGTTATTATGTAGAAAATCCCTCAAATGGATTTTTCTGATGTTCTCTCATTATTAAATTTAGGTTATGCATTTTTGGGAAGAAAACCACAGAAGCGATGCACCCTTCTTAGTCCATCATAACAGGGCCTATATGATGTCTATATGTCTTATTAATGGTTATGTTAATCCTCATCACTTGGTTAAGGTGGTGTCACCACTGTAAAGTTATTTTCACCTTTGTAATTAGTAACTAACTTGTGAGGAGATACTCAAAGTATCTATGCAAATGTCCTGTTCTTCATCAAGCTTTTACCCACTAATTTTAGCATATACTGATGATTGATGCCTGATACAATTGTTACTGTGGTGTTTGCCAAATAGTGATTTTCTATTTTCTTCATTCCTTTTACATTTATTAGACTTTATTAGTTAGACTTTGGCTGTAATGAAAACTTTGCCTTCTCCTCCATTCATTCATTCACGCATTTGTTTATAGCTGTATGGACTCATGAATTCTTATTTTATTTTATGGATTATATTTTATTACAACCATTATTTATTTTGTTGCTCAAATTGTCTCAGATTTGGCGGTTGGGAGACCCTTCAAGTTGGCTTCTGTGTGTGTTTGACACATTCCTTTCATTTTAAAGCCCTGCCTAACTCTCTGGTCCCATCCCTAGAATCAACCATTTCTCCAAAGAGGCACCAATATGTTTAGATAGATGATTGATAGATGCTTTATATATCAGCAATATGTTTATATATAACAGCTTTATCGAAATATAATTCATATGTCATACAATTCATCCATTTAAACAATTCAGTGTCTTTTACCATATTCACAGAATTGTTCAACCATCATCACAATTTAAGTTTAAAATATTTTCATCACCTCCAAAAGGAAACGTATACACATTAGCTGCCCCTCCCCATTTCCCTGCAACCTCCCCCCATTGCCTCTCTAGGCAACCACTAGTCTACTTCCTGTCTGTATAGATTTGCCTATTCTGGACATTTCATATGAATGCGTCATACAATATGTGGACTTTTGTTTCTGGCTTCCCTGATTTACCATAATGTTTTAAAAGTGCGTGCATGGGTCAGTACTTCACTTCTTTTTATTGCCAAATAATAGTCCATTGCATGAGTATACCCCAATCAAGGCTTCCCCCATCCTATACTGCAGGAGACTCACAGATTCCTTTCTGTCTGATTTCTTGACCTATTTGAACTAACTTACCTGACTCTGGTCCTCAGGAATACCTTCTTTTCAAAGTCTCCTTTTGGATCAAGGCCATGGTGTAGTCATTATTCATACTTCCTTAATGACCCTGAGGATTTGACTCCTGTACTTTCCACACACCTCCACTCAGCTCTGTATATGTGCACAAAAGCTAGCTTCCCCCCCCCCCAGAGTTAACTCTTTATCAGAAAAGCCCAGAGATAGCCCACTGTCCAAAATCCCCTGAAAGGATGCTCTATAAGAAAGCACTATAGAAGCTATCAGTGGAACAGGGTGTCTAGGAGGTTTCACTACTATCAAGGCCTGGGGGCTACCTATCTGGAGCAGATCATGAGGATAAAACATGGGACACCCACTCCTCACAGAGGGAGGGAGGTGTGGGAAAGATGAAAGAACTTCAGAAGAGCCTAGGGCCAGGAAAATACTAGGAAGGAAGCAGTGGGGAAGCTAGGGGAGGGAGAGGTACCTATGTCCTGCAGTGGCTTCTGAGAAATGATGGCCATAGCCCTGGGGGCACCTCCAGGGTCTGCCCCACCTCTCACCAACCTCAACTCCCAAACACTTCTAGATTAGGGCCTTCTGTTCAAAGGCAGCCTCTTGGTACCTACTCACCATCTTTCTCTCATGCAGAGACTCCTGCTTTTATCATGGCTGCCTTCCTCTACTGCTCTCCTTATTTGAACCACTTCCCTCCCCTCACCGTACGTCCCACAAATCCAGATCTAATCACAGGTTCTCTAGACTATCTTTTCTGGCTCCAACTCTCCTTCCCTTTCTCTACTTGCCTTCCATCCCAGGAAACAAACGAGGAACCTTCTGGCAGGTGCCTAAGGGAAGGAAGATGGAGCTGGAGCACGAAGTGGAGGGGAGTCTGGAAACTGACTCGAAGCTGCCATCTTTCCAGAGGTCACCACAACCTGCAGGGCTCCCAAGTCAGGGCTGTCTCTACCAGCCTCAATGAGCCTGGCCTATAAAATATAAAGCCCTGCACTTCCCCACTTCATCTCCCTCCCGCCTTACTCCTGGTGCTCCAGCCATTCTTACCAGGACAAGCTGGGCCTTGCTGTCTGCTTTCTAGGCCTTCGCTCCTCCTGAACCCCAAGGCTGATTCTCCTCTCTCTCCTCATAATCTGGTAACCCTTGCTCATCTCTCCAGACAGCTCCTCATCATCTTCTCTGTGGGATCTTCCCTGACCCTTTCCCTCAGGCACAGAAAAGTAGAAATATTAGCTACAATATATATACAGAGGGTGCCAAAAAAACGTATACACAATTTAAGAAAGGAAAACTGTATTGCAATTGTAATACTCAATATATACTGATAACAAAAGATGAATACAAGTCACGTTTGACTTCTGCAATTACAGGAGGTGCTCAAAGTGGTTACCATCAGCGTCCAGACACTTCTGATATGAACTACTGCTTGAGCAACGTTGACCAAAGTGTCCACTTGTGTACATTTTTTGGCACCCCTGGTATGTGTGTGTGTGTGTGTGTGTATACACATATTTGAAATAGCGAACACAATAGATGGGATAAATAGTGGGTTGAATATAGATGAAGAATGAGTGAGTTGGAAGATCAGATTGAGGAATTCTCCCAGAAAGCAGCAGGAAATAATAAAAATATAGAAACTATTAATTTTAAAAACCAAAAGAAATGTAAGATAGAAGTGCCAGCATCTTCATAATGGTCTCAGAGGAAGTGTAAGAATAAACAAATAAATAAATGAATGAGAGGAGAAAATATTTGAAGAATGGAGATAAATGTCCCAGGATTAAAATTTACTGAGTACACCTGTCAAGCTGGGAGCGTGTGTCTGGATTGATGGAGGAGGACTCTGCTTTCCATCATGGCCGCCTTCACTGGCTCAAGCAGGAGCAGTTGCGGCTGTAGGGACTGGAGCGCTCTGGGGGCCGGGGTGGGGGGTCTGCAGAGGCCCCTGGCCCACTGCGTGCTCCCCCCCCCCCAACGACTCCAAGCTGCGCTTCTCCTTCAAGAGTAACACCCAGCACCTGGAGTCCTGGCCAGGGATGGAGGTCAGGGAAGCCCCAACTCCACCCCAATCCCCTGGGGAGGTCATTTCCCCACTGGCCACCCCTGCCTGCAGGTCCTCAAGTCCCCGAAGGTCCCACCATCCCACAGGAACTCCCTGGACGTGGGGGCCGATGCTGGGTAGGGGGTTCCACGCTGCCTAAACCCCAGCACTTCCAGCCTAAAAAGGACAACTATTATCTCCAGCAGCCCCAACCATACCCAGTACAGCGGCTCCCAGGGCCCCGCTACTCTTCATACACTACTCTCCCTCAAATGAGACAGACGGCAGCACTCAGCCCCAGACTGCTCAAGGAGAGTGGAGCAACGGTGTGAGCCCCACATCCTGGATAGAGAGGGCCTGGTGGGGCTCCTTGCTAGGAGGAGAGAAGATGCCTGAGATGCTGCTTCCCCAGAAGCTCTGCGTAGGGAGGCCCCAGGCATAACAGAGAAGGTCCAAGTAGGTGCTAGATGACTTGGGGGTGATGGGCCCGAGGCTGACAGAAGGAAGAGGGCTCGGAGTTGCCAGGAGCAAACCAAAGTGAAGGAAGAACAATGGGAAGCTCTCTTGGGACTGCCTCTTGCAGCGGGGCATCCCACAAATGCTGCCTTGGGTGGGGTGGGGGCTGGGGTGCTGCATAGCCAGTGTTTGACTTTCTTTTCAAGTGGGGGCAAAAGGGAGAGAACCTAGAGTGAGTAGTGTTCTCCTCCCTGGCCCCGTCTGTCTGTCTGTGGTGGTTTGTGTTGCCAGGGAGGTGTGGCGAGATCATAAGTCATTCCCTTCCCAGTCCAGGCCTCCTGCTATATTTGGAGGACCTATCTGGTTTCTGATTTGGCTGGGGTCCCATGAGGATGTGGGACCCTTCAATACAGGATAACAAACAGGGGAAAAAAATGCTGGGTACAAAAGTCAATTTACAAAGATGACTGTATTTCTGTATACAAGTAGATACAGTTAGAAGATAAAAACTTTAAATTACCATTTAAGTGGCATTTAAAAATCAATTGCTTAGAAGTCCTAGAAATGCATCTAACCAAGAACGTGTAGGTCCTCTATAAAGAAAACTATGTAATTTTTTAAAGAGAGTTTAAAGAAGATGTGAATAAATGGAGTGACAGATCATATTCATAGGCTGGTAGACTCAATATTTGAAGGATATCAGTTCTCCCCAAATTGATCTACAGATTCAATGCCATTCCAGTTAAAGGGTTGTTGTTGTTTTGTGAAACTTGACTGATTCCAAAATTTATATACAAAAGAAAAATGCCAAAAATAGCCATGACACCTAAAGGAGAACCATGTGGGATGACTTGCTCTATCAGATGTTAGGATTTTTAAAAATAAATCTATAATAATTAGGACTGTAGTATTGGCACAAGGATAGAAAACTAGCCTGTGGAAGAAACAGCTCAGAAAAAGACCCATGCATATTTATTTGCATGCTTAATTTAACAAAAATATAGCAACGTAGAGCAGTGGTGCCAGGGCAGTCTTCTCAATAAACGATGTTGGGACAACTGGGTGTCCACACAGAAAAAGAAAAAAAAAACTAAATTGGATGTTTACCTCATATCATATATATTATAATATCAAATAATTCACAGATTATAAACCTAATGTGAAAAGCAAAGAAGATAACATAGGAGGATATATTTTTGACTTTGGGATAATAAAACATTTCTTAAACAAGACACTAAAATTACTAATGATAAAAGAAAAGGACTGACAAAATTGACTACATTAAAAAAATTACTTCTTTTCACATAGAAACATTATAAACAGTGCAAAGGCAAGTTATAGAATGGGAAAAGATATTTGCATCATTTACAACTATCAAAGATTTCATATCCAGATTACAAAATCAAGTCCTACAGTTCAACAAGAGAATGATAAGTAATCAATAGAAAGATATGCAAGAGTTGAACTAGAATTTTATAAAAGAATATCCAAATGGCCAGTAAGTATATGCAAAGATGCTCAATTTCATTCGTTACCAGGGAAATACCAATTTAAACAACATGAGATACCATTTCACGTTCCTCAGATTGGCAAAAGTTCAAAATTGACAGTACCAAGGATTGGTAAAGATATGGAACAACAGCGCCTCTCATACTCTGATGAAACTAAAATTTCTCTAAAAAATAAAGTCTGTATTAAAAAACAAATCTCAGAGAGAGATCCAAGATGGTGGAGTAGATAAACACTGTGGGTGCTTTCTTCTGTGAACACATTAAAATTTCAACTAAACTATACAACAATCAACCTGGAGAACCATCAGAAGTCTAATCTGAACAGAAGTTTTACAACTAAGGATATAAAGAAGAAGCCACATCAAGACTTGTAGGAGGGGCAGAGATATGGAACGGGCTGGCCCCAAACTTCCGTGTGGTGGTTGAGAATCAGGAGAGCTATCTTGGCCACGCAGGTTCCCCCCGAGAAGCGAGGGACCCCAGCCCCACACCAGGCTCCCCAGCCTGGAGAACTGATGCCAGGAAGAGGAGTCCCCACAACATATGGCTGTGAAAAACAGTGGGGATTGCAACCATCAGGTGGAACAGAAGGCTGCGGGAAAACCAGACGTCCTTTTAAAAAGCCCACCCACAGACTCACTCACAGGCGTTTACCCTGGGCCTCAGCAGAGGGATGGTGACTCAAGGGGTGTCAGAGGCATATAGGGTCAGACTGAGGTGTGTGGCTTCCAGGCAAGGGCTGGAGGACAGTTGCCATTTTCCCTGTGTGGAGTCCTCCTTGCGTGCATCTGGCAGGTGGAGGCCATCTTTCCTGTGTTGAGCCCTCCCCCACATAACCAAATCTGGCTTGGTCTGGTAAGCTCCACTGGGACCCAACCCCACCCAACTCCCTCAACGCTGGAGGCACTTTCTTGGCAAGCAGCAACCCCATCTGCGTTACACTCTTTTTTGGAAAACTACTGGAGTCTGCAGGCCCCAGGCAGGAGATGGCTGGCCTCAGTGTGCTCTGAGACTTTTGCTGCATAGCTCCAGGCTCAGCACTGGCACCAAACCAGAGTCTGCATTAACCTGATGAATACAACTCTTCCCACTCTAGTGAATCCCTGAGACCCTGCCTCACCCAACTTGCATACCACATGAGGCTTTATCAGTGGCTGAACCTTAAGAAAGTGGGCAGGTGGCAGCAGGCCTCGGGGGGGTCCTGGCTTTTTTGCAGAGATACCCCAGGCCTGGTACTGGTGGCAGCCATCCTCGTTTTGCAGCATGGACTCTCCCACACACCTCCAGATTAAGCACAGGCAGCAAACTGCGGATCACTTTGTAGCTCCTACCAGGTAGTCTCCTGCCAGTCACAGGGAGTGGGTGACCTGGGCTTGCACTGAAGCCCCTCACAAAAAGCCCCAGAACGAACATACTTGGAGGTTGGCTTCAGAACACAACAGAGCACCACCCAATCAGTCCCGTAAGCAACACACACAAAGGGCGGTCTCAATAGGCACCAGAGCTTCCTGAGGTGAATCCCACTCAATGAGGTAAGCCCACCACACTGCAGCCTGTGGACATGGCCAAACTCCACAGCCAATCAGCCTGAGGGTCAACCTCACCCAATGACCTGCCAATAGCAATCAAGGATCAACTATAATAGGAGGACACACAACCCACACAAGGGACACTCCTGGAGCACCCAGACCAGGTGACCACTCAGACTGTGCCACTGGCCCCACAGGACACCTACTACATAAAGCCACCTGACCAAGACTGGAAAACATAGCAGATCTACCTCATACATAAAACAAACACAGAGAGGCAGCCAAAATGAAGAAACAAAGAAATACATCCCAAATGGAAAAAAAAAAGGAGAAAATTCCAGAAAAAGAACTAAACAAAATGGAGGCAAGCAACCTATCAGATACAGAGTTCAAAACAATGGTTATAAGGATTCTCAAGGAACTTAGTGACAACTTCAACAAAGAGATATCAAGCATTAAATAGGACATAGAAACCATAAAAAGAACCAGTCAGAAGTGAAGACTACAATAACTGAAAGGAAGAATGCACTAGAAAGAATCACCAGCAGACTAGATGAAGCACAGGATCAAATCAGCAATCTGGAGGACAAGATAGCAGAAAACACTGAAACAGAACAGCAAAAAGAAAAAAAAAGAAGATAGTTTAAGAGACCTCTAGAACATCAAAAGTAAAAACATTCACATCATAGGGGTACCAGAAGAAGAGAGAAAGAAAAGGATTAAGAATGTATTTGAAGAAATAATGACTGAGAACTTTCTTAACATGGGGAAGGAAATAGACATACAAGTCCAGGAAGCACAGAGAGTCCCAAACAAGATGAACCCAAACAGGCCCACACCAAGACACATTATAATTAAAATGCCAAAGTGAAAAACAAAGAGAGAATCCTAAAAGCAGCAAGAGAAAGGCAGCTAGTAACTTATAAGGGAGCTCCCAAAAGATTGTCAGCTGATTTTTTCAACAGAAACTTTGCAGAACAGACGTGATTGACATAAAATATTCAACATGATGAAAGGTGAGGACCTACAACCCCGCATTTAGAATGGAAAGACAGACAAAGAGCTTCCCAGACAAGAAAAAACTAAAGAAGTTCATCACCACCAATTCAGTATGACAAAGACTGTTAGAGAGACTTCTTTAAGACAGAAAAAAAAAAAAAAAGATCAAAATTATGGATAATAAAATGGCAATACCTACATATCTATCAACAATTACTTTCAATTTATTAAAAAATCCAATCAAAAGATTCAGGAGTGCTGAATGGATAAGAAAACAAAACCATTACATGTGCTGCCTACAAGAGACTTGCTTCAGATTGAAAGACACATACAGACAGAAAGTAAAGGGATGGAAAATATATTTTATGAACATGGAAACAAAAAAGACCAAAAAAAAAAAAAAAGCTGGAGTAGCCATACTTATACCCTACAAAATAGACTTTAAAACAAAGGAGGACCAGTAATCCCACTTCTGGATATTTATCTGAAGAAACCCAAAATGCTACTTCAGAGGGACGTGTGCACCCATATGTTCATTGCAGCATTATTTACAATAGTCAAGATGTGGAGGCAGCCTGGGTGCCCATCAATGGAAGAATGGATAAAGAGGAAGTGGTACATATATACAATGGAATATTGCTCAGCCACGGAAGGGAATGGGTTCTTGTCATCTGCTGTGGCATGGATGGACCTGGAGGGTGTTGTGCTGAGTGGGATGTCTGACAGAGAAAGGCAGATGCAATGTGATTTCACTTATATGTAGAATCTAAAGAACAAAATAAAGAAACAAAACAGAAACAAACTCATAGATACAGAGAACATTTTGATGGTTGCCAGACAGGAGGGGTGTAGGTGAAATAAGGGGCAGGGATTAAGTACAAATTGCTTTTAAAAAGTACTCATGGGGATGTAGGGTACAGCATAAGGAATATAGTCAATAATATTGTAATAACTATGTATGGTGTCAGATGGGTACTAGATTTATCAGGGTAATGAGAGAGGGGTGGGGAGCAGGGGAAAAAGGTGAAAGAATTAAGAAGTACAAATTGGCAGTTACAAAATAGTCATGGGGATGTAAAGTAAAGCATAGGGAATGTAGTCAATGATATGGTAATAACGATGTATAGTGCCAGGTGGGTACTGCACTAGTCAGGGGGATCACTTCTTCAATTATATAAGTGTTTAACCACTATGCTGTACACCTGAAATTAATATAAAATAATATTTTTAAAAGCAAATAAATAAAAGACAAGAAATCTCTTTATCTCTTCTAGTCCTCGGACTGATGTAGCCTGAAATCAGACATAAAACCAAATCCTGCATGTTGAATTCACAAGATCTCCAGGTCTCTTATGTGAAACCAAAATGCCACTGACTGGGGGAAGAGTGGACCCTTGGGAACTGGAAAAGGAACACTGGGCTTGATTTGGATAGATCTGAATTTCGTAAACCCAGTCCCCACTGGGCCTCCCTTGGTGGCAGAGGCAGCCCTTCCTTGTTAGTCTAATTGAATGAGGCCTGCCTGACTTGGGGACCCTATAATGATTTGGCTATGTTTCTCAAGATCCACCCATATCACCCTTTGGAGCTTCCATACCAATTACTGGATTCATTCAGATTCCTATATGTCCCAGGGGAAGTAGAGTCGGACCTGTGAGGAGAAAGGCTACATACACACGAAAATGATAAGATGTAACTAATTTATATTGGCAGAAACCTCTGTAATATGTGCAGGAATTGCTTCTATGAATGATAGATTAGAGAGAAATAAGATGTAGCTTTAGATTGGGGCAAACTTTATTATTGTGGTAAAATATATAGCATAAAATTTTCCACTTTAGCCATTTTTGAGGGTACAATTAGGTGGTGTTAATTACAATCACAGTGTTATACAACCATCACCATGATCTAGTTACAAAACTTCATCACCCCGAACAGAAGCTCTGCATTCATTGTGTAATAACTCCCTATGTCCCCCTCTCCCAGCCCCTGGTAACCGCTAACCTACTTTCTGTTTCTATAAAGTTGTCTATTCTAGATATTTCATATAAGTGGAATCATACAATATTTTGCCTTTTGTGCTTGTATTATTTCACTTAAAAAATAATGTTTTCAAGGTTCATCCATGTTGTAGCATGTGTCTGAACTTTATCCCCTTTTATGGCTGAGTAATATTTCAGCATGTGTATATAGCACATTTTGTTTATTCATCTGTTGATGAACACTTGGGTTGTTTTCACCTTTTGCTATTATAAATAATGCTGCAGTGAACATTGCCGTACAAGTATCTGTTTGAGTCCTTGTTTTCAATTCTCTTGCGTATATACCTACGAGTGGAATTGCTGGACCATATGATAATTCTCTTTAAGTTTTTGAGAAACTGCCAAAATGTTTTACACAGTGGCTGCACCATTTTACATTCCCACCATCAATGTACAAAGGTTCCAATTTCTTCAGAGCCTCTGTTTTTGTTGTTGCCGTTGTTGCCATCTAGTGGTGTGAAGTGGTATCTCATTGTGGTTTTGATTTGCATTTTCCTAATAACTACTGATGTTGAGCAATTTTTCGTGTGCTTGTTGGTCATTTGTATATTTTCCTTGGAGAAATTAAAATATTTTGCCCATTTTAATTGGGTTGTTAGTCTTTTGTCATTGAGTTGTAGGAGTTTATATTCTGGATTTTAAACCCTTCGCAGATATATGATTTGCAATTATTTTCTTCCATTCTGTAGGTTGTCTTTTTATGTTCTTGATAATGCCCTTTGATGCACAAAAGTTTTTAATTTTAACTAAGTTCAATTTATCTACTTTCCTTTTGTTGTTCATGCTTTTGGTGTCATATTTAAGTATCTGCTGCCAAATCCAAGGTCATGAAGATTTACTTACCCCTATGTTTTCTTCTAAGAGTTTTATGGGTTTAGCTCTTGTATTTAGTTGTTGATCCATTTTGAATTAATAGTATATGGTGTGAGGTAGGGGTTCAGCTTCATTCTTTTGCATGTGGAAATCTATTTGTACCAGCACCATCTATCAAAGAGACTATCTTTTCCCCATTAAATGGACTTGGCATTCTTATGAAAAACCATTGGGCCATTTGACTTTGTTCTTCTTTTTCAAGATTATTTTGCTTATTCAGGGCCCCTTGCAATTCCATATGTATTTGAGGATTGGAATTTCCACACTTCTGCAAAAAGGCTGTTGAAATTTTGATAGCAATAGTGTTGAATCTGTAGATTGCTTTGGGTGATCTTGACATCTTAACAATATAAAATCTACCAATCCATAAACACAGAATGTCTTTCCATTTATTTAGGTCTCCTTTAATATCTTTCAGCAATGTTTTGCAGTTTTCAATATACAGTACAAGTCTTTCACTTCCTTGGTTAAATTTATTCCTAGGTATTTCTTTTAGATGCCATTGTAAATGGAATTGCTTTCTTAATTTTAATTTTGGATTGTTCATTGCTAGTGTATAAAAACACAACTAATTTTTATGTGTTGCTCTGGTACCCTGCAACTTTGCTCAATTTGTTTGTTAGTTCTATGCTTTTTCTGTATCAGAAATGCCTTTTCTGCATCAAGTAAGATGATCATGTATGTTTATTTCTTTTGTTCTATCTATGTGGTGTATAACTTTGATCATTTTTTTTATGTTGAACTACTCTTGCATTCCTGGGATAAATCCCATTTGATCATGGTGTATAATACTTTTAATATGCTATTGGGCCTCAAGAAACAAGAAAAATCTCAAATAAACAATCTAACTTTACACCTAAGGGAACTGGAAAAAGAATAGCAAATAAAGCCCAAAGTGAGTAAAAGGAAGGAAATAATAAAGATCAGAGTGGAAATAAATGAAATAGAGGCTAAAAAGCAAACAAACAAAAATACAAAAGATCAATGAAACCAAGAACAGGTGCTTTGAAACGATGAACAAAACCGATAAACCATTAACGAGACTCATCAAGAAAAAAAGAGGAAAAAGAAAAAAGAAAAAAAGAGAGAGGACCCAAATAAATAAAATCAGAAATGAAAGAGAAGTGACAATGGAAACCACAGAAATACAAAATAATTTAAGAAAATATTATGAGCAATTATATGTCAACCAATTGGACAATCTGGAAGAAATGGATAAATTCCTAGATGCATACAATCTTCTAAAGCTAAATCAAGAAGAAACAGAAAATCTGAACTTCTGATTACTACTAATCAAATGGAATCGGTAATCAACAAGCTCCCAACAAACAAAAGTCCTGGACCAGATGGTTCCACAGGTGAATTCTACCAAACATTCAAAAAAGAATTAACACATATTTTTCTCAAACTAGTCTGAAAAATTCAAGAGGAGGGGAGGCTCCCAAGCTCATTCTATGAGGCCAGCATTACCCTGATTCCAAAACCAGACAAAGACATTATAGAAAAAGAAAATTATAGGCTGATATCCTGGATGAACATAGATGGAAAAATCCTCAACAAAATATTAGCAAACTGAATTCAGCAACATATTAGAAAGATCACACACCATATTTAAGTGAAATTTATTCCTGGGATGTAAGGGTGACTCAATATCCACAAATCAATTAACATGATACACCACATAAACAAAATGAAAAATAAAAGTCATATGATCATATCAATAGATGCATAAAAAGCGTTTGACAAAATCCATCATCCATTTATCATAAAAACTCTCAGCAAAGTGGGAATAATGGGAACATATCTCAACATAATAAAGGCCATATATGACAAACCCACAGCTAAAATCATACTGAATGGGGAAAAGCTAAAAGCATTCCCCTTAAGACCAGAAACAAAACAAAGATGCCCACTTTTATTCAGCATCGTACTGGAAGTTCTACCGACTGCTATCAGACCAAAAAAAAAAAAAAAAAGAAAAGAAATAAAAGGCATCCAAATTGGAAAGAAAAAAGTAAAACTGTCATTTGCAGATGACGTGATACTATATAGAAAGAACCTCAAACATTCCACTAAAAAACTATTAAACTGATAAATGAATTTAGTAAAGTAGCAGGATAGAAAAATTAATATTCAAAAATTGGTTCCATTTTTATACACCTATAACAAACTATCAGAAAGAAAAGTTAAGAAAACAATCCCATTTATAATTGCATCAAAAAATAAAATAATTAGGAATAAATTTAACCAAGGAGGTAAAAGACTTGTACACAGAAAATTATAATACATTGAAGAGAGAAATTAAAGAAGATACAAATAAATGGAAGCATATGCCATGCTCATGGATAGAAAGAATTAATATAGTTAAAATGTCCATAGTACTCAAAGCAATCATAGATTCAAGGCAATCCCTATCAAAATACCAATGACATTTTTCACAGAACTAGAACAAATAATCCTAAAATTTATATGGAACTATAAAAGACCCCAAATAGCCATGGCAATCTTAAGAAAAAAGAACAGAGATGGAGGTATCACACTAACTGATATCAAACTATACTATAAGGACATAGTAATCAAAACAGCAGGGTATTGGCATAAAAGTAGACACATAAATCAATGGAACAGAATAAAGAGACCAGAAATAAACACATGCCTATATGGTCATTTAACCTATGTCAAAGGAAGCAAGAAAATGCATTGGGGTATAAACACTCTATTCAATAAATGGTGCTGGGGAAACTGGACAGATACATGCAAAAAAAAAAAAAGAAAGAAAGAAACTGAACCATCTTCTTACTCCATATGTAAAAGTAAACACAAAATGGATTAAAGACTTAAATTAAGACCAGAAAGCATAAAACTCCTAGAAGAAAACATAGGCAGTAAACTCTCAGACATTACCTTTAGTAGTATTTTTACTGATATATCTCCTTGGGAAAGGGAAACAAAAGAAAAAATTAACAAATTGGACTACATCAAACTAAAAAGGTTTTGCACAGCAAAGGAAACCATTAACAAAATGAAAAGATATCATACTGAATGGGAGAAGATATTCACCAATAATATATCTTATAAGAGGTTAATATCCAAAATCTATGAAACAAAAAACTCATATAGCTCAACACCAAACAAACAAACAAAAATCCAATTGAAAAATGGGCAGAGGACCTGAATAGACATTTCTCCAAAGAGGACATACAGATGGTCAACAGACATATGAAAAGATGCTCAGTGTCACTAATCGTCAGAGAAATGCAAATTAAAGTCACAATGAGATGTCACCTCACACCTGTCAGAATGGCCACCATCAATAAATGAACAAACAACAAGTGTTGGCAAGGATGTGGAGAAAAGGGAACCCTTGTGCACTATTGATGGGATTGCAAATTGGTGCAGCCACTATGGAAAACAATACGGAGGTTCCTCAAAAAACTAAAAATAGAACTACCTTATGACCCAGCAATTCCACTCCTTGGTATTTATACAAAGAAATCCAAAACACTAATTTGAAAAGATATATGCACCCTTATGTTCACTGCAGCACTATTTACAATAGCCAAGGTATGGAAACAACTGAAATCCCATCAATAGACTATTGGATAAAGAAGTTGTGGTACATATATACAATGGAATATTACTCTGCCATAAAAAAGAATGAAATATTACCATTTGTGACATGGATGGACCTACAGAGTATTATGCTAAATGAAATAAGTCAGACTGAGAAAGACAAATGCCACATGATCTCATTTATATGTGGAATCTAAAGAACAAAATAAACAAACAAAACAGAAACAGACTCATATATACAGGGAAAAACTGATGGCTGCCAGATAGGTGGGGGGTTGGGGGGCTAAGTGAAAAAGGTGAAGGGATTAAGAAGTACAAATTGGGGGCCAGCCCGGTGGCTCAGGTTGTTAGAGCTCCATGCGCCTAACTCTGAAGGCTGCCCGTTCGATTCCCACATGGGCCAGTAGGCTCTCAACCACAAGGTTGCCGGTTCAACTCCTCGAGTCCCGCAAGGGATGGTGGGCTCTGCCCCCTGCAACCAAGATTGAACATGGCACCTTGAGCTGAGCTGCCACTGAGCTCCTGGATGGTTCAGTTGGTTGGAGCACATCCTCTCAACCACAAGGTTGCCGGTTCGATTCCCGCAGAGGATGGTGGGCTGCGCCCCCTGCAACTAGAAAGCGGCAACTGTACCTGGAGCTGAGCTGCGCCCTCCACAACTAAGATTGAAAGGACAACAACTTGTTGGAAAAAAGGCCTGGAAGTACACACACTGTTCCCCAATAAAGTTCTGTTGCCCTTCCCCAATAAAATCTTTAAAAAAAAAAAAAAAAATTGGTAGTTACAAAATAGTCACAGCAATGTAAAGTACAGCATAGAAAATATAGTCAATAATATTGTAATAACTATGGATAGTGCCAGATGAGTCCAAGACTAATTAGGAAGTTCACTTCATAAATTATATAAATGTCTAACAACTACACTGTATGCCTGAAATTAATATAAATTAATATTGAATGTTGACTACAGTTTTAAAAACAATAGTCATGGGATGAGTAGTGCAGCATGGGGAATAGAGTCAATAATGTTCTAATATCTACGTACAGTGTCAGGTGGGTAGTAGACTTGTTGGGGTTCTCACTTGGTGAGTTATGTAAATTTCTGATCACTATGTTGTTCTGTACACCTGAATCTAATAAAAAATGTGCTATTGTGTTCGGTTTGCTAGAGTTTTGTTGAGGATTTTTGCATCTATATTCATAAAGGACATTGGTCTGTAATTTTCTTGTGATGTGTTTATCTGATTTTGGTAGTGTCAAACTTTTCAATATGGGTGCACTTATCAGCAATCCTGGATGTACTGTGTTAGCTGAAGCAGCTAGGAGTATTTATAAGATTTATTCTAGTGATTGATTGAAACCTGGACTCAACAGTAGCCTGTGTTAAATGAGGTTAAGAGGTCAGATGTACACTGTAGAGTAAAGAATCTAAATGATAGTGGTGTTGGTGGTATAGTGGTGACATAGCTGCCTTCTAAATGTTTCGGACAATAAGAATGTTGGAATCAATTCATCATATGCAACTCATTTAATTCACCCCCTAACTATGTGGACATTCTTTTTCACAAGGGCTTTGAGAAATACATTATGAGGTATGATAGAGACTAGTTAGGTGGTCGTTAAGCCTAAATTTGTCCTCCTTTGGACAAATTTAGACTACATTTTCTAGTGTCCCTGGCAGTTGGGTATAACCACTGAGTTCTAGCTAATGCAACGTGAGCAGAAGAGATGGCCACTACATCCAGGCCTAGCTCATAAAAACCTCCTACAAGGGAGAGATCCAAAATACCAGAGTAGATAAACACTGTGCCTGCATCCTTCCATGAACACATTAAAATTACAACTAAATTATAGAACAATCAACCAGCTGAAGTCTGGCTAAACAGAAGTTCTATAACTACGTCGAGACTGGTAGGAGGGGCGGACATGCAAAATGGGCTCCAGACCTCCACGTGGTGGATGAAAATTGGGAGGGATACCTCAGCCATGGAGGTTCCGTCAGAGGATCAAGGGACCCCAGCCCCCCACACCAGGCTCATGAGCCCAGAACACTAGTACCAGGAAAAGAATCCCCCACAACATCTGGTTGTGAAAACCAGTGGGGATTCCAACCGTCTGAGTGGGATGGAAGGCTGAGAGAAACCCAGATGTCCTCTTAAATGGCCTGCGCACAGACTCGCTCACAGGCACTCGCCTTGGGCTCCAGTGGAGGGATGGTGACCCAGGAGGCGTCGGAGACATATGGGGGTCAGAGTGAAGTGTGTGGCTTCGTTGGGGTGGGGGGAGTGGAGCAGTGGAGGACAGTCAGCATTTTTCCTGTGTGAGGTCCTTTTTTGTGCAGCCAGCTGGCAGGCACCATCTTTCCTGTGTTGAGCCCACCCTCACCACAGCCAAATCTGAATCTGATTGGCCTTGTGAGCTCTGCTGCTCCATCCTGCTGACTCACTGGGACCCCACCCTACCCAATTCCCCCAATGCAGGAGGCAATTCTTGTGTTAGTAGCCAGCCTTGCTTGCATTGCACTCTTTCTTGGAAAATTATCAGAGTCTGGCAGGCCTCCTGCGGGCAGTGACTGGCCTCTGTGTGCTCTGAGACTTGCTGAGTAGCTCCAGGCTCAGCACTGACACCAAACCAGAATTTACATTAACCGGGTGACCAGAAGTCTTCCCACTCTAGTGACTCCCAGAGACCCTGCCTCACCCAACTTGCATACCACATGAGGCTCTATTAGTGGCTAAACTTTAAGGGAGATGGCAAGTGGTAGCAGGCTTTGGGGTGTCCTGGCTTCTTGCAGACCACCCACTGATGTGCCAATAGCAATCAAGACTCCAGTATAACAGGAGGACACACAACCCACACAAGGGACACTCCTGGAACACCCAGAGCAGGTGACCACTGAGACTGTACCACTGGCCCCACAGGACACCTACTACATAAAGCCACCTGACAAGACTGGGAAACATAGCAGATCTACCTCATACATAAAAACAAACACAGAGAGGCAGCCAAAATGAAGAAACAAAGAAATATGTCCTAAATGAAAGAACTGGAGAACATTCCTGAAAAAGAATTAAACAAAATGGAGGAAAGCAACCTACCAGATAAAGAATTCAAAACAATGGTTATCAGGATGCTCAAGGAACTTAGTGATAACTTCAACAAAGAGATAGCAAGCATTAAAAGGAACATAGAAACCACAAAAAAGAACAAGTCAGAAGTGAAAAATTCAATAACTGAAATGAAGAATGCACTGGAAGGGATCACCAGCAAACTAGAGGAAGAAGAGGATCAAATCAGAGATTTGGAGGACAAGGTAGACAAGGTAGCAGAAAATATCCAATGGGAACAGCAAAAAGAAAAAAGAACCCAAAGAAATGAAGATAGTTTAAGAGACCTCTGGGACAACACCAAGCATAACAAAAGGGATTGAGAACCTATTTGAAGAAATAATGACTGAGAACTTTTCTAACCTGGTGAAGGGAACAGAAACACAGGTCCAGGAAGTGCAGAGAGTCCCAAACAAGGTGAACCCAAACAGGCCCACACCAAGTGTTATGTGGGGTGTCATGCAGGGGTCTCTGGTCCCACTCCCCGCACAAGAACGCAGGACATGGTGAGGCCAAAAAGGATCACCCACGGAGCCATAGATAGGGGAGTCATACCACTATATTCTCGCTGGTGGCTGGGTTGGAGACACAGGAAGCAGGAGCCACATGATCCGCAACCTGCCGACCGCTTCTCTGACAACCAATCAACCCCCTTGCTAAGAGCAATCCGCTGTGCTAACTGCAATCGCCGTTTGCTAGCTTAGCCACCGCTGTTATAGCAGTGGCTAATGGCTGACTGGTAACAGTGATGGCCAACTTGTCACAGCTGACGGTCACCTAATAACCAAGCCAGTACCTTTCCACTTGAGGCCGAGAGCCTGGAAACTGCTCTCCGGGACTCTGTCCCCACACCGAGACACATTGTAATGAAAATAGCAAAGATTAAAGGCAAAGAGAGAATACTAAAAGCAGCAAGAGGAAGGCAACTAGTAACTTACAAGGGAGTTCCCATAAGACTGTCAGCTGATTTTTCATCAGAAACTTTGCAGGCCAGAATGGAGTGGCACAAAATATTCAATGTGACAAAAAGCAAGGACCTACAACCAAGACTACGCTACCCAGAAAAGCTATTATTTAAAAACAAAGGACAGATAAAGAGCTTCCTAGACAAGAAAAAGCTAAAGGAGTTCATCACCACTAAACCAGTATTGCAAGGAATGTTAGGACTTCTTTAAGATGGAAAAAGAAATCAAAATTATGAATAATAAAATGGCAATACCTACAAATCTATCAACAATTACTTTCAGTGTATTAAAAGTGCCAATCAAAAGATTCAGGAGGGAGCGCCCGGATGGCTCAGCTGGTTGGAGCACGAGCTCTGAACAACAGGGTTGCCGGTTCAATTCCCACATGGGATGGTGGGCTGTGCCCCCTGCAACTAAGATTGAAAACGGCGACTGGACTTGGAGCTGAGCTGCACCCTCCACAAGTAGATTCAAGGACAACTACTTGGAACTGATAAGCCCTGGAGAAACACACTGTCCCCCAATATTCCCCTAATAAAATTTATTTAAAAAGAAAAGTTTTAGGAGGGCTGACATTGGGTAAGAAAACAAAACCATTACATATGCTGCCTACAAGAGACTCACTTCAGATTGAAAGACACACACAGACAGAAAGTAAAGGGATGGAAAAATATATTTTATGAACATGGAAACAAACAAACAAAAATATCTGGGGTAGCCATACTTATACCGGACAAAATAGACTTTAAAACAAAGGCTATAACAAGAGACAATGAAGGACCCAGTAATCCCACTTCAGGGCATTTATCCGAAGAAACCTAAAATGCTACTTTGAGTGGACGTGTGCGTCCATATGTTTATTGCAGCATTGTTTACAATGGCCAAGATGTGGAGGCAACCTGGGTGTCTGTCAGTGGAAGAATGGATAAAGAGGAAGTGGTACATATATACAATGAAATATTGCTCTGCCACGGAAGGGAATGGGTCCTTGCCATCTGTGACAGCATGGATGGACCTGAAGGGTATTGTACTGAGTGGAGTATGTCAGACAGAGAAAGGCAGATGCAATGTGATTTTGCTTTTATGTGGAATCTAAAGAATGAAACTAATGAACAACAGTGAAACAAACTCATAGATACTGAAAACATTTTGATGGTTGCCAGATGGGAGGAGTGTTGGGGTTTGGGGTGAGAAAGGGGAAGGGTTAAGAAATACAAATTTGTTGTTATACAGTAGTCATGGGGATGTAGGGTATAGCACAAGGAATACAGTCAATAATATTGTAATAAATATGTATACTGTCAGATGGGTACTAGATTTGTTGGGGTGATTGATAGATGGGAGGGGTTGGGGGCAAGGTGAAAAAGGTGACGGCATTAAGAAGTACAAATTGGTAGTTACAAAATAGTCATGGGGATGTAAAGTAAAGCACAGGGCATATAGTCAATGATATGGTAATAATGATGTATAGTGCCAGGTGGGTACTAGACTAGTCAGGGGGATCTCTTCTTAAATTATATAAACATCTAACCACTTGCTGTACATCTGAAATTAATATAAAATAATATTGAATGTCAACTGTGATTGAAAAACTTAAAAAGGGCAAAAAAGGTGATGGGGAATAAGAGGTCCAAATTTCCAGGTATAAAACAAATACTCAGGGGAATGTAATATACAACATAGGGAATATAATCAATAATATTGTGATAGCGTGGTACGGTGTCACATGGTTGCTGGTCTTATCATGGTGATCACTGCTTTAGGTATATAAATATTGAATATGTATTGTGTACACCTGAAACTAATAGAGTATTGTATGTTAACTATATTTTTAATAAAAATATTTTTAAAAAAAACTTCCCACATGGTCTTTTCCTTGTGTGGTTGGCTGGGATGGAGATAACAACAGTACAATGACGATCACATTTTGAAGAGGTCAGTTCTTCTAGATAGAAGGTGTCTAGGCCGCTGAATCATCACTTAGAAAAGGGAAGCCCGATTATTAACATCTGTTTTGGAATATTATAGGAGCAAGAAATAAACTTCTATTGTTTTAAATCACAGAGATTTTTTTTCCCCCAGAATCTAATTTTGCCATAACTATTACATGAGTGAACATCAGTATCCTTAAAAAGCATTGCAGTGGTTTTTTCCTGTAAATCAGGGTCATGGTGAGCAATCATGATAATGGGTCTCCTGATTCAATGGGGATGATAGAGTTACCTCCAGAGACAAGTTGGGCCTGATTCCTGTAATGGACAGCAGAGCCACAGCAGTAATCAGAATGGTTTGACCTGTCGAGATCTGTAGTGGTTGCTAATTAAACATAGTTTCCCTAGTTCCAAAATAGATGGACAGCCTAATAAAGTCCTATTTGATTTATATAACAACAAAAAATCTAACCTAGCAAATGGAGTCCTTATCTAGGCCTCAAAATGTAGAGTCCTAGCCTCTCCCCCACTTCATGGACTCTCTCTCTCTCTCCCCCTCCTTCCCTCCCTGCCTCCCTCCCTCTCTGCTCACTTGATTGGTCTGACAAAGGAAGCAGCCATGTTGCGAGCTGCCCTATGGGAAGGTCCACATTACAGGGAATCTGAGGGTGGCCTCCCGCCAACAGCCAGAAAGAAACTGAGATCCTCAGTCCAACAACCTGCAAGGAACTGAATCCTGCCAACAGCCACATGAGTGAGCTTGGAAGTGGATCCTTCCCCAGTCATATCTTGAGGTGACTGCAGCCCCAAATGACAACTTATGGGAAACCCTGAAATAGAAACCCAGCTAAGCTGTGCCCAGATTCCTGACCTACAGAAATTGTGAGATACACGTTTTGTGCCACTAAGTTTTTGGAGTAATCCGTTACATAGCAATACATAGAGCATAGGTAGGCATGGAGGTGATATGCAAGTTCAGCAGTATGGACTTTTGCTTACCAAGGCCAATCTGGCTATAGCACTACTGAGTTCCCACCTGCCAGCAGCAGAAATCACCACTGAGCCCCCGCTATGAACGATTTCCTGGGGGCAGGCTGATTCCTTTAGACCCCTCTGTCATGCAGCACAAGCTGTAGGTTCAGAGGCTTTGTGGGAATTCCAGCTCTGCCAGGCTGATATGCCTGGGCCAGGCCTGTTCTTCTTTGGGGTATTTCCTGAGTGTCTGACAGGGACTTTGTGAAATCTCCCACATGGCACACAGGAGGGACGTGGCACACAGGGGGTACTTCACAAGGGGCTGCTCCCTTCCTTTTCCTGGAATGTGAATGTCCCAGGGGCAGGGGCCCTGTCTCTCTGCCTCCAACCTCTCTTCTCCCACCACAATTTCAGGACCTCTGGGAAGCTTGGTCATTGTCTGCCCCTTCACGAGCCCAATGACCATGGAGCTCAGGCCCGGTCCCCACTCCCATGGGGTAACACCCTTACCAATGAGCTTTATGCAATGCAAAGGGAAGAGAGTTCACATGCACAGCGTGGGGCTCCAACTGCTGCTCCCATCTGAGCCCAGACTGTTCAGGCCCCTGACTGGAAGTGGGGTCAGAGGACGCAGGCCTGGGCCCTGCCTTCCCTCCAGGAGCTCCCAGTATGAGACACAGGCCTGTTTATCCTAGAGTGTTTCAGATGCCACATAAGGCACAGTAGTGGCACTAGGGAGGGGAAGAATGGGGTTGGGGAAAGTCCTTAGTAGAAATGGTCTCTTCCCATCCCCTTGTCACCTGCAGACTCAGGAGTCACCCTGGGATGTGGCAACCTGGGAGGATGCAGCAGCAAGGCGTTGTCTCTGTGGTAGAAAATGACTTGGAGGTAAAAAGACACCCGCTGCTTCCTCACCTCCCACAGGTGATGGAGGTACTCACTGTTCTCCCCCTTCAAGGTTCTGGAAGGGGTGCATGTCCACTGTGGGGGTTGGGGCACGGACAGGGCCAAGATGGGAACGATGGAACCTGCTGACGGCTGGTCTGGACCCTGGAGGACCCCAGCCTGGGAGCTGCTCCAGGTCATAGGCACCCTCCTCCTCTCCTGTCAGGCCACTGCTTCCAGGGGCTGCCTTGGGGTGGGGAGTGGTAGTGAAGTGCTGAGCCTGAGCCCCTTCCTGCCCGTCCCAGTTGTCACGCCCATCTCTTCTAAGGTCATCTCCAACTCTCTTCAGGATCAATTCCGCGTAGAACTGGGCCCAGGACAAGGTTGTTCAGGAGTCCCCATCTCCCTTACTGGTATAGCTGTGTTTCCTGACTTGGAGGACGGACGCAGGGCTGAGCCAAACCCTCCCACTAATGGAAGCTGCCAGAAGAAGTGGGCTTTCTCACCCATCGCTAGGTTACTACCAACTGGAAATCGTGGGGAGGGGAAGTGAAGCAAAACAAGCCCCCTGAGCATTCCGAGAAAGGACAGAGTGGCAGTATGCTGGGCTCCTGGGCTAGACAGGTATCAGGGCCTGGCCTTTAGCCTTTAAGCCCTCCGTGCAGCTTCTCCCCCACTCCGGAGTAACAGTCCTTGCAGAGCCGGGAATGATGGAGAGCTGGAGGGCTGCGCCACTGGAGTAGCCTCGAGGCTCCTGCTTCCCGTGTCCCATCATGGACAGACGCTAAGAACATTCAGGAGCGCAAAAAGTGGTTCTTAGCCTTTGAAGGGACTAGAATCCCTTTATGAATCTGATGCAAGCTGGTTAGTCTTCCTGCCAGGAGTACATGCGTGAGAACCCCCACAAAAATATGTAAACGGTGGCCGTCCCTGATCTAATCCAACACCTTCACTCTGGGGCCCCGGAGGAAAATATCTGTCCAAGATAACTGCACCATTAATGTCTACATTTCAAAGTGAACTCAGCTTGAAACCATTATGCTAAGTGAAAGAACACAGTCACAAAGGATCGCATATTGTATGATTCTATTTATATAAAAGATTCAGAATAGGCAAATCCATATAGATTAGCGGTGACCTGGAGGGGCCCGGGTGATGCCAAAGGATGTGGTTTCTTTTTGGAATGATGAAAACATTCTAAAATCTTTTGCAGTAATGGTTGCCGAACTAGAATATACTAAAAGCCACTTAACTCCATACTTTCGGTGGGTAAACTGCATGGTATGTAAATTGTATTGCAATGAAGCTGTTTGAACTTGGGTTGCAAATGCACACACATCTGAGATTGAAGTCCCCATTCACAGGGGCAGAAAGAACCTTGAGGGTGGAGAAAAATCAGGGAAGGGTCCCTGAATGTGGCATGTGGGTTGGAAAGGAAAGCATTCCAGAAAGAATGAGATCATATATATAACCTTGGACTTCAGGGCGATGCAGCAGCACAGACAGTTTTAAGCAGTAGACATGAATGGTCAGAACTGTACTTAAGAAACACCCCTCTGAATTGTACATTTAAAACAGGTAAATCTTATGGTGTATAAATTATACCTCAATAAAGCCAAAAACAAAAACAAACAAAAAAAAACCCACCCCAAACCAAACCAAATCCCACTCTGAGGGCTTGATAGATGAGCTACTACTGCAGGAGTTAGGTGAGAGGTGGGTGCAACGCCATCTGTTGGGAGATAGGGAAAACTGGCTTGGGGTGCAGTGGGGAGGCTCTGGGATGTCCTGCCCCCAGTTAAGGAGACCCTGGTGGAACTTGGTTCCAGAGCCCAGAGCTCCCCGGCTTCAGCCCTCGTGCCCCCGCCAGCACGGCAGCTGCTCCACTGACAGGTGATGGAGGTAACTCACTGTTCTCCCCCTTCAAAGAGAAATGCACTTCAGAAACATGTTTCCAAAAAATGTTGCTAAAGGGTTTTATTTCTAACAAGAGGAAAATAATAAAATAAAATTAAAATAGGCTTCAGTTGGGACCAAGTTCCTTGTTTTGCTTTTTTTTTCCTTTTGAACAAATTAATTACACACCAACAATCTTGTTTTATTACAACATGAACCCAGGAGGAGGAAAGGAGACAGGGCAGGACAGGGAGGGAAGGTCAAGGCGGTTGTGAGGACAAGCACCAAACGCTTTCTTCAGATTACAGGGCGCCCTGGTCAGCTCCCCAACCGAGTTTATTTAAACTGTGAGCACAGCTATGTGAAATTTCCTCCTCCTGGGTGGACCAGTCAGGGGAAGGGGGAAGGGAGACAGGAGATGGAGAGGGAGAAGAGGGAAGGGGGAAGGAAAAGAGAGGGAGGAGAGTGCGGGGTGGGGGGTGGGGGGGAGGTGAGGTTAGTGTAGCCTGGCCTGGCCAGGGCTGGAACTGGGGCAGGGGAAAGGAGATTCCCCGTTTGCAAATGCACTGGCCTTGTCTCTGGAATGGTGCTGGCCCGGCCCCAGCCACCGCCCTGCCCACCTGCCCATCCGTCTGTCTGTCTGCCTCAGGTGTCTGGGAATGCTGGTTAGAGGCTACCAGGGAGGGGTACTCCAGGGGCCGGCCCCCAGGAGCTGAGGTCTGAACAATACCTTGGAATCAGAATATAAAAGTCAAGGGGCTCAGGGGTGGGTTGGGTGGGGGGTGGCCATCCCCCCTACTTGCCCACCTCCCAAGAAGCAGGCTTGATGGTCAGAAAGAGGATCCTTGAGGCCAAGGGGGGGTCTCTGTTGGGGTCTGTGCCAGACTCAGCCACTGTCACAACTGTTGCTGAGGTGGCTGCTGTGGGCAGGGCACGTGCAGCCGGGGAGTCAGAGTGGAGAAAGGGGCCGAGGGGCCTGATCCGGCCCCTAGCGCTGGCTCCAAGCCATTCTGGTTCTCCTGGGTGCTGGGGCTGCCGGCGGAGGGCAGGGGTTGGCGGGGACCCTCAGCCCCTGTCTCCTCCTCCAGCTCCTCCTCCTCCTGGGCCTCCTCGGCCTCTGGCCCTGAGCTCCGGACCCTCTTTGGCTCTAGCTCCTCTCGGGCTGGGTCATCGCCCTCCCCACCCCGCTCCACCTTCCGCCGCCGCCGCCTCTCCAGTGCCCGGCCCCGGGCCCGGCTCCCATGGCGCTCTGCCTTCTCCAGCTGTGATCACAGATGGGCAGAAAGAGGTGCGGGCCAGTGGTCAGGTTTGCGCTCTGCCTGTTTGGCCTGACCTCCTGGCCCGGCCCACAATCCCTTCCTCACCTCCAGAAGAGTACGGATCCGCTCCAGGTCTGGAGGCTGTCCAGCCTGAAGCAGCTGCCAGATGCTGTGGTTCTCATCCAGGGTCACCTCAAGCAGGTCCCCCTCCAACATGAGTTCCTCCAGGGGGGCCCGGGTTGCCTCAGGCAGCTCTAATATGGGGCCAGTCAACTGTGGCAACAGTGAGGACAGCAGCTCCAGGTCTGGGGGGTTGCGGGGACAGGCTGGATTAGAGGCTGCCCCTGGTCATATCCCCACGACAGAGCTGAGGACCACGTGGGTCAAGTCTGGTGACATCCAATAAAGAGCCTGCCCACAGCTAGACCTACCTCTCTTACCTGAGCCCTCCCCCGGGGCTACCTTCTCGGGACTGGTCACGCTGTCGCCATTCTCCAGCAAGCCCTGGACCTGCCAAGGAGAGCAAGAATGGGGACTGGTGACTGAAGAATGAGGTCCTGTTCTTCCCCCCCACCGCAGACTTGGGCCCCCCCACATCCTGGAGGAGGGCAGGCACAGGATGCCAGCAGCGAACACTTAACACTTTAGGGACCCCTAAAGGGTACAGAACGGGGCAGAGAGGCTGGGCCAAATAAAACTGGAAGTCAGAACAGGGCCAGGGCCGGAGCCCACACGGGGAGACAGGAATGCGAGGACAGGAACAGGGCTGGGCGGCTCACCTTAGGCACGTCCTTGCCACCACCTTCTCTGAGAGGGTCAGAGGCAAGGGCTGAAGGGCAGGTAGGGGGCTCCTCAGGCCTGGGTTCGGCCTGCAGCCGCTGGCGAAGCTCAGCCAGCCGTCCCAACATAGCAGTCACATCCTCTGAGGCCAGAGCCTGCCTGGCACGGCCTTGCCAGTTGATGGCCCTCTCTGTGAGGCACTGCAGGGCCTCGCCCTCGGGCAGCCGCACAGGCAGTCTCTGCAGGGCCACCAGCAATGCCAGAATGGTCTCCAGGCGTGGGCGCCGTGAGCGCATGCACAACGGACATAAGAATTTGGTGTCCCACTCCCACCAGGCCAGCAGTGGGGACGAGGTGGGACTGGGCCTCGGGGAGCTGAGGAGGCGGGGTACCGACACACATCCCCCATGGAACCAGTCCTGACACAAGTCACACTGCAGAGCTCCCACCCCGGCCGGCACCTGCCCACACACACAGATGGAGGTTGCAGAGGCGGCCACGGTCGATGCCAGTGGATTGGGCTTGGCAGAGTTGGTGCGACGCAGCTGCAGGATACCCTCCTTCTCCTTCTGCTCCCCCTCCTTGAAGGCCACGATCTGCCGTGCCCAGGACGGGGGAGAGGAGGTCAGCAGTCCATCCTCTCCCTTCTCTGGCACCATCAACACCCCACCCCCAACCCAGGAGTACCGAGGCCCAAGAAGCAAGCCCGTGGTCTGCCCATGGTCACCCAGCTCAGACACTCTCGTCGCCAGGCTCTTGTCCCCACCTGGGTCCAAGCTCCTTACCACAGAGCCTGGGTCCCTGAGGTCCTGCGCAGACAGCCCCAGCAGTTCTGTGTCAGATTTGTACAACCCCAGCTCCTTCTCCATCCACCGGTTGCGCTTGGTGCTATCTGAGCCGGCGTCTGCACACGGGCAGAGCACCTGAGGCAGGCGGGCAGACACGAGGGAGCTGATGGGCTTCCCTGCTGCCCAGCCTCTCTCCTCCCCTCCCCAGCATCCCAAACCCCCATGTTGTCGTATGAGCTGTCTCGCGACAGCCAGGTCAGAGGAAGGAGAAGCTGTGGGTCAGATCCCGGGCCTCACCTCCAGCAGCGTATAGCATGAATTCTTCTTGAGGAAAGTTTTCGAGGCCTTCTCCCTCCAGGAGTGTGCTGTAAGCACCTGCAGCTCTAACTGTCTCAGCTCCTCCAACCCCACAGGCAGGTCCCGGCCCACGGCCACCAAGCCCTCCAAGTCATCCAAACAGGGGTAGTGGTCACCATTCTGGGACAGGGGCAAAAGATAGCTCAACGCAACATGCCAACAGCTACTGATGGGACTCTGTGCCCGGCCCTGAGATGGAAGATGGATTGGACTCGCCATGTTGAGGCACAAAAACCACAGGGATCACCTAAGGCAGGCAGGCACGCCCACCCGGCTCTCCCCACAAACCCTCCAGCCACGTGCTCACCCCCAGCTATCCAGTCGGTCCCCAGGACCAGCAGACCAGTGCTCTTCTGTGCTTTGCCTCTTCTATCCTCCCCGGGCCCACCACTCTCCCCCTCACCAGCACCCTCTCGTCCCTCAGGCCAACCTCGCGACCGCTGCTCACTGCTCGCCAAGCACAGTTTAGCTCCTTACGTTGCCCCCTGCCCCTCACTAGCCAAGCCAAGCCGACCCAGCACGATGCAATGTATGCCCTGTGTCCTGGCTGGACTGCAGGTGCGAGGGGGGGACGGGGGGCGGCAGGGCCTCACTTGGATCTCGTCCACATCTGCAATCCAGGCCCTGGCCTTAGCGAGGGCATCCTTGAGGGCCTGGATGTTGGGCAGGTGAACAGGGATGTTTTCTGCCTCATGGATGATGGCCTCGAGTGTGGCTGGTGGGTGCTTCTGCCTAAAGGTAGGGGAAAGAGAGGCCTTAGTTTGGGGTGACCCGCCAGACCGGAAAGCCAGCCTGACCACCAGCTGGATGGGCACAAGCCCGTGGGGCTGCCACATGGGCCTGCTTGCATGTATTCTGCCTACGGGTGGCTGCCAGTCACTGCATGCCCCAGGCGGCATGCACCCAACTTCTGCCAGAGCCCTCGTGCCTCTGCTTGTCCGCCAGTCTGTCAACCTGCTGGCAGTGACTACACACACAACCTCAGGTATTAATCCGGTGCTGCACTTTGTCAGACTGCCCTGTGAGTGGTGTCTTTCTACCGGTATCTGTCCATCTGCCTGTGGGTACTTGTGCTCATGCGCATGCGCACGTCAGCCTGCAGAGCTAATCCTCTCTACACTTCTGTGTCTGTCCACCTCTGCCTCCCCACAAGCCTGTCTCTGCTTCTATGGGTATATGGAGTGAAAAATATAAGAAGAAACCAAAAAGGGAAGGAGAGTCGATACACCAGCACAGGAGTCTGGTACCCAAGGCCACCCATGGGAATCCCCTTCAGCTTCTCCGCGAAACCTGAAGGCAGGGGTAGAGCAGGGAGGGCAAGAGGCTAGACCTACCTGGCCTCCAGGCAGAGGTGGGCTTTCTCCTCCCAGCGTTCAGCAATGGTCAGCAGCTCCTGCAGCTCAGCCCGGGCCTTATCCACAGCAGGGCTAGGGGCTACACTGGCACCCGCGACCAACAGTCCCCGCATGACAGCCAGGGTGCCCCTTCGGGCTGAGGGGGCCAACGTGCGTTTCACCTCATCCAGCCATCGCGCCTGTTCCACCTGCCGCTGCAGCTGCTGGGCCTCAGGCACCTCCACCCCCAGCTGCCGCCCCCTCTCCAACAGGGACTGCAGGAGCCCTGGACTGGAGGGCAGGGAGGCCAAGGCCTCACGGGCCTCAGCCTGGTAGGCCTCCACCTGTTCCAGAATGCCCTACCAGGACACAGACGAAGAACAAACTCCTCAGCTGGGCCCACTTACACGTCCCACCACCAGATCCCCTTGCCCCCACCACGCCTCCCCCACCACTATCTGGGAAGAGAACCTAGCACGGGCTGGGTGCTCCCCTAAGACAGTGCTTCCTAACACTGCCTGTCACAATACACTGGAGAACTTGTTGAAATGCAGATTCTTGGGCCCCAGGCCTACAGGTTCTTAATAGGGGTTGGTCAGGAGTCTGTGCTTTATTTCAATCCCCAGAGGATTCTGATGCATAGCACCACACCGACCACCTTAAAAATGCCTTGCTACGCCTTCTCACGAGCCCTGCACTCACACTGCTGTCCACTGCCCTCTCCATCCCTCTTCTCTGCCTTCCTGAACTTGACTCTGCTTCCCAGGCCCACAAGCATCCTTCTTCCTCCTTTTCCACCTCTGCCAAGAAACCTTCCCTTGACTCTGCATCCTGTACTCAGACCTTTGCTACCTGCCCCTCAAATCCTATTTCTAAGAGGCAGTTGCTAGACCCTTTGTCTCCTCCCATTATTTTCTCACATGTGCAACCTGTCTCACCCAAATACTTGAGCCATTTTAAGGGAGCCAAGCGTGGCCTGCTGCTCACACCCGCTCCCCCCCAGCCCCCGATCCCTCAGCAGCACTCCAAGCCCACCCGTCCTCACCTTGACATCCCCAATCTGGTGCATGGCACAGGGCAGGTTGCTCATCTGGTCCAGAAAGTCCCGGAGCTCAGCTAGGGTCATCTGTAGACCAGCCACCCTATGGGGACTATGGAGGTTCACATGTGGGGTTTCCAGTCCAAACCCAGTCCCCTCCCCCTCCACGTCTATGCGGAGACCCAACACCTTTCCTCACTCCTGCCCACCTTGACCTCTCATGCTTCACGGTTCCCCCCAGCTGTCCAGGACAGAGGGAAGGTTCTAAGATACAATCACGTTCACGTGATGAGGGGAAATAATCAGAAAAGAGGGATACAGGATATATTGGGGGGGGGGGGGCTTAGAAATTAACTGATGGTAACAGAAGCTGGACTTTTCAATCCATCCTCTACTGTAAACTCTATGGTCAGGTCTATGCACTGTGTCCTTTTCTTGCCCCTAAACCTTCCAAACTCCTCCCTGCCCACAAAACCGCTCAGCCTGCCTGCCATCTCCTGTAGGCACTTATGAGAAGAAACATTTTTAGCTTTCTTAGCACGAGGCGCTCTTTTCCGTGCTCGCTGCCTGGCCTCCTTGCCCCTCCCGCCCCCAACGCCACTCAGGCCACCTCGCACGCACTACCGTGCTTGTCAGCTTCCCCCTGATGGCGTCTGCCCAACAGTACTCAGTCACCCCTTGGAGTACTTCTCCTAGGTGCTGGCTCGTGACAGGCTACCGGCAGCCAACACCTCAGGCTGCCATACCCAGCTTCCTGGCCGCTGACCAGTCCCAGAGCCCGGGACACGCACGCCTCTGCCTCGTTCAGGCAGTTCTTCAGTCGCTGCAGCAGCTCACTGTTAGGAAATCTCCGCTCACGGGCCTCAGACTCTAGTGCCCTCAGCTCTTCAAGGCCTGGAGAGAGAAAGAGAGCAGCAAGGAGGAAGCAGTGTTGAGTAAAGGCAGAGGAAGAGGAAGGGGGCTACAGAAGAAAAGGGAGTAGAACTTGCCTGTGGAGTCCCCCCAGCCCCCATCACTCACTGCGCTTCCGCCCATCCTCCACCTCCAGGGCCACTCGCACTTTGTTGGCCCAGGTGTCAAAGGACTCAGCCCGAACCTTCAGCTTATGTAGCATGGCAGGGAGCTCATCCAAGGTATACCGATACCTGGAGGAAGAGGGCAGGGAAGAGCACCTCTAGCCCAGCTCAGCATCTCCCTCCTCAGCCCACTTCCTCCAGGTAGGCCCCCTGCTCACCGCAGGTACTGCCGGCTACTGGAGCACTTGCAGAGGTCATTGATGTGGGAAAGGCAGACAAGGCCGTCTGGGCAGTCGTAGCAGGCCAGGGCTGATAGGAAGCACGTGGTCTTACACTTGATGCACTGGCGCTCATCATCCGGGAGCAGCTCAAAAGCCTCTCGCTCAGCTTCCGTGATGCCCTGGGGGCATTCGACCCGTGCACATTATGTAGAACCAGAATAGGGCCACAGAAACCCCCATCTGAGCCACCACCAAGCCCCGTGTTAGACACAAATCTGTGCTGAGAGCTGTGGGGGAGACCCGACGCCATAGAGCACATTGCCTCTATGAAGTCCAGACTTTCAAAGCTGGGGGAATCAGATGAACCAGGGCAAAACCAGTGAGCTGAGAGGGAAAAAAATCAGGTAAGATTCAGATCGGGTGAAAGGGCCTTTTGGGTGCGAGCAGGTGAGGAAAGTGGTGGACCAAGGCACCAGAGAGCTGGCGATGTGTGCAAGTGGCCAAGAGAAAGGCCACGTATTGGGGAACAACAGTGGCTTCCAGACACTCCGTGTCCACTGTGTTCTAGGCACTGTGCTGGCTGCTTAGCGGGCAGGACGCACTGCGTACACATATGTAACTTACAGAAATAAAACTATTTGCTTGTGTCCAGTGTTTAAAGATGCAACAGTTTTTTCAACAACATAGCTTCCAAACCTAAGCAATGACTTCATCTGTTGTTCAGATGAAGACAACACAATCCATTCCAAAAATAGAGAATGAGCTGGCTTTGTTGGAGGAATTGAAAGACAATACAGCACTATCATTACAGGCAATTTTAGGGATTTTAAAGGGACATTTTGACTCTTAACTTTTTATCTTCTATACCGACTTTAACATCCAACCTCTGCATAAGATATGAATCCACAGCACAATACAAATCCCACTTTGCCATTTAGTAGCTGTGTTATCTTGAACAAATTATTTAAATCTCTGTAGGTTTCCATTTTCCTACCTTGTAAAACGGAGATAATGGTACAATCTCATTGGATTGTTATGAGGATTAACATAGATAAAGCAACTGATAAAGATACTTCAGAAAAGTATCTTAGCACTTAGAATAAATGGAACCACAAAATACCCCAAATAGCCAAAGCAACCTTGTGAAAGAAAAACAAAGCTGGAGCTATCATGTTTCCTAATTTAAAACTATTCATAAAAAAAAAAAAAAACCACACACACAAACTATTCTACAAACTTATAGTAATCAAAAACAGTATGGTACTGGCAGAAAAACAGACACATTGAGCAATGGAACAGAATTGAGAGCCCAGAAATAAACCCCTGCATACAGATGATCAACTCATATTTGACAAAGGACCCAAGACTACTACTCAATGGGGAAAGGACAGTCTCTTCAATAAATGGTGCTGGGAAAGCTGGATAGTTACATGCAAAAGAATGAAACTAGACCTCTATCTTACACCACTCACAAAAATTAACTTGAAGTAGATTAAAGACTTAAACGTAACACCTAAACCATAAAACTCCTAGAAGAAAACATGGGAAAAAAATCTCATTGACATTGGTCTTGTCAATGATTTTTCTGCACATGACGAAAGCACAACAGAAGTAAAAATAAATAAGTGGGACTAAATCAACTTAAAAAACTTCTGCACAGCAAAAGAAACAATCAACAAAATGAAAAGGCAACCTACAGAACGGGAGAAGATATTTGCAAACCATATATCTGATAAAGAGGTTAATATCCTAAATACTTAAGGATAAGAATAGACGACTCATTGGCAAAAAAAATCCAATTTAAAAAATGGACAAAGGAGCTGAACAGACATTTTTTTCAAGAAGACATACAAATGGCCAACAGATACATGAAAAGTGCTCAACATCACTAATTATCAGGGAAATGCAAATCAAAACCACAATGAGGTACTACCTCATACCTGTTAAGATGTCTATTATCCAAAAGATTAAGTGTTGGCGAGGATGTGGAGAAAAAACCCTTGTGCACTGCTGGTGGGAATATAAACCGGTGCAGCAACATGGAACACAGAATGGAGGTTCCTCAAAAAATTAAAAATAGAACTGCCATATGATCCAGCAATCTCATTTCTGGGTATTAATCCAAAAGAAATAAAATCAGGATGTGGAAGAGATATCCGCACTCTCATGTTCACTGCAGCATTTCTATAGCCAAGATATGGAAACAACCTAAGTGTCTGTCTACGGATGAATAGATACAGATGATGTGGAGAAATGTCTATTCAGGTCTTCTGCCCATTTCTCAATTGAATTGTTTTTTTGATGTTGAGTTATATGATTTCTTTATATATTTTGGATATTAACCCCTTATCAGATGTATCATTGGCAAATATCTTCTCCCATTCAATACGTTGCCTTTTTGTTTTGTTGACGGCTTCCTTCGTGGTGCAAAAACTTTCAGTTTGATGTTTATTTTTTATTTGTTTATTTTTGCTTTTGTTGCCTTTGCCCGGAGATATCAAAAATATACTGCTAAAACTGATGTCACAGCTTACTGCCTATGTTTTCTTCCAGGAGTTTTATAGTTTTAGGTATTACATTTAAGTCTTGAATCCATTTTGATTTTATGGCTATTATCAAAAAGACAACAAAGAGTAAGTGTTGGCAAGCATGTAGAGAAAAAGGGACCCTCTTGCACTGTTGGGATTGTAAACTGGAGCAGCCACTATGGAAAACAGTAGGAAGATTCCTGAGAAAATTAAAAACAAAACTACTTTGTGATCCAGTTATTCCACTTCTGGGTATTTACCCGAAGAAACTTCTGAAACACTAACTCAAAAAGATATATGCACCCTATATTCTTTACAGTATTATTTACAGTAACCAAGATATGGAAGCAACCTGGGTCTCCACTGATAGATGAACAGGTTAGAGAAGATGTGGTATATACAGTTGACCCTTGAACACAGGTTTGAACTGGGCAGGTCGACTTACACATGGATTTTTTTCAATATACCAGGTGGACCTCTGTATCCCTGGGTTTTAGATCCACAGATTCAACCAACTGCCGATGGAAAACAGTATTTTTGATCTGCAGTTGGGAATCCACAGATTTGGAGAGCTGACAGTACACATTTTCTACGCCATTTTATATAAGTGACTTGAACATCTGTGGATTTCGGCATCTGTGAGGGGCCCTGGAACCAATGCCCCAAGGTCAAAAGTTATATGCAAATTTTCAACTGCATGTACAATGAAATATTACTCAGCCATAAAAATGAATGAAATCTTGCATTTGTGACAACCTAGAGGGCATTATGCTAAATGAAATAAGTTAGAGAAAGACAAATACCATACGATTTTACTTATATGTGAAAATTTAAAAACAAAACCAACAAAACAAAACAAAACAGAAACAGACAGAGAACAAACTGAGGGTTGCCAGGTGGGAGGGGGGTGGGGGATGGGTGCAATGCGTGTAGGGACTGAGAATCACAGACTGCCAGCTATACAGTAAGTCATAGGAATGTAATGTATAGCATAAGGAATACAGTCAATAATATCACAACTACAGAGGGTGCCAAAAAAATGTATACACATTTTAAGAAAGGAAATAATTGTATTGAAATTGTAATACTCAATATATACCGATAACAAAAGATGAATACAAGTCATGTGCATATGTTTTTTTGGCGCCCCCAGTGTGTATGGTGCCAGATGGGTACTAGGCTTATTGTGGTGATCACTTCATAACATATATAAATGATCTCATCACTATGTTGTATACCTGAAACTATTATATTGTATACATCAACTATTTTTTTAAAGTAAATTTAAAAAAATGAATTTTTTTTTTAACAAAGGAAGAAAACAAGATGTGGTATAAGTACGTATCCACGTATGTATGCATCCACACACACATACATACATACAATGGAATATTATTCAGCTACGAGAAAGAAGGAAATCCTGCCATTTGTGACAACACAGACACTGAGGACGTTCTATTAAGTGAAATTAGTCAGACAGGAAGAAATACTATAGACGATCACTTATATGTGGGATCTAAAAACGCTACACTCAGAAACAGAGCAGACTGGTAGTTGCCAGGGGTTGGGGAGCGGAGGAAGTGGGGAGATGTTAGTCTAAGTTATAAGACAGTTTTGGGGACCTAATGTACAGTATGGTGACTACAGAATAAAAGAAGTGCTCAACAAATATTTACTGTTATTAGCTCTAATTTTCAGGTAAGGATACCTATTTCACAGGTCTATCTCATTTTACTAAGGAAGAAACTAAGTCTCAGAGAGAGAGTTAGTAACTTGACAATGTGACAATCTGAATGCAGTCAATTTGACTCTGAAGCCAGCGAATGCTCTAAGGATGAAGTCCCTAGGTATTTTGGGATCATGGACTCCTCTGAGAATTGGATGCCAACTATGAGCCCTCTCCCCAAGAGTACTCAAACACAAACAGACACACGCGCGCACACACACACAGACACACACACACAATCTTTTACACAATTTTAAGATTGGGGGTCGAGCACCCCTCTTCAAGGTAAGGGCCAAGTATAAAGAAATCTGAATGTCAGGATGAGAATGCCAGTCTTCCCATCTTGCTTTGGCTCCCTCCTGGAGTCTGGTATAGCCCCAAGGTCATCATTAATAACAGCACTGAACAGAGAGAGAAATGATGCCTGTAAAGCCCAGGGGCTCACCGACTAATGCCACAGGCCGGCCCCAGACTTCCAACTCTTATTGCTGCTGCAATTCTCCTTATAGCCCATGCTCATAGGAAAGTTGTAAATGAGCTTTAAAATGAAAATGTATTACCCTGAACAAGCAGCAAGATTCCTCAGGACTATTATTTCTTTGTAATCCTATGGAGGACTCTAAGTTAATTCCCTAATTGGGCAAGTGTGGAGCTTTAAGAAGACAGCTGAACTACACTCATCTATACACAAATGACACATACTTATGAGAAACTGATTAAAGGAGGACTGCCTTCTACTTGGTAATATTACACTAGTGTGAGCTACTGAACCATCTGAATGTAATAAATGACATTGTCTAAGAAAGGTTCCATATTTCGGTCATTTTCTTCATGTATTAATGTTACTAATAGTAGCTGCTACACTGCAACAGATGCTTTGACATAAATCACCTTACTCAAGTTTTACAATCATCTCGTAAGTTAGGTATTAATTCCCATTTTAGAGTGGGAAAGTGAGACTATGAGAGGTTAAGTGACTTGGAAAGGTCATCCAGCTCATCAGCATATGCCAGTCTGCCTTGTTGGGTTATTTAAATAATGAATAGCGGCCATAGCAGCACCTGCTATGGCTCAGTCACTGAATAAACACCTTAATCTACTCAACTATCCAAAAAGATAAGCACTATTACAATCCCCATTTTGTAGACAGGGATATTGACGCTCTGGTTGTTGGTAAATGGTAGGGCAGGGAATGCAATGTGGTTCCCAATCCAGATGCCATCTAGTTCTTTTCACTACTCTCCAAGAACAGGAGCTATCTTCAACTTATTGGAGCCTCCCCTTCCTTCCTCCACCTCTGCCAGGCTAGGGTGCCCAACCAGGGCACTCTCCCCACCACTCACCTTCTCCAGCAGGGCCTTTCGGAGACGCCGCTCCTCCTGCACCATGATGAACATCTCCTTATGTACAGCTGCTGCCAGGTTCAGGTCTAGCTTCTCTGGGCAGGCAGCCATCTTGCATATGAGCTCCTCATGGGAGAAGACGCAGTATCTACGGAGCCGGCGGTAGTGCTCAATGCACTGGCGCCCCGCTGGCAACTGTGGACAGGTTCAAGGTTGAGTGTTGTCAAGTCTGGAGGCCGCGGTGCCTCAGCTTTCCCATAACCCGCCTGCTTCTCCCTTTCAGCCCACCACACTCCAGACTCACCCAGTCCGCAGTGCAAAAGTTGACGGCCTCAGCAAAGTTGTAGCCTTGGTTGAAGCCACTGTGGTAAGCACGAGGGAAGGTAATGACGAATTCTCCTGCACACTGGTTTGTGCGGACAACCTGAGGAAGAAAGGCCAAAGTCACTGAGACAGAGATTTTCCAGTATGCAGAAACCTGCTCTAAGTACAGGGTCCTTAAGGAGGCAAAGGAAAGCCTCAGGGAACAGTCTGACAACAGAGTCCCAGACCCTCAAATTCTGAAAGAGAGGATCACTGGTCTCTGCTCTCAAGGTTTGGTGTTGACAGATGACAGGAAGATTTGAGTCCAAAGTTAGGAAACATACATACCAAACTATTTCAACTTCTCTAGTAATTCTTATAAAAATTTAAAATACCACCTTTCATTAAGCTGGCCAAGGTTTTTTCTTTAACAATGATCTTTATCAGTCATATATGCAGTTTCGAGAGCCAAATGGTTCTACAAGATTTGTTATAAAATCAGCAGGCCCTGCCATTCTCTACTCCCCAGAGCCAATCACTTTCACTTCTTCTGATTATTTTGGCATTTACCTTAACACTAAATAATATGCCTCTAGACTATATTAAAACCGTGTTTCCCTGAGAATAAGACCGGGTCTTGTATTAATTTTTGCTCCAAAAGGTACATTAGGGCGTATTTTTCAGGGGAAATAAGACTATTTTTTCATGTACAACCATCTATATTTATTCAAATACAGTCATGTGACCTTCTGGAACATTGTCATGATGTGCTAAATGCATCCGTCTGGCTGATGATCTTAACTGGGGCTTATTTTCGGGGTAGGTCCTATTTTCAGGGAAACACGGAAATAGCCTCCTATGTCTCAATTTGTTTAGTTTTCTATGCATATATTAGTAATTTAATTCCCACCTTTTGGACAAGTGCCCAACTCTGCTCTCTATCAGTTTTCACGTTTGTCTCTCATGGAGCCTTATGATCTGTTCCAATCTGGACCAGCTGTCCTCCCTGGAGCGTCACTCTCCAGTGACGCACTGCCTGCTTCTCAGAGCCCCTGTCTTCCTCTTTCTTGGTTTATTCCTTTGCTGTGCTTGAGCACATCCTAATACCCTCCTGAGAAATGGTGGGAAGAGATTTTTTTAAAAAAATATCTCTACTTTACTCTCACCCTCGATAATTTCACTGTATATAAAATTCTAAATTGACAATTATTTAAAGGCATGGGCTCTAGTCTTCTAGATTCCAGTGTTGCTTTTCAAAGTCTGAAGCCATTCTCACAGCTAATGCTTTGAATTAAACCTGTTTCCTCTCTCAGAAAGTTTGTAGGATTTTTCTGGTCCCAGTGTTTGATATGAAAATCCACCATATATACCTTGGTGTGAACCTATTTTCATTCATGTACTGGGTAGGCCCTTTGCTTCTAGAAATGCAGTCTTTCGGTTCAGGGAAATTTTCCTGAACAATTTCATTAACGACTTGATCCTTTCAGTTTTCATCTATTCTTTTCTCAGAACTCCTGTTATTTGATTACTGAGCCTCCTAAACAAATTCTCTAATTTCCTCTCTGTTTTTCTCTCCTCATCTTTTTATTCTATTTTTCTGGGAGATTTATCATAATTTTAATTTCTAAGAGCTCTTTTTATTCTCGGTATGTTCTTTCTAAATAGTATCTTGTTCTTATTTCATGTTTGCAATATATGCTCATCTCTGAAAATATTAACAAGGTTTCTTTTCCTTTCCTTTTTTGAAGTTTACTTCTCCCTGCCTAAGCTGTCTTTCTCCAAGTTGCTTTCTTCCCTGTTTGGTTCTATTTTGTTTTCTAGAGGTTTCCTTGGTTGTCTGCTAATCTGTGGCTGTCTACTTATATTGAAGAGGAAGAAATGAAAAAAGATGAATAGAAGCTCTGAGTACACAGGTAAAGTCTGTCAGCTGTGAGCTTCACTGGAGGGTGATCTGGCTCAGTCATTTAGTTTGGGAAATTCTAGGCCTTTCCTTTTGGGCCAGATTCCCCAGAGAAAACTCTCCCATTTTTTGCCTGAAAGAAAAAGGTTTGACTGCCAGTGTTCTAAGAGCCAAGTGGAGGGAGATGGCTGGGAACCTTAGCAGCTAGTATATATACAATGATGAATCCTACTATTTTCATAGTACCTCCACCCTCAACTGTACCTAGAAGACCTCAACCCAGAGATCTTCTATTTTAAACTCTTCAAAATTAAATTTCCAGTCTTTTCCTAGAGTGAGGGAGGGTCACATTTCCAGATGCCCAGTGTGGGAGAGCATCTCACAACTTCTTATATAGATGTGAACCAATCCTTATTTTCACCCCATTCATCTTTATTCCCAGAATGCCTGGTACCACCAACTATTGAACCTTTGGGGAATTCTGATGTATAAATCAGATTGGTTCTCAGATGTACCAGTACTGGCTTAAGATTGAGTTTTCTTAACTGTTTTCTAGTTTCAAGCATTTTATCATTGTTTTCTCTCGTTTTTCCATCTCTGTATTCTTTTACCTTAAAAAACAAAAAAAACCAAAAAACCTTTGTACCATTTTAGTGGAGTTTCAGTACATAATGGAAATAGCCATATGTATGTTTAAATTCACCATCTTTACCGAGAAGTCTCACAAAAGTTTTTTTAAGATGAGCACTCAATGCCAATGAAGACACAGTGAAACAGGCACAGTGTGGAAAAGAGGACCAATAACATCTATTCTCTGGAAAGCAACTGCTAATCCATACCAAGAACCTAAAATGTTTATACCCTTCAACCCAATGATTCCTCCGGTAGGATTCTAGATTAATGTGGAGAGAATTAACATCCTAACAATACTGAATCATCCCATTCGTGAATACATCTACACATTTATTCAGGTCATGCATCAACTGTCACCTCCAATACATTTTTGTCATCTCAAATCTATCCCTACTTAGAGGCAACATTAGCGTTTCTTGCCTGTATTACTGCACTGGCCCCCATTACCAACCACTAGAATTGTTTTCCAAAAAAACGCAATTTTGACCATTTAATGACCCTACCGAGAAGCCCTCACTCGAGTCCCCCTGTCCACACGATAAAGCCACGGCCTGACAGGCAAACTCTCTTTTTGCCAGGGTCACCATTTCTACAAATGTTTTCCTGACCACTCCTCCCCCCCAACCTTCCTAATGAGGCAGTCTGTTGTTCTTTTGTAGCACCTCTAACATTTTATTCCACTTATTTAGTCATCTCAGACCTCCACTCACCTGTGCATACCCTTCGGTAGGGACTGGTTTATTTACCTTCAGGGCGTTGACCAGAGAGGCCTTGCACACAAAAGGAGTTCTAGCAGTATCTGCTGAACAATCTAGTTCCAGCCTTAATTTTATAGATGTGAAAACTGAGTTCCAGAGAAGCCTCAAGTAGCAGAGCCAGAAATAGAACCTAATGCTCCTGACTCTGTCTCAACCTACACCCTGATTCTGGCAATGTCACTTTACAGTTTCCTATGTAGTTATTTTAAAAAGTTCTCCTCACATTCTGCAGCTGTTAAAAAATGACCCAAACGGCCATCAACAGGTGAATGAATAAACAAAACACGGTGTACCCATACGATGGAAAACTATTCCATATAAAAAGGAATGAAGTTCTGATACAGGCTACAACATGGATGAACTTTGAAAACATTATGCTAAATGAAGGAAGCGAGACACAAAAGACCACATATTATTCCATTTATATGAACTGCCTACAAAAATCAAATCTTTAGAGACAGAAAGCAGATTAGTGGCTGCCTGGGACTTGGGGTTGGAATGGGGAGTGACCAAAAGGGCATGAAGGATCTTTCTGGGGTGATGAAAATGTTCTAAAACTGGACTGTAAGTGATGGTAGCACAACTCTGTAAATTCACTGAACTGTACACTTAAACTGGGTGAATTTTAGGGTATGTGAACTATACTGCAATAAAGCTGCTTTTTAAAAAGGCTTGGTATTTTTTAAAAGGTGGTTATAAATAGTTCATAGTAAGAAAGCAAAAATCACTCTAGACCAGCACTGTCCAATATAATGCCAGCTACATATGCGCTTTAAAATTCTCCAGTAGCCACATTAGAAAGAAGAAAACAGGTGAAATTAACCTCAACATATTTTAACTTAATGTAGTCACAGTATTATCATTTCAATGTGTGGTTGGTATATAAAAATATTAGTGAGACATTTTATATCGTTTGTTTCATAGTAAGTCGTGAAATCCAACATGTGTTTTAACTTTCAGCACATTTCAGTTGGTATTAGCCACACTTCAAGTGCCCAGTAGCCACATGTGGGTGGCTACCAAACTGGACAGTGCCATTCTAGATCATTAGAATTACAAAAGACATTACAAAATTCACAGACTGATTATTGCTATATCAAAATTTACATAGAAAAACAACAGGTGGAAACATAACAAAACGGGGAAGAAACAGGGATGACCTCTCCTTTTCCATTTTTTTGGACAGGAGGCATGTTTCTTTTATAATGAAAATAATACTTATGCTATATATCTATAAAAAGAAATGGCCTTCTCCCACCAAAGGGGAAGGGGGGGCAGGCTAAAGATAGCGCTGGGGGAGCTCCAACCGGCTAAACTGCAGCCTGCCAGCACGAGAATATGAAAATCATAAAATGCCTGGATTGAGGGACACCGCCGAGTCCAAAGAGCCCAGAGATGCTGGGAACTACCTATAGAAGGGGCAGGGCACAGAAGTGGGGTGGTGAAGCAGCAGGTGGCCACAGAAGCTGGTAGGCCATGAGCAAGAGAAATGCTGTGGAGGTGGAAGGAAAGCACACATGTTTAAAAGTCGTGATCAAGTTTTTTAAATAGAGGTAAGTACTAAATAGCTATATATATACATTAGCTGTCTGAGTCCTTAAGGAGAATCCTCCTCTACTCTTAGAATTTTCTTTGACATTGGAGGAAAGGTCAGACCCAATGTCTACTTGTGAAGAGAACTAGAAGGGCCCTTGATCATCTCGACATCGCGAGTCCAATGATTCTTAAATAGGGTGAAGCAGAGAGGGAAAGGACAGCCCTACCTCTGAGGGGAGAAAGTTGCCTGAACTGTTGTAGAATGCTTCCTCTAATTCCCTAGATACCTCAATCCTTGGTTAAAGATCACTAAAATGTATAATAAAAAATATGACGCACAGGGTACGTAGTATATCAAAACAAGGTGAAGGCAAGAAGAAATTCAGGTGAGAAACACTGACCTAGTCCAAAGCCCTATTGTACAGATGTCCAGGGATCTCAAGGAGACATTAATTCAATATGGAATGACTGCCAACCATATCCCATGCATCAGACTTAGTGGCAGGGCAGGCAAGGCAGGGGTGAGGGTGGAGAATGGAAGGGAGTGGGGAGGAGAGAGTACAGAAGACTCAGAGCAGAGGTGGTGGAGATACTAATCCCTGTTCCTACAGGACTGTGGATCAGGTTTTCAGACCCACACCAGAAAACTAGCTGATGCAAATTAATGCTGGAAATTCCCAAGAATATAAAGTCCCTTACAGGTAAGCCAAGATGTATACCCAGCAAAATGTTTTATAGGGTAGGAGGGGCCCACAGAGGAGGACAGTATAAACCAGGATCCCAGGTTAAACTTTGTTTTTATTTTAATGTTGGAAGATACTGGTACTTTTTCTTTTAAGGTTACTTCCTGCCACCCCCACCCCCAGCTTCACTGAGATACCGAAACATCAAATAAGTTTCAGATGTACAACATGTTCATTTGAGAGGCTTATGTATTGCAAAATAATTATCACACTGAACTTCTGACCTGCTAAATAAATAAAAAGACCTGCTCCAAGAAGAGTTATAGTCTAGAGAGTATGGCAGAGACTGTTGTCCCAATATCCTTTCTCACCTTCTTTCATAATAACATAACCTCCAATTTGTAGTGGTACATGACCATCCAGAACAAAAATCCCATTTCCCAGGTTTCCCTGCAGCTAAGTGGCCATATGACTAACAGGAAATGAATGGAAATGATGTGTGTCCTTAGAAGGAGACTTGTCTTGCCCTGTCCTTCCCCCATTTCTCTCTTCCACTCGTCAGAATGTAGATGTGATAAGAAGCCATCCCTAAGGCACTGCCCTCAAACACATGGCCCAGAAAGCTTGCCATCACATTGTGTATCTAACCACTACTATTTTGGGTCTGTAGAATCGTCAAACCGAGTGCCCAATTAAGATGGAACGGCATAGCTTCCAGACGATCACCACCACCACCACCACCAAGGACATCGCTACAGCATTGCCACCCCTCGTCCCTGTTTCTCAGGCACTCACCGGCACGCCGTGGGACATGAGGGTATTGGGATTCATGAGGGTAACGAGCTGGTGCAGGAGATCAGGCTGGCTATCAAAGAGCTCAGGCGTCAGCTTCTTCATCACCTCCTCCAAATGTTCTGCTGCAAGCGAGGGCACCCCATACCAAGTCTTCGGCTCACCCCTGTCCAAGCGGAAAGGGGACACACGGAGTGGTCACAACCATGGTCCTGAGGGAGCCCACCCTGCCTCCCTGGTCCCCCAGGGCTGCCCTCACCAATGGAGATAGTTAATGGAGTAACTCCAGTGATCCTCGATATGCCAGCAAAAGGCTGAGAAGACCATGCCCACGTAGAGCCAGGGCACCTTCATGCCCGAGATGTCTGCATTGATGTGGCACAGCACGGACTGCTCCAACACCGGCATCACGTTCAAGTTCCAGCCACTGGTCGCATACTCCTGTCGGGTCGAGAATTGCGGAAAGGGGGTGAGTTATACTGAGGGGCTGAGACCTCTAGCCCAGCAAACCTTAATTTCAAGGTCACAGACCTTTTTGAAACACCTACGAAATATTATAGGTATTCTTTTCCCCGCAAAAATGCATACAAACAAAATTTCAATTCAGTTCAATTTCAAGGAGGTTGACAGATACACCCACTCACCAAAATACCTGCAAATTAGAAGCCCTTGCTCTGGATCAAAATGCACCCTTCCCTTGAGGCAGGCCTGGCCCCTCCACTTTTCCTGAACATACAGTCCCAGTCGCTGAACTTCTTATGAACGAGCCAGGTACCCTGCCAGGCATTTTACACACCTTCTTATGTAATTCGTGTAACAAATTTGTAGGTAAGTACTATCCCCAACCTACGGGTAAGGAAACAGCCAATCTCATGGTTGGAGATGCCACACCAGTACTAGGCTGTGTTCTTTACCCACATATCATCTCACCTAAATCCCACAGCAACCACAAAAGGCAGGTGTAAGTATCTGTATCCCATAGAGCCACAGAGTCTTTCAGCCGCTAAACGACGTGCCTAAGCTCACGTAGCCGCCATAACGAATCATCCACTCACCTCCTCCTCAGGGGTCAGGTGCCGCTTACTGTCGCTGACAGGGAAACCGCTGCCAAATTCTTTGGAATGGATGTCAGCCCCATACTCAACAGTCACATCTTCCTCAATGCTATTCACCAGCCGCCAGAACTCCTTCTCCACGAGTTCTGTGGGCACCATCTGGGGAACAGGGGGAGCAAATGACGGTGGTCCATCCTAGCCGAGCCCCACTGCCCCAGGAGAGCTAAGGCCATCAGGCACCAACTTCTATGACCCTAGCCCTGCACTACCCCAGCCCTCCATCACCTACGTGCACGGGCATGTTGAAGTAATCAGCTTTAAAGGAGTCGGCCATCTCGCCAAAGCTCTGCAGAGTGTATTCCCGGGTAGCCTGCTCAAAGCCAAAGGCTTCAGGGGGGCGCTTACATTCCTGAAACCCAAAGGAGAACATGTCACCAAGACAGAGGCAAAGAGGTGGAGAAGCCTCAAAAGCCGAGCCGGAATATGGTAGGAGTAGGGAGGGTGAAGAGCCCTAGGTCTGCACTCCAGGTCCCTGAGGCAGGCCTCACTTAATAGCGCCACCTTTTTCTCCTAGCACTTCAGCTCAGTCTTTTCATTCGCCACATGTGCACTACCATACTTTTGATCTTCTCTTCCTTTAAGACTTTACTATCTAAACCATGGGCTCTGACTTAAATATGCTATCCTATGCTTTTCTGCCACCATTTTTTTTTTCTTGAGCTAAAATGTAAGCTTATATAAGGTGCTTAGGGAAGCTTTTTTATGTCCAGACCGGAACTACAGGCCTGGAAAAATGGCAGTGAATATTCTAGTAACTTAGAGGATGACAAACAAAGGCACTAGCTTCTCCAGTGCCAAACCCTATACTGTTCGTTTTTCAGACTGTCTCAGAAGACTGGCTGTGGGCTCATCTCACTTTGTACCTATGTTCATGGCTTTAGACGAGAGCTGTATGTATGCAAGTCAGACACACAGTCTGCCTATGTCTGAAAACTAAATGTCAATCTGGTCCACTGGTCCAACACCACTTAAGAGTCAAGTAGGGCTGATAGTCTTCTGTTATCTATTGTTCTGCGAGTATCCAAACTCTTCCCCCAAAGGAATCTCCACCACTACCAAGGCCATCCATTATGCACTGTCTTGGTCTCTTTCCTTATCTGTACGTGTGCGTGTGTGCATATTCACACCTGGTCTCTATTCACACCTGGTCTCTACGACCACAGTTGAGGCCCTAAGATAAGGCAAGAGAGATTATCCACGTCTGCTCTCCAGAAACCCAGAAAGAAATGTAGGTGAACACCCAGCATTTGCATGTAGGCAGGAAGCGCATGGAACGGACTTGGCAGACTTGCCAGGCCTCTTAGCCCTCACCGCGGCTTCAGCTGCTCTGCTTACTGCCTCTCTTGCACTAGGTACCTTTGCCCCCTCTCCCCTTGCTCCTGAATGCCCTCCATCCCCCGGTCTAGAATGACCGCCCAGTTCTTCGAGTAAAAGTCTGCATCACTGCAAACCAATTTAACTATCACAACAGAAGAAAAACAACTAAATATTTTACCCATATGACGGACTCCTTCCAAGAAAAACAAATCATACTCATGAATAAATTGAATAGCTTAGAAAAATTATAAAGTAACATATGAAAATATGCAAAATCCCAAATTTGTTAAAGATAGTTTACTATACGTATGCAACAACAAAAAGATGAGAAGAAAATATGCGACTATTAACAATGGTTGTCTCTAGGTGGTGAGATAGGTAATTGGTGTATTTTCCAAGCTTTTTTAAGAAAACAAACAAAGCAAGAAAACCAAAGAATAAAAAACTTGGAAATAAAAAGAGCAATTTTTTCTTCATACTCCTATCGTCTAAATCTCAATCCTGACACCTACCCTTAGTCAGTTCCCTCTCCCCAGAACTTCCACACCTCTGAGTTTCTAACGTACAATTTAGCGTTTGATTACATGTCATCACAGACAGGCTGTCTAATCAGGACTCTCACTTTCCCAGGTGGTCTGGGAGCTCCCAGAAGACGTGCAAAGGCTGAGTCTCCTCGTCCTCTTTTTCCTGAAGCTCTGCCCATCCTAGCCTCACCCCAGGGACACAAAACCCAAGAGTGTGGCTGAGCTAGGATGCTGCTGTCAGTAAGGCCAGATGAAGGAAGGCAAGGACACCCTACAGGCAGACATGCACCGGGGCTGGGAAGGCCTTACCGCCATGACACACTTTGGGCACCGCCAGACACCCTTGGGAATCTCAGGCAGAGGAGGCAGCAGGCAAAAGATGTGGTAGTTGTCGTCACAGCCATCACACAGCAGGAGTTTGTCGTCCTCATCCCCGCGGGTACACATCCGGCATACATAGGACTCGATCTGCCAGGGGAGGGAAGCAACAGTTCATCCACCTAAGCCCTGTTCAGCCTTCACACAGCAGACTCCTCCAGAAAGGAGCCAGGTCCACAGGGCTCTCCACCAGAAACCTGCAGTGCTCGCTGGCTGGATCATTCTCGGCCCTGTACAGGCCAGTCATGCTGGGTCTACAGTTCAACTGCATGCACGTATCATCTCCTCAAACTGGTAGAGCTGTGAGAGCAGAGTTTTTATCATTCAATCTACAATCCCCCATTGTTATTCATTCAATAAACATTTACGGAACACTTACGTGTTCGACAAATGCTAGCCTCTGTAGTACAATGATGACGGCGGCGTGGCATCTGCCTTCTAAAGGCATACAGTACTAGAGACACATGTTCGTAACAATTACAGGGCAGTGTATTATATAGAAATTGCCAATACCGGCCCATGAAGGGTACTGTGGGAGCCTAGAGAAGGAAGCACTGAAATCAGCTGGAGATAAGGAGGGACAGCCTCGGAGAAGGACTTCACTGAAAAGGTAACACCTGAAACTGAAACCTGAAAGCAAACTGCAATAGGGCAGAGCACAGGGGAGAATTCTTTCAGACAGAAGAAACAGCGTGTGCAGAAGAGGGGGAAAGAAAGAGCATGGCACGTCTCAGGGAAAACACGAACATACCTACAAGTAGTTCAGTGTGGCTACAGCAGAGGAGTGAGATGGGCAATGCTGGGGAATGAGGCTAGAGGTCAGCTGGGACTGAATCATGCGCGGTAAGGAGGAGCTTAGCCTTTATCCTGCAGCAGTGGAGAGGGAGTCTCCTTCTGCGGCCCCTCGCAGCACTTGGTGTTGACAGTACGTGATCACCCTTTCCTGTTCTGTTCCATGGGACTTGGCCTCGTTTCTCCAACTAAGTGAGCTACCTGATGGCAGGGCCCACCAGGCCCACTTTTCTGCTTAATGCGACCCGGTCCAGTGCCACGCCGGGGAAATGCTCGTTGAAGGGACGAGAAACAGAGCATTAGGAAGTCAGGGCTGGGTCCTTACAAACTGGGCATTGCTGTGGTTCCTCCGCAGCCTCATGGTCATCTTGGTGCAGGGCTCTGGGCTGTGACTCGGCTCCTCCTTGCTCTCCAGGAAGGCCTTGGGTGAGGTTGACTCCACCTTCACGTCCCCTCCTGAATCCTCCTTCACCACTACGGTGGGGGGACACTCAGGCCCTTCCTTATCTGGGAGAGCAGAACAGCTCTAAAGTACAGGTCTGCAACCCTCAGGGCCCCACCTCCTCTCCCCAGGTGACACCGTCCTTCGCACTGCCCCCGCCTGTCAGGCCTCACCTTTCTTCCGCAGAGTCTTATCCTTGGCCATGAGGCCCAGGCCCATCATCTTGGGGCCTGCCCCATAGATCTGCAGCTTCTTCAGCTCCGGATTCTTTTCAATGTCTTCTTCTGTGGGTTCCGGCTGGAAGAAAAGGCCAATGAATCAAGACTGCTACCTGTCCCATCCTAAAAGAACAACAGCGTAGATTATGTATCCCCTGAGCTGATGCCAGGGGCTGAGGCATGGGCAGGCTAGGGCAAGAATTCAGAACTGCTTTTTGGAGACAGGGTAAATGAGCTCCCTCCTCAGCTGTCTTGGAAATGAATTAAGACAGGATCGCAATTTTCCCAGCTGTAAAATTGAGACTATTAACCCCGACCTTGGAGTTACAAGGGGGTGTGGGAATAACATACAGAAAGAAATCTACCAGGGTTTGGCACTACTAATAAATGGCAGTGCCTAACAGGATGTGCTAAATGACATGCTTCGATAAGCCCAGGGACAGTGTCCAGCTTGTTCTCTGTTGTATCCCGGGTGCCCAGAAGAATGCCTGGCACGTAAGCTTCCGCCTGAAGCTAGGATACAGCTCTAAGGAGAAAGAAGAGTTCTACCCCTGTGAGCAGAGTGAGTCAGGAAAGGAACAAGGCAGGCAGGAAGGGCAGACAGAGAAAAGATACTGTATGAACAGATCAAGACCCACTTCGGAAGCTCAGCCGAGAGTGGAGGAAAGAGCAGGAGTGAGTTCAGAGAGGCTCACTACTGTTCAGAACTAGAGAACTGAGAGAAGGGCGAGTGGAACAGGAAACAGAGCCTTGGCCAGAGGGAGGGAGAGGCCTCTCTCGGACCGCAAAGCTCTAAGTTAGGCGGGAAGTACTCACGTCAGGCTGCAGCCTCTTGGCCCGCCGGCCATAGCTGTTGAACTTGGAAGGCTGCACAGACTGTCGCAGCGGGATGCTGTGAGGTTTGTATTCCTTGTCCTTCTCCTCATTATCAAATGGACGTGTGTTACACTGCTGGGGACAAGTGAGGGGTAAGTGGCAGGCCAAGGGGCCCCAATCCCCAATAGCAAGGATTTTCCTCTACCCTCACCCAGTGGCAACCAAAGCTATGGCTGCACCGCCCGGACCCATACCAATTGGCCCTGCTCCCCTGGTCTTTACCCCTGACACCCAGCACACACTTTGGGAATTCTTCTCATGCCTCTGCTTATGCCATTTCTCCTTCCAACCACCTCCCCACTACCAGCTCCCCAACTAAATCAGACTCCATCTCTTCCCAGACCTCTGAAGCCCAAAAGACCTCTCCCTCCTCTGAATTCCTCTACCAGTTAAAACCTTGTCACACAATGGACAGTAGGCTGGCCCTGCGGATAACTCCATGACCTCTGAGCCTGGGCTATGTGAGAAGAGAACGAACGCCGCTAGAAAAGGGTGGAGTCTGGCTCTGAGGTCTCTAGTCCACTGAACCACTTTCATCAAAAGCAAATTTAGACATCTGCATCTGGTGGGGGCGGGGTGGGTGTGAGGCCTGCTTACCACTAGGTTGGCTCCAGACTGGTACATCTCATAGGGGTAAACGATACGCTCATAGTGGGAACGTAGCAGAGAGCCAATGTTTTTGCCTGGTGGGTAGTTGAGGCGCTGGGCCACCCGAGCCCATCGACGGTCCTTGCAAATGGCTTCATAGCCACCTTCCTCCACCACGATCTGCAAGGACAAGCAGGAGGGAATGTGGACATGCTGTGTGTACATACATGAGGGAATAGGCCTGCAGGAAGGGCAATGAGGACAACTCCAGCCCTCACTTCCCCGGGGGCTACCCCCTCCCTCCTACCACCACCATACAGACTCGAATTGCAGCAAGAGATGCCCAGAAGTTATGCTGACAGCTTGTGTGCTACCAGGCTGTACTCCTTCCACTGCAGCCTAGACATCCAATATCCAAACCAAGGGAGCCCCCAGAGTACCAAGGATATTAAGGTGTGGGAAGGGGTTTAAGAAAAACCTGTTCTTACTTTGCTTAGGCTGTAGAGGTCCAAGATCCGCCGTTCAACATTGGGAATCTTTAAGGAGGAGCCCTGGATTTCCCAGAACTTGGCAATCTGGTCCAAGTAGTTCAGTTTCACTCTCGTCTGGGCCTGGAAGAGAAACAGCTCAAAGAGGCTGACCCTTCCACCTCACCGTCTTCTGGCTTATCTTAGGGGAGGAGAAAAGGGTACAGAACAGCCCACTACCCAGGGCCTCTCCCAGTGAACTGCATCCCAAGCTCCAGGCCGTGCTTAGCCTACCTCTCTCATCTCTGCCACCTTCTAGTTCACAGGATAAGCCCAAGATCCCCAAATGGAGAGTGTGGGATGACAGCAGCCAAAACTTTACATATACTCTTTCTCAATCTCCCTGACGGGGCTGGTTGAGTATCGTCATCTCCTCTACAGAGAACCTGTTTTCTTAAATCACACAGCAGGTACCAAGAGATCTGAATGCCAGTATAACGAATACAGATAATATTACACTACAATTATATAATGTGATAAATATCACTACATCAGCAATCTTATTATTATAAATGTATCACAGTAATTTGCCATATACCTTAAACTTACACAACATTACAAGTCAAGTTTATTCAATTAAAAAGAGAGAGATCTGAATGTCAAATAACTTGTTTCAGCTTTTCCTCTGCTACTGATTTGCTGTATAGCCTCGAGCAAATCAGTTTTACTCTCTCAATCTGTTTTCTGATAATAAAAGGGAAATAAAACAACTTCCCAGTCCACTTACCCCAGAAGGGTGGACTTATGAGAGGAACAATGAACACCCCCTGGAAATTCCAGAATTTTATCTAAGCTCTAGACATGTTTCAGAGAATGAAGGCTCCAAAAGAGCACATTCACCTCTTCTTGTGCACCACGAAAACTTGTTCCATGGCAGCTGAAGGCTGAGAGACAGAGGGGCCTAAAGAACTAAGAAATTGCGTACCAAAGCAGCGCTGGCACCTGGCCAGCCCAGGACCCGATGTGGGCCAAAGATCCTAGGAGTAAAGTATGTACCAGGCTCCCCTGAAATCTCAGTGGTGCAAGAAGGGCTTCACAAGGCCCTAAGTCTATAACCACCTCACCCTGGTCCGAGGCCTGACCTTAGGGAGAACTAGTTAAGTCACTGCCATTCACTACGTTGCTCTAATCCTATTAGGGGGAACAGGGACAAGTCTTTCTATTCCATAGATGAGAAAAACTAAGGTCTATTTGTGGAAGGAAACAACCTATGGGTACTAAGCTGTCAGAACCCCTAAGGGGCCAGGAACTCTACTCCCTCCACCTCAAACCCTTGGCTTTCCAACTTTGGCCTCATCCCTGCTCCTCCCCCTTCATTAGTCAGCACTATCTTTCCAGAAAACCTGCCCCTGTGCCATACTAGGCAACACCTTGCCCTAGCTGTACTCCCACGGACCTGGGCAGAGCCATTTCTTTAAGGATCTTATACCCTTACAAGAGATGATCTTTGCTCTGATCCGAACAGTACTTAGACCCTAAAACAGCGATTCTCAGTGAAGGGCAATTTTGCCCCCCAAGAGACAGGTATCAAGGCCTAGAAATATTTTTGGTTACCATAACTGGGAAAGGGTACTACTGACATCAAATGGGTAAAAGCCAAGAATGCTGATAAATAATCTGCAATGCACAGAACAGCCCTTCATGACAAAAAAATTATCTGGGCCAAAATGTCAATAGTGCCAAGGTTGAAGAGCTGTGGTCTGTATGACAAGTAAGCTTTTCAGGTCACAGGTATTTGGTTGGGCCTAATATGCCCCCAGGACACTGAGTAAGGCTTGTGGATACATAATAATGATGCAGGGGGTGGTAGCATACTTCTAAGCTACATCTTCCATGGGAAACTCCAGGATCTTACCTGGAACTGGCTTCAGGGCACACACTCTCATTAACCCAGGACATTTTCAAGCCCTTAGTGGAAAACCTCACCTACCCACACAAAGGGCCTGGACTTCCTGTACAGAACAAAAGGGAGAGGGAAAAATCTACCTGCCTGACCTCCGGCCCAAGTTTGTAACCATTCCAGCCTCCACACAGACCAGTGTTTGTGTTGTTCCCACCCATCTCCGTCACTAGGCACCATGGAAGGAACGATAGGAAGCACAGGGTTGTGGATGAATTGGATGACGAGGCTGAACTCATCTGGCCAAACAAGGGTCTTGGCCACCTCCACACTTCCCTCTTGTGGAGTCAGGTAAGGTAGGTAATTGACAGGGGAGCTTCAGAAGTAGCAACCGTTTGTGGGGAAGGGACAGCCCCAGCCTTTGGGCTACGACACCAGAAACGCTAAATGCCCCGCTCTCAGTTATAGTTAGAGCCCTAAAGCTTCCTCCATGCCCTCCATGCAACTTCACAGAAGAGAGAATAAAGAATAAAGGCCCAGGCAACAGGTACCTTAGCCAGAGAAGGTATGAGGGAGGAGGGGCCAGAGCTCAGGTTTCCATTCTCCCAACCCCGCCACCAGCTGTTAGTCTTCTCACCTCTAGTTCATTCAGCCTCTGGATTCGGGGAGTAAATCTGAAGTTGTCCACTTCTACAGCAAAGGGTGGCTGCCAGTCCTGAGGGGGTACAGAGGGGAAAGGGAGTTGGGTTATTCCAGCGTAGCACAAGACCAGAGGGCACCAAAAGTAGCTCAGCACTCCATTCACCTTCCCAAACCCGTAGCCACCCCTGACTTTTTAACCTGCAGACACTCGGCCCAGTTGCACCACAGAGAACTCAGAAGAGGGCCTTAGCAGCCCCTCAAGTCCACCCCCAACGCCTCAGGCCCTGGGAACCTTCTTCCAAGTCCCTCCCAACAGTAAAGTGCTAGGATTTCAAGAAACAGAGAGATGGGGCCCCAAACAGTTGACCCCAAACTCTCCCTACATCCACGTGAAACCCCTCATCCCCTAGGCATGTGCTGTGTGTGGGACACACAGTCTGGAAGTCCGGGAAAGCGCGCAGGATCTGGAGTCAGAAGACCTGGGTTCACGTTCTAGCTCCACTACTGACTAGCTATGGGATTTTACCTTTCTCAGCCTGTTTTCTTGTCTGTAAGGTGGCAATAGAAACTCTTGCCCCGGCTTCCTCATAAGACTAATATGGAAAATTAAACTGGTTTTCAAATCAAAATGTTATTCAAAGGCACCATTATTAAGACTTAACATCTAAGGCTGACCCCACTACCCAATACACATGCAGGGTGGCTCAGCTCTGATTCTGGCAGGATTTAAAGGTCTAGGCCTGTACTGTCTGTTCTCTCATTTTAAAGGGCCTGAGACAGACAGTGCAGGGACGAGCAAGGAACAGGGAGCAAGAATGTGTATCAACCACCCAGCCTGGGAGGCTCTTGTGGGTCCTCTCTCAAACACCTGCCAGCAAGAGGCAGGGGAGGAAGCAGCGGGGGGGCTTGGGGGGGGTGCGGTGTAGTGCTGGGATGTCCAACTATGGTGGCAAAGAACGGGAGGTTTTGGGGAGGAGGAGGGAGGTCAGAGGAAGATCACGATAATAAAAGTGGGGAAGACTCTGCCCTGCCACGTTGGAGCTTGCTGTGTCCCGCCCAAAAGGTGGCTGTGGAGAGCCCCCTCCCCAACACCCTCCTCTTCGAAACCTCCCATGCAGTCCTCTTCTCCCCAGAGGCCTGGCTCCTGCTGCGACGGTGAGAACCTACAGTAACCTACACCAATGCCCTCATTTTACGAATGGGGAAAGTGAGGCCCAGAGAAGAAATGTGATTTCTCCACAATCACCTGCTGAGTCAGTGGGAGAGTCAAGACTAGAACCCAGGTCTTCTGACTGCCAGGCCAAGGCTCTTCGCACCGCCCCAGGCTACCCGTGCTCACACATACATAAGGGGGGGTGGGCAGTAAAAGGAAACAAAAAGCTGTTGGCCTCTTTTGTATGCACATATTTAGAAAAGGGGCCCGAGGACTCATCCTTGCATCCACACATACGTCCCCCAACCTCCACACAGGTAGCAAACACCTGGAGCTCAGTGAAGCAGGGGCTTAAAAAAACCACACGGTTAGAGCTCCATGCTCCTAACTCCTAACTCCGAAGGCTGCCGGTTCGATTCCCACATGGGCCAATGGGCTCTCAACCACAAGGTTGCTGGTTCGACTCCTGCAAGGGATGGTGGGCTGTGCCCCCTGCAAATAGCAATGGCATCTGGACCTGGAGCTGAGCTGTGCCCTCCACAACTAAGACTGAAAGGGCAACAACTTGACTTGGGAAAAAAACAACAAAAATAACAGAGTAAAATGTTATAGCTCAAGCCCAGACACGCTCCCTGTGCCTTCTTGCCTCCTATTAGTAGGGCACTCCCCTCAGTGCAAGTAGCCCAGGTAGAAAGGTGCTCAAACCCCAAACTCCAGGCACCCTTCTTTCCTGTTGAATCAAGTTCCAGATAAGAATAAGAGCAACTTCAAGCAACCTGACAGGAAGTGGCAGAAGCAGAATCCTAGAGCAGGAGGAGCTGTGGGTGCACCAGACAGCTGAGGAGGGCCAGCAAACCTCCCTGCCTGGCTCTCCCTGGAACCGACGAGCTTCCCATCCTGCCTTCAGCCTCACTCTCCCGTGTTTGTGTGCCAAACATGCAGTGCCTCAGTTCGAGCAGGAAGGTGCTAAAAAGGCTGACTACCTGATGCAGGAGGCAAGGCCCTGCCCAGCTCCCCTGGGTGTGCTCCGGGGCACCAACACTCTCCTCTCACCCATCTTCCCCAAGAGTAGCAGTCACCTGTCTAGCAATTCAGAACCCAAATGGCCCTTCCTCAGACAAACAAACCTCCATTTCCAAGTACCCACTGATACATAGGTTCCCACCCCAGGCCCAACCACTACTTGGGTGAGTGCTTCAAATTCCAGCCAGGAGGCCTGGCTGCCTAAAGGTGGCTGAGCAGCAGCCTGACAAGAGGAAAAACAACAACAGAAAACAGAACAAAACCAGACAGCCAGGTCTCCTGAATTGGAGAAGCACACTGTTGAGGTAGAGAAAAGAAGCGTAACAAAGGACGGCCCCCTGCAAAGGACAGTCTCACACACATTAGGGACGTGTCATTTTTTTCCCTTCCTGGTCCCCCAACGGAGGGTAACAACACCTGCACAGGGCCAGCCTGCCGAGATAAATCCAAGATAGAAAAAAATGGAAAGTCAGGCCCCCACTATCCTCTACGTCAGACATTGCCTCCTTGAGGCTGCCCAGGATTCAGCTTGTCCTTTCTGCTAGCCTTCCTGACCTCTCACTACCCACTGCCACTCCCTCACCACGGACAAGGATACTTCAGAGATCTGTGGCCAGGCTCCAACAAGGAAGAAATGAGCTTACCCAACACCTCCCAGAGGATCCATTTGAAACCAGCCTAGATCTGTGGCAGAGCACCAGAAAGCACTAAGTTAAATAAGAAGGCCTGCGGTGCCCTCCTCAGGTGGCAGAGAGGCTTCCCATCCCGTTTCAGCCAGGGACACCCACTCGGAAACATCCTGTTCCAGACAAACTCAATTTCTGCCCTTGGAATCCCAAGTGGTGACTGAACACACACGTCGTCATTTCTCCTCCATGCCAGCCTTTCCTAGCCCTTTGGGGACTTCTCCTGGCCTAAAGCCAGGCCTAGGAGCAAAGATATGCCCTTTGTTGCTGACCTCTGGGATTCAAGCATTCCAAAGGAGGCAGACTTCCATAGCTCCATTCTGTTTCTGGGAGTCCAAGAATACCCTATCCTCTGGGGCCTCCTACATCCTGGGACAGAGTGGAGTAGAAACCCTCTGAGAAGGACTCATACCCCACCAAGCCGACTGGTCCAAGCCTCTCCATAGAAGTCAAGTCTGGGGAGGGGTGATGTGTGGCAAAGTCCCGGATACTGCCTTCCACTAGGAAAAGAAAGGGACAATTCCCTGAACCCATCTCAGGGGAGCCAGACAGAGCACTCGCTGTGAGACTGATTTCCTGACTGATCTACCAGGCCAGCCTGATATTATCATAGATGGATTGGCCTGGCAGGATGTGAGTAAATATGAGTCAATTCACATAGGAGCAAACCAATGACCACATCAAACACCTTCGCAGTCACAATAATTACCACTTATCTAGTGCCTACTACACATAGACGCGACCTAGTTTAACCGAATTTTTGAAATAACCCTTCGTGGAACCCATTTCACAGGCTCAGAGAAATTATATTACTTGTCCAAGGTCACACAGCTGGGAAGCTGCAGAGTGGTGTTTTGAATTCAGGTCTGTCTCCCTTCAGAGCTTCCCCCTACACCACACCGCCTGCCTTAAGAGAAGTGATGACAGTAGATGGGGGAAAGGCCTTATTTAGTGAAGCCTTGACCTGGAGGGTCTGGGGTAACTAAGAGATGTGTGGGTGCCTGTCTGAACTGTCCCGGCCCACTAGGCATCCCTGTCTGGACCCTTACTAGGAGTGATTCCGAAAGGCGAAGTGGGAGTGGGGGTGGGTCTGAGCCCAGGTCACTTGGGGGCCTCAGATCACGGGGACCCCTGGCCCCAGCACCCTTTCTCCGACCCGCGCCGCATCCACAACGGTCTCAGCCACCCCATTTTCCCCACATCTCAAGCTGCCCACCCCCACCCCCCAGACTCCCCCGTCAGCTACTCTAGGTCCCTGGCCTCGCCGCGGGCGACCACCGGCCCCGGGCCTTACCGCGGGTGGGCGGATCTTGCAAATGCCCGACTTCTCGGCGATGGGCCTGATTTTCGCGATGTAGCCAAGAGGGTCTCGGAACTCGGCCCAGCTAGGTTCGAACACCGGGCACTCCGGCGGTGGTAGGAAGTCGTCAGACCCCGGCTCCATGGTGGGCCCTAGGACTGCAGGGTTCGGACCACCCTTAAGGACTCATGGCGGACGCTGCTGTATGAAACCGAGGCACTGCTCGGAGACTAGGCCCTAAGCGGGGCGGCCGCCACCCGCCGGGGGCCAAGGGGGCGTGTTGCTTGCCGCGCACTGAGAGGCACAGGCTGACGCTGCTGCTACCGCCTCTTCGTCCTGCTCCGTTCCTTCCAAACTCAGCCGCTGCCGCCCAACTCCCGCAGCCTTCACGACCACAGCTACCTCCCAACCGCCGCGGCCTTCATCGCCGCCGCCGCCATCTTGGTTTGTCAGCGCCCCCCCCTTCCCTCACCACAACAAACCGGATCCCTCCGCGGGATGTCCCTCCGAGCCTCGTATATCTTGTATGAGGCCGGGCCCTAGGAAGCCTTCATCCCGTGGGGACAAAGCAGATGGGCAGGCGTGGGTTCCCTATTTGGAAGCGGGAACTCAAAAGTAGGTCCCAGGCTGAGAGCAAATAGTCCTCCTCTGCAGCGGAGGAGCAAAATTGTAATTAAACTGCCGGATCCTTTTTCCGGATGGACCGGCGGTGCACGTTTAAAGGCCAGTGGTGCGCATGCGCGTTATGGAGACAGACCGGAAGAGGAGCTGGGGTTGGTGGGCGGTAGACCGAAACTGGCACCCCCCCTTCGATGACCTCAGCCCTGGCGGGAGCCCCGCCCCAACATTCTCTCCTCCCTCCTCTTTCCGGTGTGGGCCGCTGAAGGCAGCTCTCGTTGCCTGATTGCGGGCGACACCTTGTGCCAGCCGGCAGGTTAGGGGAAACGTAACGAGCTCCCAGCTCTAGGCGCTGACACCTCTGGGGCTTTGAAAGAAGGAAGGCAGGAGGCTGCTCACTCCCCAGGCATTATAGATTTTTAGAATCCTGGGCCCCAGGGAAAGGAAGGAAATATTTATTTCATCCAAGGTTATGCGTAGAGACCTCTCAGGGATGGGGCTTCCATTGTGACCCCCAAAGAGTCATTGTCAGCATTTTAATGAACACTTTCAACTGTTCTGTATGCACTTTTATTGTGTGCATATTTGTGGAATGTACTACAAAATAAGCCTGAGTGTATATAGTATTTTAACTATTGAATATTGGATGTTTAGCAGCAGCGTATTTATCACCTCTCAGTGCCTATGGTATGAGAAACACGGTGCCCATTTGTGAGTCTACTGTGTGCTTATCAAACATCTATGTACACGGATTGTATTTACTGTGGATAGCCCGTCACATGCATTTGAGTACCTTCTATGTGTACAGCTATTCCTATTGTGTACACATTTGTTGAACACTTTCTAAATCGGTTTATCACAACTACTTTGAATGAGGATCAAACCAGTACTTTGCTCATACATCAGGCATCTACTGTGTTTGAGGATCATCTGTGTTATTCAACAGGTGCACATAAAGTTTGAACACCTGCTGTGCACATAGAGTACTTGTGTACATGCTGATTAAGTGCTTATTTCGTGTTCCACCATCAGATTAAATTCCTTAAGGAGGGACCATGTGTGGACTTACACATCCTTAACACTTGGCATAGTAAGCAGTAAATTGATGTTGAGTAAACAACAGAAAAATGAATGTATACTTTTGAGCAGTCTTAGTATATACTGACTGAAAATAATATCAACTCTTTGCAAACATTTTCTGTGTATTAAGCATCTGCTGTATGCTCAAATATGTTTGAAGTGGGTAGGCAATATCATTCCTTCATTCAGTTAATTGTTGCTAATCACATACTGCGTCCCAGTTAGGTACATCATCCTGCCTGCTTCAGGACTGAGCTAAGCACAGCCTATCTGTGGGAGCAGGGCACACCCTGGGGTCAGACAGACCCGACTTCTAGTCCCACCAGCTCTGCCAATTTCTACTTATGTGACCTGGGCAACTCCCAGCTTCTGAAACAAATGGGGATGATAATATTAATACCTACCTGGCAGGACTGTTGTACAATACCTGGCAGACAGAAGGCCCTCAGTATCTGTTAACTAACTGTTATCTTTACTTCTGAGAGTCAACAACCAATATGTCAAATCTCATTAAGAATCTCTTTTGTGTCAGGCATTGTGCCTAGTGATTTCTTATTTTTTATCACTTGAATCCTTATTTTACCTCGAATGTTTAGAATCTTTATCCCCACTTAGCTTGTGAAGAAACTTGTTCCAATTAATACAAATAGTGACATCTCTTTTCTAGTTTTTTAGGTGTCAGGGGAAACCTCAGCCCCTTTGCACTGGAAACACATGTGAATGACCCAACCAAACAACTGTCTAGATGGGAAACAGAAAACTAGGGAAGGTGATGCTAATACCAGTAAAATCACTAGCCTTTCACATGTGTAAGCACTGAACAGCCCACAGAGCTCTTTAATATAATGTCCCTTAATCTTTGCAACAGTCTTGGGAAAGATGTAGGTCAATTTACCCTTTCTGTAGATGAGGAACTATGTTCCAAAAAGATTGAACAACTTGCCCACTGTTACACAAGACGTTGCTGACTCTTGGTCAAATGCTCTTCATCTCATTTGCTCTCACCAGTAACAGAACTGGGCAGGAGAATGGTGAGAAGAATGAAGACGGTGGGAAAACATGCCAAATCCTAGGCTGAAGAAAGTTTGACCTTTCCATCTGGAGGCAGCTTAGTGAAGGACAAAGAGCATGAATCAGGAGTTGTGAGGCCAGGTTTGGGGTCTCAGTTCAGCCCAGGCTTCCCGTAGCCTTCTTTGAGGTCCTTAGCCCAGACATTCCCCCCACCATCCTGTAAATGCAAATGGAAATTGCATAGAGTCTTTAAAGCCAGTCAGATTCAATTCATTCACAAATATTTGTTAAATTTCTACTGTGCACCAGGCACTTTTCTGGGCCCTGGAAATATAATGGTGACCAAGACAGACATGGTCCTGGCTTTCCTGAAGCTGACATTCACCCACTGAGATCTGCCAAGTACCTCACCTCCTTGATCCTTGATTTTCTCATTTATCCAATGAAGTGCTATAATCCCTTCCTTACAGGGTAGTTATGAAGATTAGAAATAATGATGACTGCCATTCATCAAAGGCCAGGTGCTATGAAGTAGGTATTGTTATCTCTGTTTGACAGATGAGGAAACCGAAGCTCCAAGAAGTATAAACTTGCCCAAGTCACATGGATAGTAAGTGGCAGAGCTAAAATTCAAACCCAGGTCTGTCTGACTGCCATACAATTCTGCCTGTAAAGTCTCAGATGGCATCATTCTCAACACACACACACACACACACACACACACACACACACACACACACACACACAGGTGCTCAGGAAACGGGTTCCTTTCCCAGGCCTTGGGTCTTGCTGAGGACCAACTGGAGTCTGGGCACTGCAGACTGAAGAATTGGGAAGCACTGGGGAGCTCACCCTGGACCGGAGGCTGGGTTACTCTCAGGCACCCACCTGGGACAGAGGGTCTGGCATGGAGCTGGTACAGAGCAGTGATTGGAAGGCTCGGCTGGGCTCTTGACCACACTCACCCCATCCATGTTTTCTGGATGAACTGGATAAGCATGACCTTGTGCCTCACTTTTTTGATCTGTAAAATAGGGTCCCTTCTAGTTCTGAGCTGTGAGCTGTGAGTTCTGACTCCTAAGGAGCTCTGGAATCCATCCCCTCCTGCCATGCCATTTTCTAATCTTCTATTCTATGTGAGAGCCATTTACTATCTCTAGCCTGATTATTGAAAGAGCCTCCTCAAGGTATCAACATATCTGTGTGAACTCATGGTTTCATATACATATATGGAGAGAAATATAGACATATGTTATGTGCTTAATACATACATATAACAATAAAAAGATATATTCAAAATAATAATTCCAAATGAATTATGATAGTAGTATAACTCATTGAATAAAATAAAAATCTATAACTCTGCACTGATACAAATGCATAAAATGAGGGAAAAGGGAAAGCTCTTCCTTAAAGGAATGATGAGTGAAAAAATCAATAGATGTGCAAACACTTTTCAAATGAAAAAGCAAACTCTAAAAGCAGCTATAACACCAAGTGCCCAAATCTTGGTTTCTAAATGTCATTCTCATCCAAAAAGAGCCAGGTGTCCTTGGAAAAAAAATGGTCAGTTCCTGGGCTGGGCACGGAAAGGACAAGATGGGCCTGCAGCATCTTGTGATGCAAGAAAACAAGGAAGCGCTCAAAGAAAGATGGAGACCTGCCGAAAGCACACAGGAGCCAGCGTGGAGGGCCTCTTGCTGGCCAAATGTGGGGCATTTTGGAATATCAAAATAAAGAATGGCATGAGTGTGTTATAGCCCATTGAATAAAATAAACAACCATGAGTCCATGAGGATATAAATAAATAAATGTGGGAGAAGGGAAAGCTCTTCCTTACATTGGAAAGCCAACTAATCCATGTCAAAAGGATGATGGTATTTGAAAAATCACCATTTGGCTATCTGGAGAATAATGGGTGAATGCTAAAACTGGTGGGGGAAAGTTTGAGCAGTAACATGTTATTTACATTATTTTGATGCATCTCTCCACAAGACACTCATTAATTACAAAGAGAGAAACAGTCATTTTACAGTGGAGACATTATGTAGCCCAAAGTGTCACTTGGTCTTACTTTCACTTTTTCTGAGACCCTGGTGAGAAAACCTGTGGCAACAGAAGAATGAGGGTACACGGATGGCTCACATCCATCACCCCTGGGCTGCCCTCTCCCGTTCCTTTCTCATTATTCCACAAACACATCGCAGACTCACATACCTCCAGGCCTTTTCATACGCTGCTTCCTCTGATGAATACCCTTCTTTACCTGGCCAGTTCCTACTCACCCTTAGAGACTCCGCGAAAGGGGAAGTTCCAGATACCCTTCCCTGACCCACCCCACCCCTCCCCAAGTTGGGTTTTCCCCTTCTTGGTGCCCTCATACACGCTGTGCTTCCTTCTTGGCCTGTACTTATTATGTTGTATTGACATATCCCTGCCAGGCTGTCCACCCCTGAAGGTCTTGTCCTGCCCTGTCCAATATGACAGCCACCACCCACATGTAGCCATTTAAGATAACTTTAATGGTAAAAAATTGGTTCGTCAGTGGCACTAGCCACATGTGGCTTCGGGTTACAATACTGGACAGTGCAGTTACAGGACATTTCCAGCAGCACAGAAAGACTTATTGAATAGCACTGGTCTAGGACAAAGAACTCTGTGAGATTCCAGGACCTTTGTCCTTTGTTACGTGTTGTCCATCTCCAACCACATCCTTGAAGATACTGGCAATAGAACCTTTGATGTGAGGACAGCCACTGGTCGGTGAGCCTCCAGGGAGAGGGGGAAGGCGGGACAGGGATAGCCCAGTGCTGGGACTGCAGTGAGGAGGACACTGGAGAGAGCTGAAGGAAACATGAGGAGTTCCCACGGGGCCCCAAGGCTTGGTACACAGGTGCAGCAATCAATAAATCAACCAAAGATAACTTACTCTAAGATTTAGCTTAGAAAGAACCGTTCATTCAAATCAACCAAATGTTAGTGTCATCTGTGCTGTACCAAGCATTGTGTTGGGCAATGCTCTGGACAGAGATGATTCAGACCAGTGTCATTCTTGAGCCACTTATAGTCTGGTGAGGAAGACAGATAATGATATGAGGAACCTCAGAGTAGGGAACCAAGGGCACATTCTGTGAGGGATGGGTCCTTTACGCCCATCTCCCAAGAGTGAGAAAACCCTTATCAGGCATATTGGGAAGAGCACATCGGGCAGGAGGGAAGGCACAGGTAGAATACAGTGGACCCTTGAACAATGTGGTGAGGGTTGGGGTAGGGGCGCCGACCCACCCCGGATCAGAAACCCGCATATAAATGGACCTGTGCAGTTGAAACCCGTGTTGTTCAAGGGTCAACTGTACTGAGTTTGGAAATTACACACAGGCCTTTTCAGGGAAGTGACTGGATGACCAAAATGTGGGTGAGGAATGAGAGTTAGGACTACAGAGATCAGCGGGGGCCACATAGTGGAAGACCTCCAACCTCAAGACAAGTTTACGCTTGTGTCTGTAGGTGGCCCAAAACAGTTCACTGTGTGTCTAGCAAGGGGTAGGCATTTCACATGCATCTATTAACAGTTTCCCTGCAAGATTAGTATCCCTAGTCTTTTACAGGCAAAAGACCAAGCCCTTAGAGGCTAAGTGACTTGCCAAAGGCAACACAGTCAAATCTGTGACTGAGCCAGGATTTGAGTGCTAAAACTGAGCTTTGGGGAGATGAAACCAGCGTCTAACTGAAAGTGGGAGAAGGGGGAGTGACCAAAGGCAGTGCAGCTTGGTCCACCAGGGAAGAAACAAACAAACAAACAAACAAACAAAACACAGATTGGACTTGATTCCTGACCCTCTTCCTCTGGGTCTAAGCTCTTCGAATGCCTCCTCAAGGAGGCATCAAACGCTTAGATAGTCCCAGCTGCTGCTTTTGCTTAAATGTACGTATGAGGAAGAAAACAAAGACATTGGTCCAAGATGCTAAAGAGTGGGGCCTTCCAAACCATGCCCTCTTAGAGGCCATTCCAGACTCTAAGAAGGCACCAAAAATATGTACTGACTGCTGCTTCTGGGGACCCTGCTGCTGACCCTAACCAAGAACCATTGCTCTGCCTCATTCCTCCTGGGCTCAGAGCCCAGGGCGTAATCAGTGGTGCTGGAAACATGTCCAGTTCATAGGAAGGCAGTTGTGGGGACTGGAAAGAGGACTAGCCTAGAAGTCAGGAACCCCCATCCTGACTTGTTATGCGGCCTTGGGAAAGATCCTTCCCTTCTCTGGGTCTATACTCTCCGCTGTGAACTAAAGGGAGTCCTGCTATTTGTTATCTAACATCCTAAGTATATATACAGAACTCTTATAATGTATCTAGCCCCTGGCTTCCTGGCCCAGGTTACCACCCCCCTCGAGGACAGAAATGTGGCCAGCTGTGGGGAGGGGAGAGGACTCCAGGGCAAAGCCAGGCCAGCCACAGGAAGGGTAAGAATAGACACCAGAAGAGTAGAAGGAAGTATCCAAGCTGTGAACGGAAGAGAAGGGAACTAACTTGTCGAGCACTGACTCCACGCTGACTGCTAGACATTTGTTACCGCCGTGTGGCAACGGCTACCACCCCAAGTTCTAAACTGAGGAAACCGAGACACAGAGAGTGTGTCTTTCTCCAGTGCACATGCCTAGCAAGGAAAAACCCCAGGATTTGAACTGGATCAACTCCACAACACAGGGCCTCACTACTCTTGTCACACAGACCATTAACAAATTGAGACAGGAAAACTTCCCTCATCTCCACCTCCCGCCCAATCGAAGCATGTCACCCACCCAGTTACCAGAGCTTCTCCCATCAGCGCCTCACCTCCCAGGGCTAAGGCCTCTCTCTCCACAGGCTCCACAGTGGGAGAGGGCCACAAGGAGGAGGCAGAGGCGGGAGGTGAGCACAAGGTCTTTTATGAGGCATCAAATATACATTCTTATATACAAGGAGGAAAAAAGACAATGCCTGAACCCCAGCTCCTCTCCATACAGCCCCTCCCGCTGCCGTACTCCCGCACCCCCAGGCCCCACAGGCCCTGGCCCTTCATACAGCCAGGATCTGTCTGTCTGTCTGTTACTGCAGCCCATGGCAGAGAGGGGAGAGGGAGGCAGGAGCTGAGAAAGGAGCTGGATATGTGGGGCAAGAAGAGGAGCTGGGGCTTGTAAAAAATATATTTATAATAAATAAACAGGGCTGTAAAGGGGCTGAAGAGGCAGTGGAGATTTTGGTGGACAGAAGGACTCAGGCATCCTGGTTCCCAGCCCCCACTCTGATGGCTTCAATCTCTGGCTCAGGAAGGACATCTCGGGCTTAAGGTGGCCCTCTGGGAACCTCTCTCCCCAAGGCTGATGCTGGGTGCCCTGCCCCAGCGAGGTGTGTGTGGGTGATATCTGTAAAGTGCATTGTCTTCAGTTGTAGGTGGGGTAGGTGTAAGGGAATGGGGGGGGCATGCAATATGGGTGAGGGAGGGCAGTGCCCTTCTCATCCCAGACCTGAGCCCCCCCCCCAAACCTGTCTGGACTTTGATCAGGATAAGAACGCAGCAAGGAGAGTCAAGGTCCTGAAGCTGAAGAGGTCTGGACTGGGGCATAGACTGGCTCTGGAGAGGAAGCACTGCCCCATCTGGGGGCTAGCATAAGTGGGTCCCATCCACTGAGTGCACTGACAGTCCATGTCCTCCGGCAGGTGGAGAGACACATGGAAGTGTGTGGCCAGGCCCTAAGGTCAGAGAGAGGGCCAAGCCAGCTGAGGTTTGGCCACAACTCTACAAAGCTCCCTACTAGTTCCACACAGCCAGGGGCGCCCTGGGGAAGTCTTCAGCCTCACTCCTTCTGACACCTGCCCTTCCCTACCAGCCAGAGCTCACAGGGAGCTCACACTGGCTCAGAGGTCTGAGGCCACCCCAGCTAAATCTCCCGGGGGAGGGGGGAGCGAAGGGGAGAGATGAAGAGAGGAAAAAGAGAGCAAGGATCTCCAAAAGGTCCTCATCACTCCCCAGAGCTCGAGAGCCCTGTGTCCAGGCTTCAAGTGGCAAGGGTCCTTGAAGCTGGAAGGAAACCCCATGGCGACTGTTGGGGGTTAGAGGAGGGGTCCCAAGGCAGGGAGGAAGTAGGGAGGATGACATTTCTATGTGTATATAGTATATTTTGGAAAAACTGAAGAAGCAGAGAGGATGCAAGGCCACCCTCCTATGGATTCCCCAGACCTCCCCGGGCCCCAGCTCACTCTCTGCATTCATCAGACCACGGTGCTGATCCGACTGGGCTTGGCCTTGGGGTTTGCAGTGGGTGGATTGGCCGTGCCAGGGGGCCCAGAGGCGTGCAGGGGGCCATGGGGGGAAGTGGGTGGCAGGGGCGAGTGCGGGGTGTGGGGTGAGGGTGGGGGCAGGGGTGGGTAGGAGGGGTGGGGTGGGATGGGGGAATGCGGTGACAATGGTGACTGGGGGTGGTGGGGGTGGGAGTAGGAGCCCCCTGGTGGCCGGGATCCAGGACCCCCAGAGGCCCCTGCTGCTGGCATCATCTGTGGATGGTGGCTGAAGATGAAGTGCTTGGGGCCCTGTTTGTGGGCTGGAGGGTGCTGGGGGGCAGGACTGTACAGGGGCAACGGGGATGTGGGTTGGTGCAGAGGGTGGCGGCCATGTGGAGCAAACTGAGGGTGTCCTCCAGCCCCCCGTCTGGGAGCCCTGCCTGGCCGGCCCAAAGTATAGTGCTGGGGGCCTGGGACTGGGCCATGGGCGTGGAAGTGGCGATGTGGCCCCACAGGTGGGGCTGAGGCGGGAGGTGGTGGAATGGAGCCCAGCTGGGGCAGGGGTGGCGGCTGCTGAGGAGGTGGGGGGAGAGGGGGTTGCTGGGGTGGGAGGTAGGGTGGTGGAGCAGGGCCTGGTCCTTGGCAATACTGGGCATGCAGGGCCTGGAGCTTGGACTGCCCATCGGGCAGCACCCCCAGGCCACCGTGACTGTGACCATGGTGGTGGTGGTGGTGGTGGTGGTGAGTGGAAGAAGCAGATGAAGAGGAAGCAGAGGCCTGGCCTGTTGGCGGTGGTGGCATCTGGAAGGGCCCCTTGCCCCGCTTGCTTCCAAATAGGGAGCCCAGGAAGGATGAGGAGTTGGAGACGGGCCTCTGGCTCTTGTACTCCTCTGGCGGCGGGGGTGGGGGCGGAGGTGGCATCCTCTGGTGAGGGCGTGGACTGCTAATAACGGACCCCTGGAAGGGGGGAGGGGGGAAGTCAGGCCAGTCTAGACGTCCTATATCCCCAACCCTAAACTCCTCCCGGGCCCTGAGGGCTGGAGCTAGGGAGACAGGAACCCCAAGGCATCAAGAAAACCAAAGTAACAGTCCTGTACTTGTACATGAAGCTCCCCAGCTTGCAGAGCTCTGCTGTCACATCCACTATCTCATCTGAGCCTCAGCTGGGAGAGGAAGAATTAGCAGTCTCTCCTCCTCATCCCCATTTTGCAAGCAGAGAGAATGTTAGGCCCAGAGAGACAGAGTGACTTGCTCAGGCTCCAAGAGGTAGGACTTGGAGGACTTGGAGGTAAGAGCTCCTTGTGGCCCAACTCCAAGGGCCTCACTACTCAGAGTCGGCCCAGGGGTTGGGAGGGGGCTTGGGAGAGTGGAAGACAGACTGAGAGACAGGCAGAGTGAGGACAGACAGAGTTGAGGACAGATGGAGAGAGTGGTAGGCTGGGAGAGGTAGTCGCAGGGTTCCCAGCAGGTAAGATGGGGGAAGCAACAGGTCCCCTCCTCCTCCAGGGTCCATGGCAGAGGGGCGGGGCTCATGCAGAGGATGAGTGGGGCAGGAGCTGGCACTTACTTCGATGGTGCTGTCCAGCGATCCCACGCTGTTACGCCGCCCCCGCTTCCCTGCACCCACAAGCAAGGAGCCCAGCGTCAGAGCAGCAACCCCCCCTCCCCACCCTGCTGGGCTCCAGAGCTGGGCCCCTCCCGGGGACAGACACCCCTATTCCCTTTCCCCCATTGAAGAGGGGGTGGTGGGGAGGAGGAGAGGTGGAGAAGGAGGAGCAAAAGGAGGAAGAGATGGAGAAGGAGGAGAAGTGGTGCTGGAGAAATAGAAGAGGAAAGAGAGGAGGAGAGGTGGAGCAGCAGAGAGGGGATAAGACTGTGGCCCCACTTCACACTCCCTGGCCCAAACTCTGGGCTCCACCTGTTCTGACCTGGCTCCCAGGCCCCCTGTGGCGCAGCGCCCAAGGCTCTAGATGAAGGCAGGGGGCGTGCGTGTGTGGCAGGTACAGGGAAGGCTGGCCGTCAATGAAAGGAGGCTAAGAGGACACTGGGTCCCACATCTCCCCAGGGCCTGGAAGACTTGCCTGCATCTGAGAGGTCTCGCAGGGAGCTGCTGAGTGCGCCCCGTTTGAGCCCATCGCCTGCTCCATATGTATCCTCCAGGCTGCTGCGGACCAGCGTGCCATTCACTGAGTCCTTGGCCCCTCCAGGCTGTGAGGCGTTAGGCCGCATCATACCTTTCTGCTTCTCCAACTCCGCTGGGTGGAAGTGAGGGAGACAGGGAGTGAAGGTTAGGAACAGGAGTGAGAGGCCACCTGACGGACCCCAGGCCTCCATGGGCCTTCCCCCTCCTCACTTGCTCTGTCCCTAGGGCCCCTGCTTTGCCCCTTGGGCCGCCAGCACATCCCCTCAATCCACAGCTACATCTCCCAAGCCCCCTACAGCACCCAGCCCCATCTTTTGCCATCTCCTCTGGCGGTCTTCCCTTCTTCCCTCTCAGGGCCTGCTCCTCCAGCTCCTCTCCCCTTTCTTTCGCCCATCTTGCTTCTCCCCTCCCCTGCCCGCTCTCAGTGTGGTCTCCCAAATGACCCCTGCCCTTCAAAACAGAGCTTCACAGTGGCTGGTTCACAGCAGGGGTGGAAGGCCCTTCTAGCCTATGGTGAAGGGCAATCATTCCAGAGTCTGCTCAATTCTCAGATACCTTGCTTCAGAGCAGAGGGATCCTGGAAGGTCAGGAGCAGGAAACAGACAGGAATTGTGTCCCCTACTAAGTGCTAGCCGTATACTGGGCTCTATGCATCCTTGATCTCTCTCAATCCTCACAAGAGTTCGGAGGTAAGTATTACCATTCCCATTTTTCAGAGGAAGAAACTAAGAATCTGAGAAGTCATAGAGCTTGCCCAGAGTCGTACAGCTGGAAATGGGGGAGCTGACATTCTGGAAGCAGGTCTGCCTGAGTCCAAAGCCTGTACTCTCTGGCTTCCTTACAACCCCAGCCCCCGCAGAGGTCATGGAGACTTCTATCGCCCTCCCCTTATCTTGGTATGCTCACCCCTCTCTCTGAATGTCCCAGTGTCTCAAGGATCTGGGGAACTGAAATGTGTGACCCTGCCTTACTGAGGAGTAGAGTAGACCCTGGAAGTGTGAAGGCCTCCATCTCTCTCTCTCTCCGTCTGCCTGCCTCTTTCTCCTTAACACCATGTTACTTAACTGTGACTGGAGAAGAAAAAAACTTGGAGAACATTGGGAGGAATGAGATGTAATCACTATTTTCTATTATATATGATCAAAATGACTTGGTGTGGCCCCTGGAGGCCAAGAGGATGGGTCACTGGGACTCAGCTGAGGAACTGGCATGTGTGGAGAGGAGCAGAGAGGCTGGGAAGGAGAATAACATTTGCTGGACGCCTAGGATGTTCAACACTGGTGTCCTTTTAGTATGGAGGATTCTTCATTGGTCTCCTCTCATTGACTCTCCACAACTCTGTGAAGGAGATTTCATTATTCCAATTTCATGTAGGAAGAAATTGGGGCTCAGAGACTCAGGCAACTTGCCCCAGCTTACCCAGATAATAAGTAGCATACTTGGGAACTAAAACTAGAGTCCTACCTCCAATATCCTGATTCTTCTCCCTGCTGCCTTTCATTAGAAGGAAGAGTTGGCTCATAGTTAGGGCTTGGAATAATAATCAGAGGTTGACAGGTAATGAGCCCCTTGTCCCTGAAGATATTCAAGCAGAGACTGAAGGGTTCCTGGAATGGGGTTAGGAAGTCTGGACAAGCTAACCCTCAACTCTGAGATTCTCAGAGGACAAGACTCTTGGTGTCAGCAGGGCAGCGTATCGGGAGGTGTGGAAGGAGACGTGGCAAGGCTACTCACATTCCACGCGGTACTTCTCCATCTCCTGTACCTCAGCGATGGACTCGCGCAGGTCAGACGTGAAGCGCAGCCGGTCCTGGAGGCTGGGAGCATTGAAGATGATGAGGACTTTGCGCTCCCCGCCAGGTACTGCTGACAGCAACTTGATCCCAAACTGGTAATCTGTGGGGCAAGTGGAAGTGGGACCCCTCTGTTAGGACTGCAGCAATGTGTCTCATATGCAAAATAATCTTTCTAATGTCCAACTCTGATTGAACCTCTCCTCTGGCTCAAGCATCTTCAGTGGCTCCCCTTTGTTCCCAAAGTCCCCCAAAGTCTTCTGGGAGTCATGGCCCTGTTACTCCCTGTGCTCCAGGATGAAAGGGCAAACTGAACTCTGACGGCTCTCTAGAACCCCTTCCTTCACACCTCTGCCTCTTCTCACATTGCTTCTGCTGGCCAGAAGGCCACCCAACAAAGCTCCTCCGGCTCAGTTCTTCAAAGCGCAGCATGATCACCGTCTTTTGGGCCCACCAGAAAACATACACACCGCGGTTCTCTGTGACCCCATCAGCTCTCCAGGGCACAAACCCAAGTCATACTCCACCTTGGGCTGCCCTGCATCCCAGGACCAAGTGCTTTGGAGACCTCAGACTAGTTATAATGGGGACCACAGCATAGACTCTTGGGATGATGGGATCCAAGAAGGGACTCACATGAATTCTGGAAGAGCTGCATGTGCATTTCCACGAGGGGAAAGGATTGACGGAAGCTGTACGTCACCAAGATCTTCTTCTTCTGGAAAATTTTGGTGACCTTTGGCAGGGATGGGAAAAAGACAAGAGGCAGGGTTTGGGGTGGGGAATTTTCACATGGCACCTGTTTCTCCTCACTTCCCTCCCCTCCCACTGCCAGTAACAGACATATACACACAAACACACATACCCAGAATTTGGGGAGAACTGAAGCTTGAGGAGCAGAACAGGAGAAAATGCAAGCTCCTGATGTAATGACAACATACATACAGGTGTTTACAGTTTTCACAGGAAGAAACTGAATGCTGCTCCCTCCAGGAAGCTTGTCCTAACACCCCACACAGATCCCCTACCCCACCTCCTCTGCTCCCAGAGTGCTGGTTCAGTGCCTTTCACCATCAGGCTTGAGAACATTCTATGGGTGTGATAACCCCCTGCTGGACCGGGAGCTGCAAGAGGAGCCTGGTTTTCATGCATCTTGCCCACCCCCACGGGCCCCAGCACACAATGGCAATCTCTGCTGAATCAATGTATAGAGTTAACAAGTCTTCCTCTCAACAACCCACGGTCTTTATCTAGTACTCGGGCACTCTGGACTCAACTAACATAGGTTGTGAACACCTCAGACAATCTGCAATTAGAGCAGTCTACATTTTGCATTTAAAAGCAAATTATTTTATTTCAGGATGGTTACAGTGCACAGTTAGGCAAAATACATTTTTATTCCTTTGGACTGTGAGCTCCCCAAGAACAAGGACTGAGTCTCAGCCACCTCTGTGAACCCAGTGCCTAGCATGAGGCTGGACACACAGGTGCCAGTGAGTGACAGATATTGAAACATTTACTCAGCACCTGTGTAAGCCAGGCACTCCTCTGGGTTAGGCTATTCCACAGCTGACCTCTTAATTTCATCCTCAGGACAACCCTATGAGATAGGGAGTAGCCCCACTTCACAGAGGAGGAATTGAGGCTCAGAGAGGGCATTGGAAGGGCTTTGTCTAAAGCAGCGATTCTCAAGTGGGAATGACTCCCCTCCCAGTGGACATTTAGCAATGTCTGGAGACATTTTTTGGTTGAGGAAGTGCTACAGACATCTAGTAGGTAGAGACCAGGGTGTGGCTAAACATCCTCCAATGCAGGATAGCCCCCGGATAACAAAGAATTATCCGGTCCCAAATGTCAACAGTGCCAAAGGTGAGAGACTCTGTTCTAAAGGAAAGAAGATCAAAGGGGACAAGTCACTGTCCTCAAATCCCCGAGCAGAGGGAGAACACTTGTTCTCTGTGATCCCAAGGGGTGAATGACAATCATTGGAGGAAACCCATCAGGAGACCGAGTCTAGCAGTCAGAGATGTCTAACAGGAAAACTGGCTGCCTTGAAGGAAGGCAGCCTTCTGTCCTCACAGTCATGCAAGCAGGGAGCCATGCAGGAAGCCAGTTTTTGCTCTGGGTAAAAGGTTGGACAGGAGACCCTGAAATTCCCTTCCCACCTGCAGAATCCTAAGAGTCCCAGCTCTGAAAGACACATGTCGACAATGGTGATGAGCTCAGTTTTAAGAATCACTTCAGGCATCCCGACCACCCACCTGAAGGTTTCAGAATGACTCCAGGGTCACAGGTTCACTTCCCTCCACCCAACCCTCCGGGCTATTGAGGTGGACGGGACATTTCCTACCTCTTCCCAGGTTGTAAGTCTATCATCTCCCTTGATCTTCGCATTTTTTGCTACACAGATGCCTCTGTGTAGCTATCACTACCTCCAAATGGATCCAGGAAGTAAAGGAGGGGTGGGGGTGGCCTTATCCAACACCACATAGATTACATGGCAGAACCCTTCACCTACCACACCTTCACCACCAATGTTAACATGATTCACACCAGACGCGGGGATTCAGCTCACCACCTCCCTTCCATCTCCCCCTGCCCCACAGTGCTCGTACCACGAGGAGGTCATTGAAGAGGAAGACCTCCCGCTGATGCAACCCTAGTCTCTGGGGGCGGTTGGGATCTGGCACCTCATAGAGCTGGCAGCAGCAAACCAGTCGACGGTGAGGAAGAGACAGGACCTAGATAGGCATGAAGAAGTAGGTGTCAGCAAGGTCAGCATGGCAGCTTCAGGCACCTTAACATGGACTGCAAGAGGACGTTTACCTCTGATATGTATCACTGGCACTCGGACACAAGGCGCCTAAGAACCGAAGGCCCAGGCTTTCCTGCTGCCTTGCCTTTGTCCCAGTAGCTCCCTGTCTGGAATGCCTTTCTTGCCCAGCTTCATATGGCCACATTCCGCCCTTCCTCCGAATCCCAGTTCCAGTGATACTCTTCCAAGAAGCCATTCCTGATCTCCCTAGGCTGAAAATGACCTCTCCCTCATTTGTGCTCTCCTAAACTAAGTGTAAGGCAGAAGTATTGTGTCTCTGTCTGACAACCCCCTCCCCCAGTCTGTGAGCACCCCCAAGGCCAGAGACCATGTCTGACTCATACCTGCATCCCTGGTACCCAAATGCTGGGCTTAGTGGAAAGGCATCTGTCAATGTTTGTAGATTAAAGACTGGAGTGTGTTTCTGACTTTGGTTATCAATTAACTATTAGCTTGGCTCCTCACTTGGAATGGACAGGCAAAACCAGAGGTGGGAAGGATGTTAATATTTACACAGCACTCACCGTGTGCCTTGCTGTGTGCTAGATGTACTCTCAAAGAGCACCTCACTCAGTCTGCACCATGACCCCTGAGGAATGCGTCATCACCCACTCCATTCAGCAGGTGAGGGGGTCTGAGGCTCAGAGAGGGCCAGTGACTTACCCACCACTCGGTGGCAGAGGCAGACCCAAACCCTGTCCCCTCTGAAGCCACCCAAGTCACTTACCGGCTTCTTGCCCACAATCATGCGCTCCACAGCCTGGACCTGGGACACGTGGTCATCGTTGGTCCGCAGTTCGCGCCCCTGGATGCGCTGGTAGATGCCCACCAGGAGGTCTCGAGGGATGTCTTCACCGTTGTCAACCCCTGAGTGGGAGGAGTAACACAGGGATATATTCCACAAATGTGGGGAGCGGGTGGCAGGGGTTCTCCATAACACCCCACACCCAGTCATGGGCCATAACAATGACCAGGACTAGAAAGAGTGGCACCCTCAGTCCCGCGGTGAGGAGAGGGCCAGGAAAGGCGCCCTTCAACCAGACAGCCAGCTGCTTGCCTCCCAAGCATGGTTTTGTCTAAACAACTCAGAACACACTTTGATGAAAACAAGTAGATACTTTTGTTTGCCTTTCTAACTAGCAAAAATAATGCTAAATGATCATATCCAGTGTTAGTAAGAGTGCAGGGAAGCGGGCATGTATATTAATTAGCATAACAATTTGGGAAGGTAATTTGGCAAGATCCTAAATATTCAGTGATTTTCCTCTTCTAGGAATCTGCCCTAAGGAATTACTCAGAAATATGTGCAAAGACATGTACAAGTACTACTTAGGGCAAAATTTTGAAACAGCCTAAGTTCTAACAATAGAGGAACAGTGAAGTAAAGCTAAGTATACCTGTTTAATAAAATAATTTACAGCTATAAGACACCTGATGTTTACAAAAAGCATGAGAAAATTCCTGTGGCAAGTTAAGTGAAAAGAGTGGGACAGTAAATTGCATGCATGATCTTTACTTTATATAAAGTTACATAAGCATAGGAAAAAAGACTAGAATACACCAAAATATTTACCACTGTTGCCTCTATGGGGCAGAATTTTGGGTGATTAAAAGAAATTTTCTAATTTTCTATATTTCCAAAAGTTGTGGAATGAGCAGGTATTCATTTCATTTGTTTGTTTATTTGTTTGTTTGTTTAGTCATTTAATAATTGGAGAGGGAAAGATATACATATATACACACACATATAAAATATATATACATACACATATACATCAAGAGAGAGAGGGGCGGGGAGGGAGGGGGAATGAGTGAAATGAATGAATGAATGAATGGCAGGATTCTGGGAAACGGCTCCCGACGGCCTCTGATCTGTCTAACTCCCTCCTCCTGTCTATCATTCTTCACTCCTGATTGTCTGCTGAGCGAAACCTATTCACTCTTGTCTTTAAACTTTCTTCTGGAGAAAATGTTTCTCTTTTGAAAAGGCCACATCTCCTCCTTGGACAGGTGCTAAAAGCACATCCATCATCGCACTGCCTTTTGACCTCAGCTGTCAGAGAGCTTAAGCCCGTCAACTGTGCAAACCCTGCCGGTCAGCAAATTTGTCTTGTCTGTTTTTCCGCAATTCGATTTCCTGCTTTCATTTCTGTTTCAATAATCCTAACATCTGTGTCATTTTTAGTAGGCTGCTCTTTGGTGAGAGACAGGGCCTGACATCAATACAATAAACCAAGAGAAAAGGTCAAGGTGACCCCTTTAATCTGGCACACAAGGTCCTCGTATATTGGTTCCAACCAATGTTTCCAACTGGATGTCTAAGCCATCTTGATTGTTCTCCAGACAATTTTACATTTTCCTACCTCTGTGCCTTTGTTATTCTTACTGCTAGTTAAGCCCTCCTCTATGGCCATTCTGCCATGTTATCAGCGCGTTCAAGGCCCACCTTAAAATGAAAATACTGCTTCCTCCAGGAAGCATATGGGAGGCGGGCTCTCCCTCCTCTGAGCTCTGACTGCACTTTCGGCCTGCCTGACATCACAGTTCGCTTTCGGTCTTGTGTTTGGTCCCTTGTACTATAAGTCAGTCTCTCCCACGGACAGGGAGCTCTCTCGGGGCAGGGACTGTGGCAGATACCCCTCCATTGTCCTTAGCGCCCGTCATAGCGCCTGGAACACATGACACACTTGGTTTGTATTGACTGGCTGGCTGGTTGGTTGAATGAAAAAAATGAATGCACGGAGAGAGAAAAGGGTACTAAAATAATCAAGTGAGTCTTTATGGGCATACATAAAGAAGACAGAAAAGGGGGGAGTGATGAGTGAACGGATGTGTGAATGACTGAGTGAATTAGTGGAAGCTCTGTAAGAGTCAGGACTTTTATTTCTCTTGTTCAGGACCTGCTCAGGCAATATCCAGTGGGGGAATGAGTAGATGGACAAACAGCTGATTGAATTAGTAAGTGAATGCCCTGGGAACATCCAGCCTTGGCGAAAGTGAAAGCATCATAGGTTAATTTCCAGGGAGCCGAAGTGATCTCCCAGTCCTTCCCCACCCTATCCCCCACCCTGCCCACTTGCCCTTCCCAGGTGAAGGACAGGAAAAGCTGGTAAGGAGATCTGGGGTCACCTCTCAGGTTCTTGATGAAGTCATCTAGTTTCATCTTGCGTTCAGCCTTGACACTGGGACTGTACATGTCAGTATTGAGGAGGATGATGGCAAAAGCAAGGATGAAGATGGTGTCTGGGTTCCGGAACTGGCGCACGAGGGCTGGGTTACACACACAGTACCGCTGGCTGTAGGATAGGAGGGGTCAGGGCCAGGGTTAGGCACCAATTATCTCCACTTACCCACTCGCCTCCCAGTCTGGCACCACCAACCCTCTCCTTTGAAAAGTACTCCCAAGCCCTTTGGGTCTGTCCTCTTTCTTCAGAGTTTCCCCAAGACTAGCATGTAAAAATCACAATCACTACTACATTGTACCGAGCTCTACCAGGGGATTTATGTACATTGTCTCATATAATCCTATCCCAGTCCTTCAAGGTAGCTATTAGCAGCCCCATTTCACAGATGAAGTGACTGAGACCCCAAGTGGTAAGGTAACTTGCCCAAGATAATAGAGCTGGTAGATGGGAAAGCCAGGATGAAAATCTAGATCTTTCTGATTGCAAAGCAAATCCTCGTCCGATTATGGGAAAAAAGTTCTCAGCATCTCTTGTTTCTCCTCTAAATATGCCAAAGTGGTGGGACCAGGATTTATACCCAGGTCTGCCTGATCCCTGCAGCATTCATAGTAGAGGATCAGAGTTAAGGGCATGGGTCATGGAGTCAGACGCACTTGAGTTCAAATCCTGGTTCCACTGCTTACTCACTGGATGACTCTGGGCAAGTTATTTAACCTCTCTAAACTTCCGATTTCTCATCTGCAAAATGGGAATAATAATAGAAGCACCTACCTCATAGGGTTGTTGTGAGTATTCGGAAATATAATCATGAAAAGTGCCCAGTTAAGCACCTGATACCTGGAAGTGCTCAATGAACATTAGCTATTGTTGCTAATGCTGTTGTCACTTTGGAGGCCCATGACTAAGATGCTGAGCTAGATACTTTCTGCACATTACCTGTGATCCTCACAACTTAACTGTCTTGCAAGATCAGATTTGTAACTGCCATTTTCTGATGAGGAAAGTCTGAGGCTCAGAAAGGTGATCTGCAAACATACTATGCTGCCCCCCAAAATAGGGAAGGGCAGCTTTAGCAGTGGGAAGTAGGCACACCTGAAGGCTTCGATGAGTCGTTCCACTTTTTGGGCCTCACCCTGAACCCGGATATGGGACTGGAACTTCCGGAGTGCATCATCCAAATCCATGGAGGAGAAGTCCATCTCATCCACCACACAGCTGAAGAGCAAAGATGGAGGTGTGACCCTCTCAATTCCTCGGTAGGAAACCTCTGACCCACTCAGACCTGCTCAGATGGACAAATATCCCCCCTGATAGACTTCCACAAAATCTGAACCTGTGGCCCAAGCAAGTACATAGGAGGATGGAACATTTGAAATTGAATTCATCCCAGAAAATCAAAGCCGGACACATGGTTACTAAGAGTCCTTTCCATCAACCGACTCATTTCAGAGATGAGAAAACTGAGGTCCAAAGCAGGCCATAGGACAAACATGCCTTGCCTGGGGCCACCCAGAAGACTTTAGGAATAGGGCCAAGGAAAATCAGAACTCTTATGGGCAGGGGAGTACGGGAACAGGAAGGGCCATGAATCCTATTTTATAATTTATCTGAGCAGAAAGGACAGGCTTCCCTCCTCCTCCCTCCTGCCCTTCTTTTTCAGGAATCCCTGGCCCGGCCTGCCCCATCCTTGGGTCCTCACTCCAACACGTCTCTGTTGAACTGCTTCTGCCGGTTCCCTAGGAATTCCCCTATCATCTGCCGGCTCAGGCCTTTCCGTTCCAGGATGAAGTGAGCCACTCCCACCGGTGTGTCTGACAGGAAGCCGCGCTCAATGAGATACTGGATACCCTTCTCTGGCTTCCTGCAGAAATAGGAGAGGTAAATGAGATGACTGTCCTCCTGGAACTCTGCCCTCTGTCCCATTTCATGAACTAATTTTGGGCCCAACCGTGGCCTCAGAGAACCAAGGAAGTCGAATATATAATTTGGTGCAATCCTTTCACAGGACAGGTAGGAACACCGAGGCCCAAGGAGAGGAAGCCACTTTGCCATTTCACAGAGCTTCAGATCTCCAGGGTATCCTCAACCCAACTTCCTCCTTCACTGGAGCTACAATTTAAAGAAAATTAAGATCTAGTAAGAGCCTGCTCTATTGCTGGAGCTTTGATATTCCCCACAGGCACCAAGGAATCCTGGGAGGGGGCCTAAGCTCCAGGCGAAGCCCTTCTCTCCGAGTCCTAGGCCCTCAGAGTAGGAATGAAGTGAAGAGGTTACTTTGCTCTTTATCCCACATTCCACTCACATCCCCCACCCACCCAGACAGGTATCACCCAGCCTCTGAGTGTTTCCACGGACAAGGTGCTCCCTGCTTTCCACTAAGCCAACTCTGGGTCTGAGCTATCCCATATTCAGAACCCGAGCGCCTTAGCACCCCACAAGGCTAGAATGTGGAAGAGACTTTGGTGTGACAGGAGTCCCAGACCCATCATTTCCCATGTTTGACTTGGGACAATTCCGTTTACTTCTGTTCCTTCTCAATAAAATAGGGACGCTACCATCCACCTTGCCGAGTTTTTCTGATAACTAAATACAGTAGGTGGCAGTGTCTAATAGGCTACAGACATAAGGCATTTATTTTCTTACTATTTTCTGAACAAATGTCACACTCCAGCCCCACTCCTAAGCACCTGGCACAAGACTATGTACCTAGAAGGAGCTCAGTCCTGGTCACTGACTAGTCCAGCACCCCACCCTACCCTGCAACACCTCGAATGCACACACCCTGCTAGTGGATAGATGGAAACACTGAAGCCCAAGGAAGGAACCTATCTTGCCCAGGGCTACACAGTGAGTCTGGCCAAAGTCAAGCTAAGAGTCCAGGTCTCCTGTTCCTCAGAGCAGGACTCTTTACACACCACATTAACTCCCCACCGAAAAGGGGAGGTGGGGGAACCCCAGGTTCAGAATCCATCCTGTAGACCATGAACTGGGGCCCAGAGAGGGGAGCATCTCATCCAAGATCACACAGCTAGTCAGACGCAGTACTAGGACATGAAGTACCGCTAATGGGTATGTTGGGGAGGGGGCTTTCTACTCTGCTACCTTGCTGTCAACCCTCTTCCCTGAACAGCTGGGGAGAAACACCATCCACAGAATGAGAGGATGGTGGTAGCAGATCACTGCTTGGAGTTCAGCCCCAAGGTCAAAGTACCCAGTGGCAGGGTAGGAAAGGGCAAGAGGGTGAGAATGGGAGCACGTACTTATTGAAGAGGTTGAGGCCAATTCTGTAATGGCGCCTCTGTACCACGTCGTTGTTGAAGGCTGGTGAGTCCCAGCTGTGCCTCGTTTCCCGCTGGTAAGTCTGCTTGCACAGGCCGGTGGCTGGAGGCTCCCTCAGGCTGTCCCTCGAAGAGGAGCCAGAGCTGCAGTTGATGGTCTCATTGGAATTGCTGGAGCTCTCAAGGCTCTCATTGTCTCCACCATCAGAGTTCTCTCCCGCGGCCTCACACTTCCCCAACCTCCGACCCCCAGCCACACCACTGGGCCCAGTACCACTGTTGGGGGCTGGTGGCAGGGGCCCTGGCGGGGCTGGGGCTGGGCCCTCCGGGGCTGGGTAGTGGCGATGTGGGATCGGGGCCCTGCCCGGTGGCCCCTTGTGCTTCAGGGTCCCATGGGGGCTGCAGCCATCGGCTTCATACACCAGCTGGCGGTGAACAGAGCCACGATCTGAGCGGTCACTCAGGTCTACAGAGCTGTCACTAGGAGGCTCGATGGTAAGTAGGGGAAGGTGGGCGGCTCGCAGCCGGAAATCACGACACTCTAAGCACCCAGGCCCCCTGCGAGTGCCTTCCTCACGGCTACCATCTTCCCGGGTCCCTGGTGGCACTGGTGGAGGAACTGGTGGGAGAGGGGCTGGTGCCCAGAACTCAGGCCGGCCCTGGGGTGGGGGCTCTGTGCTGGGCAGTCGTTCAGGGGATGGCGGGGGAACTGGGTCATCCAAGTAGAGGGGAAGGTCACTGAAGGATGTGGCTGAGCTGTCCTCTTGCTGTTCCTTTGACTCTCGCTTCTCCAGTTGGGCTGACCCTGGCTCCTCGGACATGGGCCCCGATGGGTGGCAGTTCAGGGCCTCGTCGATGGATTCAGCCAGAGACTTTACCTGTGGGGGGGAGGGAAGGAGGGAAAGGGAAAGAAAGGAAGGAAAAATGAAGGGAAAGATGGTGGGATGGTAGAGGAGTGGGAATGAGGGAGGAAGGAAAGGAAATAGTGGGAAACTTCCTGGTGGGTCAGCCAAGAAGAGGGATTCCCCTGCCCCACCTCCACAGGTTCTCTGCAGTGTATAAAATAACGCCCAGGGAGCCATGGGTGAGCTCGCAGGAGCTGGGACTAATGCCCACAAGTTCCCTTCTCAGATATCCCAATACCTCCTTAATGTCTGATTAGACCCAAGCCAAATGCCACCTCCTCCCTGATTCAATCCACATTCCTGCCTCTGCCATCCCTTGGGTAAACCCAAATCCCAGCTTCCTCTGGGCTCCCAGAGCCCTCTGTCTGGTTCTTTCTTAGGAAATCCATAAGATTTAGCCTTGAGAATCCAGACCCTGACTGGTCTGGATTCTCTGTGGTATCTGCCTCTCTGTGGTATCCAGCCTCTAAACTGACCCCCAATGATCCCTGTCTCCTGGTTGGTCTGTGGGACTGATGACATATGGCAGAAGTGACAGGATATCACTTCCGAGATTAGGTTATGGAAGACTACAGCTTATGTCTTGAATCCTCTCACTCACTTGTGCTTTCTCTCTCTCAGACCCTTTGCTCTGGGGGAAGCCATGCCATGAGCAGTCCTATGGGGAGGCCCATGTGGTGAGAACCTGAATCCTCCTGCCAACAGCCAAACGAGCGAGCTTGGAAGCAGACCCGTCAGCCCTAGTCAAGGCTTCAGAGATTGTGGTCCCACCCTACAGCTTAATTGCAGCTTCATGAGAGACCCTGAGACAGAACCCCCCAGCCAAGCCGCTCCCAGATCCCTGGCCCTCAGAAACTGTATGAGATAATAAATGTTTGTTGTTTAAGCTCAGTCTTTAAATTTAGTTTTAAGCTACTAAATTTTGGGGTGATTTGTTATGCAGCAATAGATAAACTAATACCCTTCCCCATCAGATTGGGATAGCACTGAGAGCTGGGCCCAGGCCTGCTTCCTCGATGTCCCCAGAGACTGTGAGCTCCTTTCCCCCACTACCCCTAGGGGGCTGGTTCCAGGCCCAGTTTCTTTCTTTCTAGCTCAGCTCAATACATTGCTTAAGACAGAAGAGATGTTCAATTAAATGTTTGTTGTATGAATGAATAGATGAATGATTTAGATTTTTCTTTAATACTTATTTCCTTCCCTCTAACCACCCCCAACACAACCCCTTCACTAGCTACAAGCAGGCATGCCCAGACTGACGGCAGAGCCAGATCACAGAGGTTAGAGCAGGGTGATTTCTTCTCTTATAAAGCTTCTTTCCTTCCTTCCTTCCTTCCTTCCTTCCTTCCTTCCTTCCTGCCTGTCTTCCTTCCTTCCTTCCTTCCTTCCTTCCTTCCTTCCTTCCTTCCTTCTTTTAACAATCTCAACCAAACACCTCCTCGGTTTTAGGAAGGAAACTCACATGTACTTAGCATCTACCACATACTAGGTGTTTTCATATATATTATCTAGCTGAAGTGAATCTTTAAAACAACTCTAAAAAGAAGGGTTTATCTCCACTTTATTGATCATGTTTTAGTGAGGTTAAACAGTTTGAGCAAGGTCATACAGCTGGGAAATGACAGAGCTGGGATTTGCACCTGAGAAGCTGTGCTGACATGCTCAAGCCTAGAATGATCTCCCACCACCATCAGTGCCTGATACATTCCCACCCTTCCATGTTTTTGGCTAATGCAATGCCTATGCAAGCGACACCCTGCCTATCTCGCTAAATCTTATCTGTCTGGTAAGGCCCAGCTCCAGTGCTGTTTTCTCAAAGAAGCCTTCTCTGGTCCTCCCAAAAGAAAGCTTCTTCTCCCTCTTCTGGTTCCCCCAGGACTATACATGATCATTTCTCAGGGCTCTGAGCACACTCTATTTCAGGAGACAGTAATGTGCACATACGTTGGCCATTAGATCCTGGAGAACTACTGGCCTGGGAGATCCTTGAAAACAAGGACCTGGGTGGTTCATCTGTCTCCCCCAAGGTGGCCAGCAGAGAGCCTGGTCTGCGGTAGTGTGGTGTAAGCCAAAGGGCATGGGCTTTGGAACCAGGCAAAGCTGAGTTCCAATCCAGTTTGGAAAAGTCACTTCATCTCTCAGGACCTCAGAGCCTCAGTCTCCTCCTCTGTAAAATCAGGGTACCCTCCCTCATCTCACAGGTCATTATGAGGCACGCACAGTACCTGGCACAGAGTAGTCACTCATCACAGGCTTTAGGCCAAAATTTGATAGTGGATCAAGTTCCAAAGAGTGAGAACTTTCATTTTCTTATGTGTTCTACACCCCCAGATTTGTAACTTGCTTGTTTTCACTATATAATTTTTCTGTCTTGCCAATTCACAGTCCCTACTCATGGTAGCTAGTGGTTGTTCTTAAATATTCGTGGGGCAATGTCTTTCAGTTTGAAGTATAGGTAAAAAGTCATAGGAGTCGTCAGAGAACGGGGATGGGGAGGAAAGGCCCTTCTCAGGGATGCTGACCTGTTTGGAGAAGGAGTCCTCGAGCTCTGTGATGTCATTAGAAAACTCTCCTGATGTGGTGACGGAGCTTCCCCCACCATCGATGCCCCCTCCACAGGAGCCTCCATACGGTAGCCCCCGTTCAAGCCGGTGGCTCCGGGCACCAGCCATGGCACCCTCGTCCAGCGAGGCAGGCTTGCCCTCGAAGTACGCAGGGTTCTGTGCCTTCTCGTACTCCTCGAAGGAGAACTGCATCCGCATGTTGGAAAGGATGATGCGCCGGGACATGCGGCTCTCCGAAGCTGAGCTGCGGAGCCGCTCAAAGTTCTTGTTCATGCGGTACTGGCGGAAGGCCGTCTGGATGGTCCTGGCGGCCCTGCGGCTCAGAAAGGAGCCCCCATACTTCCTCTCCAGCATTTCCACCTGGCAGAGGAGGGTCGAGGGGAACAAGGTCAGAAACGCACTACAGCCTCATCTTTCTAGGCCTCAACAATACTACCAGAGTCACAGCTAACTGCTTACAGCTGCCTGAATGCACCAGGCTGCACTCTCAGACTTGTCTTCTCGCTCTAATCTCAGATAGCACTTGTCACACGGGGCTGGATTGTGGTTTTCTTTTTTTATTTACAAGAACTGAATAGACATTCAGTATTCCAAAAAAGTTAGAAAAAAATTGAGAGGCCAAAAAAGGAAAGAAAGAAGGAAGGGAGGGAGGGAGGGAAAGAAGGGAGGGAAGGAAGGAAGGAAGGAAGGAAGGAAATAAGATTGGTTCACCTAAACTCCTAACGCCTAACCATAACCACAATTAACATTTTGGTATATGTCCTTCCAGTTTTTTTTTCCACACATAGTATTTTGTGCCTCCTCCTTTAGCTAAACAATATCTTGTGTGATATACTGAGCACACTCTTCTCAAATTGTCAACTTATGTGTGTGCTTCTTCCATCAGACAGAGATTTTTGAGAACCAGTCCAGGTCTCATTCATCTTTATATCTCCAGGACCCAGCATGAAGCTCAGTGTTTGCTGAGGGAATCCAGATTCAGTGGATAAGTGGTAAATGAGTTCCCAATAGGGTGAAGGGTCCTGGAGCCTGTCTTCTCCCATTCCAGCCTTATTATCCCTCTCTGGATACCACCCTCAAGTGGCACATGCCAATCCCTCCTGCGATTCTCTCACACCCCCGTTCCCACTCCCATTCCCCGCCAGGGCCATCTCCTGTTCACCTTCTTGTCCTGCAGGTCTGTGGAGAGTTCGTAGCTGTCCGAAAGGGCCTTGGAGCGCTTTATCTCCTCCTCCTCCTGCTTCCTCAGGGCGACACTGGCTGGCTGGAGGCGGGCCCGCTGAGCCCAGGGAAGGCCCACCCCAGCAGGGGGGCCTCCCATGTGGCTGCTGGTGGAAGACAGCTGGCTCAGCCGGTAGGGGGGTTGGCTCCCAGGACTATCAACCGCTGTGCTCAGGTCACTGCCTGGGGCATCACCCTCCACACTGTGGGGATGAGATAAGATGAGCCAGGATGTGGGAACAAAGGACAGACCTGCTGGGCCAGACTGAGAGTGGATGGACCAGATTCCTTCCCATAGCCCCACCCCCCAGCTTCTTCACAGTTATAAGGACCCAAGTATTTAAAGGACAAAAGGGAGTCTTACACCCCACCCCCCTACCCCATCCCCTCCAAACTTTCTTTTCACTGCCCTCAGGGTCCCCTCCCTTCATGCCCCCTTGCCTTGACAGCCTCATCCTCGGTCCCCTTCTGCCCCAGCCCTCACGGCTCTGTCCTCAAGTGGCCCCCGCCCTCTCACAGACCTGGTCCCGGCACAGCCCCATCCTCTAGACTCCTTTCCCTCAAGGCTGGATCTTCTCAGTCTTGTCCCCAGTCCTGTTCACCCCTCACTGCCTGGTCCCCTCATGGCCACATCCCCTCACAAATTTAGTCCCAGACTAGTTTTCTTCTAGTCTTGTCCTCTCAAGCCCCCTTTTCTAAGAGTCCTGTCCCCTAATAGCTCCATCTTCAAATCCTCCTTCCCCTGATGGACTAGTTCTCTTACGGCTCCAGCCTTCCCCCCAGACCTCTTCCCTCACGGCTCTGTTCCCAACACAGCATGTGCCTGTGGTTTACCGTCCAGCCTGATCCCCAGCACCACCCCAAATCAGGCCAGAGGCCCACTCTTGCATCCCAGGCAGGATCTGCCCAGCCCTGCCCCCTGCAGCCCCGCCCCTGCCCTCAGCTGTCTGGCCTCAGGCCTGGGCAATTCCCAGGATTCCCCGGCATGAGGGCACAGGGCTTAGAGACAGTGGGTGGGGCCTCTCATCCAGCATCCTCACAGGTAAAGAGCTGCCCTGCGGGGTAGCTTCCTTTTTCTCCTCATGGCCTCCTCTGCTCTGCTAGGGGAGGCGACCAGGGGTCTCAATGCTGAAGGGTGGCAGGAGCCGGGCACTGGGCCTTGCCTGCCCTGGTTACCCAGAGCTGTTGTTCCGTCAGAACCTTTCCCATGGTGCCCAACTCCGCCAGACCTGCTTCCATGGGTGTCAATGGCAACCAGGCTGCCAGGGAACCCAGGTGGCAACAGAGCCCAGCTGCCCTGAGCCGCCCTGAGCCGAGAGGGCATGGTGAGGAGGCACAGAGGCAGGAGAATCGGGGAGAGAGTCAGCAGGGGAGGGACAAGCAGGTGAGGCCCAGGGGGTTGTGGAGTAGGGGGAATGGGTGTGGCTGGGGCCCAGATAATGGTTTGGTCTGGGCAGGCACTGGATTGATGGGGCTCTTAGCTGGTGAAAGGGTTAAGGGCCACTCCCCAGCCCTGACTTGGCAGAGGCCAGGGTGCAGGGCAGAGGAGAGCTGGGATGGGTGTAGGAGGGTTCCCTATCAGTACGGAAGATTGAGCTGCAACAGGCCTGCCAGCCTTGCAGAAGAGCATTTTGGGCTGGATGCTGGGCGGGGTGGGGAAGCTGTACCTATGAGGCTGGGACCTGGGCTGCAGGGATGGAGCTTGGCTCTGCGCTGGTGGGAGCTCCTACCCACTGCTCATCTACCACCTTCCCAAGCATTAGTCTGCAACACTGCCAGGAGCTAGGCGGAAACAGACTGAGGGGGGTGGGCGGCTGCCCTCTCCCCCAAATGCTCTCTCCTTCAGGGCCTCGGGCCTGTGAAATCCCCCTCCAGGAGTCAGACCCAGGCCAGCCCCTCCCCCCCTCCTGGCGTCTAAGATGCTCCTCTCCTCTCCCCTCAGGACTCAGGTTCCTGCCCACCACCTCTCAAACCTCTCACTTCCCAGTACACAGCTCCAGCTCAGTTTTAATCAACTGTCTCCTTTGTTCACGAATCATCCATAGCTCCCACTGCCCACAGAGATAGCTCAAGTTCCTCATTGTGGCATTTGAGCCATCTCCAAGATGAACAATAGCTAATGCTTAGAGAGCACTTAGCATGTTCAGGCACTGTTCTTACCACTTCACATTTAATAACTTGTTTATTCTTCAAAACAAGCCTATGAGACAGGTATTGTTATTCATTTTACACATAAAGAAACTGAGGCCCAGAGAGGTTAAGTAATATATCTATGATCACACACAGCTATTAATGATAGAGCCAGGATCCAAATCCAAGCTGTCTGATTCCTGAGCTCACGTTCTTAAACATTAAGCCATGCTACAGGGCTGGCTGCCAATACCCCACCCCCTCCACCCTTCCCTCCAGCCTGGTCTGGTCCTGTTTCTCCCCAATACTTCTCTGCTTTCCACCTCCAAAGCTGCTCATACAGTACCTTCCACCTGAAATGCATTCGCTATCATCTCTGCCATCTACAATCTGAGAAATCCCCCCACACCCTAGTTCCATCAAGACTCAGGTCATATGCCACCACTAAGAAGCCCTCTTGAAGCCCACCTTCAGCCAGAAATCATGGCCAATCCTGTTCAGAGCTCCCCCACACAGAACATGTCTGTCCTTTTTATGGCACAGATTAGCTTTGGCAAAGTGTGACAGCTATTTGTGTACATGACTCCTAGATCCCAGCACAGGAAAAAAATTTGGTAATCTCCTAGCTAACACAGAGCACAAGGCCTGGAGCAGAGTAGGTGCTCAATAAAAACTTCTGGAGTGAGGGAGTCAGTGAATGACCTCTGGTGGGCTGAGCTAATAAATCCTCTCACCTAAACTTTGACAACAGCCTCCAGTCTCCTCGTCCAATCTGTTCTCCATCTTGTGGCCAGAGAGATCTTCCCAAAATACAAGTCTGACCATTTTGCTCTCCCACTAAAACCTTTCCATGGCTCCTCACGATTCGTTCATGATTGAGTGCTTTCTCTGTGCCAGGCAGTGCTGGGTGCTGGAAATATAACAGTGAACAAGATGCATAAGATTTGTTTCCACGAGGAGGTGACATTCTAGTGGAAGAAGCAGACTATAACCACATGCTATTATTTCAGATAGAGATAAGTGCTAGGAAGGAAAATACAGCAGAATAAGAAAAGCTGTTGTTTTAGATGTGGTGGTCAAGGAAGGTCTTTTGGAAGAAATGGCATATAAGCAGAGCCCTGATGGCAGGGAGGGAGCAAGCTGTGTGGTTATCTGAGGCAAGAGCAATGCAGACAGAGGATAGAGCCAGTGCAAAGGCCCTGAGGTAGAACTGTGCCTGGCATATTTAAGGAACAGTGAGGAGACCGGTGTAGCTGGAGCAGAGTGAGTGAGGGGAAACTGATAGGAGGTGAGATCGAGAGATAATAGAGGGCAAATCGTGAAGGGCACTGAGTCCACAATAAAGACTGGCTTTTGCTCTGCTTGAGATGAGCAGAGGAGGGACATGATCTAACAAGGTTTACAGGAATTATCATCCATAGGATAACCTCCAGCTTCCTCACCATAGCCGTGGCTGGTTCTCCTGACCTGACCTCTGACTTATACACCCTCTGCCCCATTACTCCAACCTCGTTACCTCCTGTTCATCCTTCAACATGTAGCTCAGGTGTACCCTTCCATGTCTGCCTGTCCCCTTCACACAGGTTGGCTTACAGGCTCCTCCTCTGTGCTGCCATAGGGCCCTATAGTCCCTTCCATCCCTAGGGCAAGGGTGTTCATTGGCTCATTGAAGCCTTGCAACTTATTGAGGCAGGCATCATTAGCCCCATTTTATAGATGAAGACACGGAGGCTCAGACTGATGATGTAAACTGGCTCAAGGTCACACGGCTACTAAGTGTGAACGTCAGGATGCAAACCCAGGGCCCAGGCTGTCTTTTCATGACATCTGTCTGCCTCTCTCCACTTCTGGCTCGCTCTCCCCTCTGCCACCACTTGGTTGCAAAGGGATAATGGTAGAGAGGTCAGGATGTAAACATAGGCTCCCCCTAGAGGGCCTGGTAAAAAGGACAAGGCTTGAGGGCATTGCCCCTGATGCCAGACATACAGCTGAAGAAAGGAGACTTGGGGACGTGAAATCGCTTAACTCAGAGCCCCCAGAGCACTCAGGGACATGTTGATCACATGGAAAATCAATCTCTCTCTCTCTCTCTCTCTCTCTCTCTCTCTCTCTCTCTCACCCCCCCACCACACACACACACCTGCGCCCTGTTTTGCACGCTTTGCTGGGCTATTCTGTGGGGGAACTGAGAGTGTCCTCTGCAGCGGAGGAAATAAACCATGTTACACAAATAACCACAGTACAAAGCCGAAAGTTCTCAGGGTTTGGGAACAGAGGAAGTGCTGGGGGTGCTCAGGAGAGAGATTCCTTCTGCGTGGGGGTGGCTGAGCAGAATAAAAATAAACTCGCACTTACAGTTCACCTTCCCCGTGTCAGGCATTTTTGCACATTATTTAATCGGCATGGCAAACATGAAGGAAGAATTAGGATTCCTATTCTGCAGGAGAGGAAAAAGGCTTTGAGGGAGGAAGTGACTGCCGAAAGTCTCAGAGCTAGGAAGTGGCAAAACAGGGACTCAAAGCCCAGAGCTTGCACTAGTTCCCCTGCTGCCTGAAGGCTTCCTGGGGGAGGAAGCTACTGAATGGGGCCTCGCCTAAGAGGAGTCGATAGAGTGCCTTGTGAGCCAAGACACTAAAATGGGGAGAGGAGGGACAGGATGGTTTGTAGGGATTTGGGGTAGCCTACCCATGGCAGGGGCACTGACTGCTGCTCCTAACGGGAGGTCTCCCTCCTTCCCTTTACTGGCACTGCCCAGAGCCAGGCAGCCAGCAGGGGATGGGATCAGGATGCAGTTGCCATGGAAATGAATGGGGGCTGTTGCTATAGATACCATAAGATGAGGGCAAGAGGAAGCTAGGGATGCTGAGGACTATCCCCATGACAACTTGGGCTGGAAGGGGGGGGCGCGGGGACCAGAAGTGAGAGACAAGAAAACAAGATGAGGAGGTCAGTGCACATAGATGAGGGTCTGTGGGTTCTGGAGGAAGACTGGGCAAGGAGACAGGACCCAGTGTGTGCGGGGGGAGAAAGGGATCTCTAGTCACCTCTCTCTCCTCTGATAGCTCTTCTGAAAGCTATTTCTGCTGCCCAATCCCAGCGCCACAGAGATTCCAAACCTGAGGCCAGACCGGCTTGGCATAGGGGCTGGAAGGGAAGAAGGAAGCCATCGAAAGCCTGACTGAGTAGACAGCAGGCAAATAGGCTGGTGAGCACACAGACCTGGGTTTGAATCCCAGCTCTGCTTCTTTGCAGCCCTAAAAATAATAGTTGTCATTTACTGAGTACCTACTCTTTGTTAGACCTAGTAACCCTGAAAGGTATGGGTTGTTCTCTCTGAAGGGATAACACAGATGAGGAAACTGAGGTGTTAAGAGATGAAGTCATTTGCCCACAGTCTCAAAGCTCAGCAGTGGTGGTGCCAGGCGAGTCACACCAATGTACACAGCAAGTCAAATCAAAGTTCCTGCTCTTACCTACCATCCCACACTGAGCAGCCCCTCCAAGGCTGAGTCCCTGCATTCTCCAGCTCCCCATGCCTTCCCCCAGTGGCACACAGAGGGCCAGAAGCTGGGTAAATATTTGTGGAGTGTGTGAGTGAGGAAGCAACCCAGGAAGAAACAGGAAAACCTGGGGTAAGAATGCAGAAGTGCCTGACTACGAGAGCAATAGTTCATGGGTTTGGCTGGCTGAGGGTAGAAGATCCACAGAACTTTATGAACCTTCCAACCCCACAGATCCAAAATGAGACCCCAACAGTCAAAGCGCTTTGCCCAAGGTCCCAGAAGATGAGAATTCAAGTCCCCTACTTTCCCACTCCCTAGGCTGTGACGAATTGATCTCATCGCCATGCCTGTGCTCATGCTCTTCCTTGGTTTCTTCTGCCCAGGATGCCCTCCCCCTCCCCTCACCCTCAGACTCCATCCGTCTGATGTAGCTCATCTACGTCTTACAGCAGCCTGGGCAGGCAGGCCCTCCTGGGAAGTCAGTTCTGACTCACTCTACTGACCCCAAACCTGACAGAGTCAGCTACACCCGGCTCTGTGTCCTGCGCACACTCACGTCACAGGCGGTACTCATCTCCAGCTAACCTGTGATTCCCTATTGAAGTGTCCATCCCCCACCCTGTTCCTGTTTCCCAAGGGCAGTGGCTGATGTGATTCACCTCTGTGGGCCCTCCAGGCCCAGGCCAAGGCCCGGCACACAGCAAGCACCAACAGCCACCTTAGTCCCCTAAGAGCACAGGTAGCAGTCATGTGTGTCTGTGTGACCATCCTGCCTGACAACTGTCACACTACAAGCCACAGCCCCGCATGTTCAAAAGTCACCTACACCCAGTTTTGTGATTATCTTCACTGGGCACAGAAAGAGAGCCCGCCAGGCACAGAAAGTCTCCACTTCACACGCTCAGAATTCCTCACACCCAGCCTCACACAATCACATTCCCGGAGATACATACCAGTGCACGGTCTCTCACTCCCGTCAGACCCGCTGGTCTCATGTAAAGACATGCACACATATGCACAGGCACACACGTTTCCCTCACAACTGATAGAGACCTCCCCCTTCCCGCAGCACAGACCCTCAGCCAATTTGGTTGCCTACACCCTGGCTCCCATCATGGCCATCTGACCCTGACTGGCCCTGTCTCCCCATTGAGTTGAACCCCGGCCCCCCTACTGCCTTCTATCTCCAATCAAATGAAGGGTAAAATGTTCTCCCACTCCCCAGCCACAGGTCACCTAGACCCACCTGCCATGGAGAGCCAGTCAAACAGAGGAGTCTACACACCATTTCCCAGCATGACCCTGGAGCTCTCTGCCAGGTTTTTCTTCATGCTGTCTCTGTCTCCTGTAACGCCTCCTTACCTCTTGCCACCTATTCAAAGCCTTCCCAGCCTTCCACTCTTGCCCCTCCTTGTCCAGAGAACCCCCCTGGACACTACCCCTCAGTCCACCTTGACATCTCCCTCGTCTTTGGGCCAGGAACACATTTTGCTCATCACTGAAGCCATATCTGCTCAATCATTTCAGCCCTTCACACCCTGACTACTTTCTCAAAGGATTTCTCATCTCCCCTGGGAGATGGAAAACTTACAGATAATATATTTTTGACCCCTCACAGTATTTCACTTGAAGCCTTGCACACAACAGGTGCTCAAGCAATGCCCTCTGGAGGAGAAAATAAGGGAGAGAGGAAGAGAGGGAGGGAAGAGATAAATGAGAGTTTGAATGAATGAATGAATGAATGAATGAATGAATGAATAGATGAGTTGAGTGACTAAGTGCATAAAGCAATGAGTGACGGAATGAGGTGAGCCTATGGAAAAACGACGAGCTCAATGTGATAGGGATGACAAAAACAGGGAGGGAAAAAAAGGAGAGGGGGACTCTCACCTGGGCCTCAATCAAAGCAAGAGCCATTAATCACTGCACACTTTCCCAACCGTGCACCAGACCCTATGCTGGGCTCCTTGTATTTTCTTGCTAATCTTCATGACAACCCAGAGAGGTAGATATACTCTCACTGTACTCAGGAGGAAAATGAAGCTAAGGAGAAGAAAATCCTCACTCCAGTTTATGCAGAGAGTTAGCGGCAGAACCAGAGGTAAACTCAGATTCATCTAATGCCAAAGGCTCAGAAAGGGAAAGTGTGGGGGTCTCCTGGCTTTTCTCCTAACACAGACACATCATAAAAGATGTGGGTCCTACAGCCCATAGAGGAAACCTTGCACTCTCCTGCTGACAGCCTCCAGGGATTCTTAGAACCAGCTTCTGGCAGGTGCAGGGTCATTTAGGGTCATTGTATCTGGAGGAAATGGCTTCCCCTCAGATTCAGAGATCCCTAAAGTTGTAGAATCAGAATCTTGAAAGTAAAAAATCAAGGACTCTTAACACCTCAGAATATTAAAACCACACCATCAGAATTTTTTTTTAAATGGTAGAATCATGAAATCTTAAAACCACAGGATTGGAGAATCCAAAAATCATTGAAGAATTAGAAACCACAGGATTGCATGGAATGTGTCACTGAATTATCATATCTTAAATTCGTAGTTTCTTAAAATTGTAGCATCTCAGATTGACAGAATGTCAGAGCTGGAGGAGCCCTTGGAGATCCTCTGGTCAAGCCTCCCTCCTCCTTTTACACACGAGGTAGCAGAGAAACCAAGCGACATGTCCAAGTTGGCCAGCTCATGCCACCTCAGGCTGATGGGCTGGAGAAGGCAACAGGCTTGCCTGTGGTGAGAGTGCCACACCGTTCATCCATTTATCAAGTGCCATTTGGGCGTTGACAATACCATGAATAAAACCCTACTCTCTCTCCCAGCCGCTGTTCCCAGCCTTGGATAGGAAAGCAGGTAAGGCCCTGGTGGGGACAAGAAGAGGGAAGCAGGGGTAAGGGTGGAACATACATCAGACAGAGAGAAGAGATCAGCTTTTATTGATGGAAATTCCTTTGTACACAGCGACACGCGCTCCAAAAGGCCTTTTCCTTCTGATCATATTTACAGAGCACTATGGGAGTGGCAGGGGGCATGGGACAAGGCCTTCAAGCAGTGGAGGAGATGGCAGCGATGGCCACAGCGAGGGAACGAGCTAGGCAGGCTGGGCCCGCCCCCGCCTGGTCCTCTGAGCCCTAGGCACCCTGCATCTCTGTTTGTGCTCACAGAGGCCAGAGGTAGGTCCTTGGGATGTCACTGGAGACCTCTCCAGGGTGCCTGGGAAGTGGGGTGCGGGTGCAGGAGGGTCCAGGGTCCAAGTTCCAAGCTCCAAGCTCCAAGCTCTGCTGCTCCCATATCTTAGTCAGACCTAGGGCTCCAACCTTTCGAATTTGAGGGCTGGAGTCCAAGGGAGACAGCAGTGGGGGAAGAATTCCAAGAAGGAGGTGGGGGGAGGAAGGGGCTAGATGCTTGCCCATCTAGTTCTTGAAGTAGGGACAGGGTCCCATGGGGGATTGCGGGGGCGGGGGGGGGCTGGTTAAGGCTTTTGCTTCTGCATAGAAAATGACCCTCGTCCTCTCAGTTACCGAGAGGACGGACTGCTGCACTCGGAGGCCGGACAGCAGAACTGATGAGCGTCTTCCTCTTCCTCTTCCTCAGTCTCCTCCTCCTCCTCCTCTTCCCTAGGGTCAGGAAGGGCAGGGTAGAGGCCACAGGCGGCGGGTGACAGAGAGAGGCAGAGGCATTAGTTTGCAGAGCAGGGGAGATACCTGAAGGGCTGGAACCAGGGAGGTGGGGCTAGGATGGGGGTGGATTAATCCAGGGCCACAGCCAACTCTGCTCTGAGGAGCCAGTTGCTGGTCCCCTCCTGAGACAGCCCTCCCCCACACCCAGGCTGGGCTCAGTCTTCAGGTCTTGCCCAGGGGATATAAACTCCACCTCTGACCAGGTGAGGCAGTACCTTCATTTGAATATAAATAGTAGTAACCAGCTCTCTGGGGCACTTTGCATACATCATCTCATTTAACTCCCCTAACAACTCGGCAACAATTTAGAGATGAGGGAATTGAAGCTCAGCGGAGAGGGTCGATAACCTGCCCCAGGTCACATAGCTGGGTGAGGGTAGAGTCAGGATTTAGACCCGGAGTTCCCGGAACTCCACACCTCAGACTCATCCCTCCAGGGTCTTCGGGTGAATTTGGTACTAGCTCTAGAAATCCACCCTGCCCTTAAAGGACAAAGATTTGTATTTCCTGAAGGCTCAGGGCTGGGAAAATGGGAGATGCTTAGAAATGGAGTGTGGAAAGCCCACATCTTTGGAAACAAAGAGACCTGGGTTCCAATGCCAGCTCTACAAGTATTTCCAGGCTATGTCCCCCAGGCAAATTATTGCCCTTCCTGGAGCCTCAGTTTTCTCATCTGGAAAAATGGGGCTCATAAGCCAACCCCACGGGATTGTTTCAAGGACTGGAACACACATCAAGTGCCTGGCAAACATGAGCAACGTGAGTATGATGGTCGTTATGGTTCACTGCTCATGAGCTGAATCTAATTCCCAAGGTGGCCCTTTGCACCCATACAGAAGTGCCACAGAGGCAGGGAGGAGTCATTGCAGGAACAAACGCCTGTCCCTAGGGTACTGTGGAGCACTACCAGGGGCCAGTCTGGAGGTGCCAGTCACTGGAGCTGGGCTACAGTTTCATGGGGTGGATGGACAGACAGAACAGAGGTGGAGGGGAGGGTGACCAGGTGCCTTGGGAGTGAACAGCCTCTTCTGGGGAGAGCCAATGAAGCAGTATCACCCCACTCCCAGCCTCCTTGGCTGGGAGAGGCAGTAAGTATGGAATCCAGGAAACTAGAGGATTGGGAAGAGATGGGAAGGAAAGAGGACAGGCAAGGGAAAACGCTGCTGTCGATCTGCCAGACAGACAAGCGCACACATATGCACACACATCCATGCATGCACACTTTCCTCACACTCAGAGTTCCCTTTGACACATTGTTCCACAGTCACTGAGTCATTAAACTCATGAGTCAGCAAAATCACATGAACCAGGGCTCAAGTCCTAGGCAAGTAGCTCCTGCTTTCTGAGTCTCCCATTCCTCATCTATAAAAGGAGAAGAAAACTTCACACCTCTCAAGGCTGTCATGAGGAACAAATAATCTTTTAGGCCCACTGCTCGCTCCCCTCGTAGCCAGGCCAGACCTCTGCTACCCTTCACTTTGATACTGCAGCCACTTTCTGATTTCTTCTCCCTACCCTCTTGGACCACATTAGCCTTTCTTAAGCCCTCCTTCGAGCATGAATCTGTTCTGCTCAGACACCCACCGTGGCTCCCCATTGCTTTCTGGATAAAGTTCAGACTCCTCAATTTGGCATTCAACTCTCCCTCACCATATGGCCTCACCTGGCCTTTCCTGTTAGGTGAAAAAAAGCACGGGGCTTTAGCGTCAGACAGGCCTGGGTTTGAATTATCAGCCCCACCGCCTACTAGCTGGGTGAACTTGGGTCCATTTCTTCACCTCTCTAGGACTTCCTTTCCTTATCTGCAAAATGAGGAAACACCTATTCTGCGGGGCGTGCCGGGATTAAACGAATTCAAGTACGTAAAGCAACTGCCACAGGGTAGGTTTGGTGCTTCACACATGGTAACTGTTATCATTACTGTCATTACCAGTGGCATCAATGTTATCCTGCTTGCTCATGGCCAGCCTTCATCATGCTAGCTTGTTCATGATTCCATCAGCATGTCCAGCCTTTTCACATCTCTATCCCTTTGCTGACTATTTCTTCCTTCTGCACCGATCTTTGCCTATCGAAATCCTGTCTGAACTTCATGGTCCAGCTCAAATGCTGCTTCCTGTAGGAAGTCCTCCCTGACTCCCAACCAGAAGTATTCTTTGCTTCCTCCTAGCCCCAGCATCCATGCCTTTGGCCAGGTATCTCCATTTGTTGCTTTGAACTTGCCTGAAACATTTCTTTCACCAGTCTCCTCTACGCCCTTGTATTTGCCCTCGCTACCACCACTGCCTCTGCTTTCCTTCCCTGTAACAAAGAGAGGGCCCCTATGCTATTTAAGGTCAGTCCCTCCACCTGGGCTGTGGAGCCCACTCCTGCTACCTCCTCCACAGCAATCATCCCCTCTTCCTCCCATATTTCAACCTCTCCCTCTCTGTGCCTCCTTCCTACCAACATTTATAGAAGCTCAAGTATCTCCCATCTGGGATAAAAACCCTCTATCTGCCCCCACATCTCCCTCTAGCAATCGCTGCCCCTCTCCTCTTCATAGCTACACTTCTTGAGAAACTCGTCTACACTGGCCATCTCCATTTCAGTACCTCCCACAAGCTCTTCAACCCACTGCAATCTGCCTCATGCGCCCACCACGCCACAGAAACTCTTCTTAGTAAGGTCACCCAGGATCTCCTAGTGGTTAAAGCCAATAGACTCTCTTCCACCTTCATTTTACATCCCCCAGCTGTAACATTTGCCACTCTTAACAAGCCCCTCCTACAGGCGGAGGGCTCTTTCCTTCCTCTGCTTCAGTGAGCCCACTCCCTGCTGGATTTCCTCCTACTTCTCTGCCCACCCCCAGCTCCTCTTGCTCTCCCCAGTCCTTATGTGTTGGTACCTCTTCCCCAGTTCTGCACCCATCCTCTTCTCTTTCATTCCACACTCTCCGTCACTGATATCATTCCATTTCATAACTTCAGGTACGGCTGAGGACCCCTGCAGCTCTCTCTCTAACATAGTCTCTCTCCTGGGTCCCAGACCCATCAAGCCTAATGCTTGCTGGACGCTCCACTGAGATGGCCCTTAGGGCCTTCAGAGCTCACAGGGACCTCTAACTTAAGCATCTCACCACTGCAAACCTGTCCTCCTGCATTTCCCACCTTAGTGAAAGTCACCACTATCCACCCAGTCACCCATGCCCAGAACATACCTGGGAGTCACCTTCCTGCTCCCTTAGCAATTCTAGGCACCAAATCCTGCTGATTATACCTTCTAAATAGCTCCCAAAGGCTATATATACAACATCTGACCCCTGCTACCTCATTTCCTACTCCTCTTACCCCTTGTTCACTTTCCAATCATACTGGTCTCCCTGCTGGTCTCCCTCAAACACAATGAGCACTGCTGTTCCTTCCATCTGGAACATCGTTCCCCAGATAGGTGTGGCGCCAGGCAGTCTATATATTTAGTTGTTTGTTTATTGATTATCTGTCTCACCCACTGTAAGATGTCTCAGGACAGGCATCTGTGTTGTTCATTGCTTGTATATTCCCAATTCCCAGCACAGTGCCTGGCACTCCATAAATATTTGTTGAATGAATGAATGCATTGCCAGGCCCGAACACTGCAACTTACTGTGAGCTCCACCCTCAGTCATCTCCATGCCCAACCCCCCATTATCTATTCAGTCTCTAACTCCCGTCCTTTCTTCCTCCCAACCACCTCTCAAGTCTATCTCCTCTGCTCTATCGCCATGGCCACTATGTTAGCTTATCTCTCTCTGGGGTTACTGCAACAGCCTCCTCCCTACTTTCCCTTCCTTCTAAAATGCTAATCTGATCATGTCATTTTCCCTGCTCAAGAATTGCCCATGGCTCTCCAGCTGCCTACCACAAAAAAGAAGCCTGAATGCCCCAGAGAGCTGTGAGGCATGTCTAACTTCCGCACCCTCCGGTGTTTAGTTTTACCATTTCTCACCTCCAGGCCTTTGTGTACACTCTCAGAGCATCCTCTCCCACTTCTACCTCTCAGAATCTTTATAGACTTTGAGTGACTGGCTCACACACTACTTTCTTCAGAAAACTCACAAACTGGAAGTAGTTCCTCTCCAAAGTCCATAGAGAAATAAGTGTCTCCAGGGTCCCTCAGGATCTCCGAGTACCAGGAGTAGGATGGAAGGCAGTAATTATGTCTAGGATCAAAGAGTTTGGGTGCTGGGTGAGCACTAACAGGGGTTCCTTTTTCCTCCTGAGTTATTACCCTGGACCCATATCCCTCTGGCCCTCTGCTAACGCCAGCTCATCCCGGCCTCCTCCCTTTCTCTCATCTTCTATTGGGTCTATCTCATTAACAGCTCTCAAAGAATTTGGGTTCCAGAATTTGAAGTTAAAATGCTTCTATGTGAATGGTGCCCACTAGAGTAGTCCAACACACAATAGCCCTGCTCGAATCCATTTCTTTTATGCCAACACGCAAGTTTGCACCTTACAGCTGGCTTCCGTACTTACAATCCATTTTTCATATTGCTAACGTGATGTTTTTAAATCACAAATTTTACCAAATTTCTCTCCTATTTAGTTAGGATCCATTTACATGACACTTTATCACCAGCAACACTGGTTCTTAATCATTTGGGGGAAACACAAACCCTTGGTGCATTTAATGAAAGCCATTAACCATCTCCTTGACAAAAAATACACATAGGTATACATACACAACATTTTTCATTCAATTTCAGGAGGTTCATGGGTCACTTGAAGCCCATGAGGGACCTATGCACCCCAGGTTAAGGACCTCTGGCCCTACCCAATAACATCCAGCTGCTTCTTTTGCATATGCTGTTCCTTCTTCCTGGAATGTTCTTCCACTCTTCACCCTTCTGTCCCTGGCTCTTCCTCATCCTCTAAGACTCAGCTCTTAGGCTAGGTTGACCTGTGCCAGCTCTAGATGGAGCCAGATCCCTTCCTCTGGGCTTCCACAGCCCCCCATGCTCTCCTCAGTCATAGCTCTTCCCAGTCTCCCGAACTGACTGGGAACTTGTGGAAGGCGAGAACCATTACCCAGCATAAGCCCTGGCCATAGCAGAGCTCCATAAATATCTACTGAAATGAATGCTAATAACTGCTACGCTCCCACCCTTTTTTTTGTTTCATTTCATTTCATTTCTTTTTTTTAAATTTATTTTTGCTGCTACTCTTTTTTGAGTACCTATTGTGTGGCAGGCACTCAGTTTGGTGAATTCTATTTATGATCTCATCCACTCTCCAATAAATAATCCCCATGATGTTGGTGATATTGCGTCCTTTTTAACAGATAAGGACCCAGGCTCAGAGTTGTGATGTGAGTTGTTTAAGGTCACCCAGCTAGTGAGTGACAGAGTTGGGACTGAAACTGAGACATGTTGGCACCAATACAAATATTGGTCCACCATGCTTCCCTGCCGTGGACTGTGAGATTGGGAGACGGCATCAGCAAAAGAACAGGACCAAGAATCAAGGTCAGAATACCCTACCTGGGCTCCATTTCCCAGGGCCGCCGCCTTTTATTTTCCCTCCTGTTTTACCTTCATTCTAAGACCAGGCACCTGGCTATCTCTTCTTTTGGTGAAATCCCCTCTATCCTATATACTACTACTCTCAGCCTCTTCATCCCAAAGCCCCACTATGGTCAGGCTCATCCTTTGCCTCAGGACCATTCCAGACACGTACAGCTTTTAGATCCAGTCTAATCCAATGCTACACACTGGGCTGTGAGTAAAACAAGACATGGGTAGTCCCTGCCCTTCAAGAATTGATAGTCACCCAGGAGTTTTACATGTATCATCTCCAATACTAAAATCAGCCCTGAGAGGTAAGTAAGCATTATCATTACACAGATGAGGAGACAGGCTCAGAGGTTAAATGGCTTGCCAAAGTCATAGAGTTGGTAGGTGGCCAAACTTGGACTTGAATAAAGGTACCGACTCAACCGTTTTTCCCCCATTAGGTCATCCCGCCTAGAAGAGCCAAAGCGGGCAATCATTTCTAGCAGAGTTCAGGGAGGAAGGAAAGTTCAAGACTCCATACACACGTCCCCTCCTGTAGGGGACAGATAGGGTTAGGTACCCCTCCTCCAGCTGCCCTCTGATCTTACTTCTGCCCCATCCCAAACCACACTACGCTGTCACTGTCTGTGTCTCTCTCCCTTCTAGGTGTGGGTTGCACACCTTTTTCTTATTGATTTCCAGGAGACAATATAGATAGAGACAGAGATATTAACCTGTGCCTGATATCTATGCAGCAAATATTTTCTCCTAAGCTGTTGTTTCTGTTTTAACTTTGTATCTATGAGTAGTATCTTTTTTCACACAGAAGTTCTTAACTTTAATGTAGTCAAAATTATTGCTCTTCACTTTATGGCTTATGGGTTTTTAAGTCATGCTCACGTAGACTTGAACTCGCTCATGGGAGAACCAGATACAGTTTCTTCCTCTATCCTACTAAGGTTCAGCACAAGGCTTAACTGAGCAGGCTGGACAAATGCTTGCTAAGTGAATGCGGTAGTATTTGAACTAGTTATTAAAAGGAAAAGCAAGATCTGAACAGTTGGGTACAGGAAAAAGATATAGAGGAGGAGGAGGTAAATGAGTGAGTGAAAGTAAGGAAACAGGACCAAGGGAAAACGCCAGTACTTTTGAAACTGTGACAGGGTGTGTATAACATGTTGTCATTATTGTTATGGGGCTTTTGTTTTCCTTACAAGAATGGGATCATACTATAAGCCCTGTTCTGCAACTGGGTTTTCTCATATAACACTAAGCCTTGGACATCTTCCTATGCCAGTACATGGAGATACATCTTCTTCTTTTGATCTGCTACAGAGTAATCCATATACTACGGGTGAATCATGGAGGAAAACCTGTTCCTTACCGATGGACATTTAAGTTGTTTTAATTTTTCGCTATTATAAACAATGCTGCAATGAATATCTTTGCATATGTCTGGAAGTAGTTTTGAATGATAGATCCCTAAAAGTTGAATTGCTGGGCTAAAGGAATGCACATTTTGTTTAAAATGTAGATAAAATTTATTCCCGTTGCTTTAACATTTTTATAGACTGGTTAAAAATAAACAGTATTTCTATTCATAATCCTGTTTTTATTTTGGGAAGCATATACCATGCAACCTTTTCATTGAGAGTTGGATGAGAACGCCATCCTTGTGGGCATGTGATAAAGAGTTGCACAGCATGGTTTACGTTTGAAGTTAGGATTGAGGTGTTTTAGAAAAGGTCTCTGGTTGGCCAAACTGGGGTGCATCTAGTAGTAAAACCTAAGGAAATCTAGCTTCAAGACATGGATCCCGCCTTGCAAGTATATGACATTTAAGATTCTGGTGGCAACTAACAAATTATCCGATTTAAAAAAATGGTACCAATTTGCACTCCAATCAAGGTATGTGAGAGGTTCTGTTTCCTCACAACCCTTTCAATCTTTTAAATTTTCGTACTTTAAAATTGGTACTTCATTGTTGTTTTAGTTACATTTCTTTAGCTATTATTAAGCTTGAGCATTTTTTCTCATTCATTAGCTAATTATCTATTTCTTCTCTGAATTGTCAAATCATGTCATTTCTCCATTTTAAATCAATTTTTCTTATTGATTTCCAGGAGACAATATAGATACAGACAGAGATATTATCTTTGCTTGATACCTAGGTAGCAAATACTTTCTCCTTGCCTGTTGTTTATGTTTTAATTTTCTATATACTATCTTTTAAAGTTAAGAACACAGAAGTTCTTAACTTTAATGTTATCAAAATTATTGCTCTTCACTTTATGGCTTATGGTTTTTCAAGTCATGCTCAGAAAGGCTTCTCTAATATTATAAAAATGTTCTGGATTTTCCTTTGGCACTTTTACAGTTTTTTTTTTGTTTTTGTATGAGGTAGGGGTTTAACAATTTTTTTTTTTCAAGTGGTAGCCAATAGTCCCATCCGATTTACTGACTCCCCACTGATTTGAAAGGTGTCCTTTATCATAAATTAAATTCCCACATGAATATATGGATTTCTTTCTAAACTCTCTATTTTGTTCCATTTATGTATTCCTCTATTTCTGTGATGATATAATATTTCTAATTACTGCAGCTTTACATAAGCTTTTGTATCTAATAGGGCAAGTTGCCCCACATTGTTCTTTTTAAAATTTTTCTTAGTAGTTCGCGGGCATTTAGTCTTCCAAATGAACTTCAAAATCCAATTGTCCAATTCTCAAAGAAAATACCACTGACATTTTAATGAGAAATGCATTGAACCTTTTGACCAAATTGGTAGGGAAATGTCATTTTTATCATATTGAATCCTCCCATCAAGAAATAGGATAGGATTCTTGATTTCTTCAAGCCTTCTTATAGCCTTTGGTGAAATTTTATAGTTGTCTACAGAAAACTATTTCATTTATTGTAAATTCCTAGGAATTTTATAATTTTTTTGCTGTTGTGAATGGAATCTTTTTCTATTATGTCTTCTAATTAGTTATTGCTGGTATTCAGAGAAGCTAATAGTTTGGGTGTATATTTATTTATCTTGCATCTCCCCATCTCCCCAAATTTTCTTATTAGTTCTAATAATTTTTCCTTTTATTCTCTTTGCATATCTAAGTAGACAACCTTATCATCTTCAAGTCATGCTAACTCTGACTCTTTCTTTCTAATATTTATGCCACTTATTTCTTTTTTTAACTCCATTGGTTAAACTTCCAGAAAAACAATGGTTAGTGACAGTGATAGCAGTCATCTTTATTTTGTTCCTGAATTTAACGGAAATTTATCTAGTACTTCCCTGTTATATTTGATGATTGTCTTTGGTTTCTGACAAAAATTCTTTACCAAGTTAAGGAAGTTTCCATTGATTCCTAGCTTACTGTACTAGTTATCTATTGCTGTGTAACAAATTACCCCAATGCAGCAAGAGATAACTAAGACACTAAGAGTTTTTAAATCAAGAATGAATATGTAATTTTATCAGATTATTTTTTCAGCATTTATGGAGCTAGTTATGTGATCTTTTCTCTTTAATCTATTAATGTAATTAATTACAATAACATCTTTCTTAATGTTGATCAATCCCTGCACTCCTGGGACAAACCTTCATTTGTCATGACTCATTTTTCTTTTAATACACTAATGGATTTAGTTTGATAATTAAAATATTTGTTACTCTATTAATATGTGAGATTAAGCTATAGTATTCCTCTTTTTTTTCTGTCTAAACCTGTCCAGTTATCCTAGCCTTCTGGACCGAACTGGAAAGCTGTCAATCTTTTCCTATTATCAGATCTTTCAAGATTCGATAGAACTTCCATCATACCAACTGAGCCTGGTACCATTTCTGAGGAGAAAATTTGGACCATCTTTTAAATTTCTACTATATTGTTCTAGTCTGTTCAGGTTTTCTGCCAATCCTTAAGTCATTTGCTAATTCATATGTTCCTAGAAAACCACCCATTTCATCTAGATTTTCACATTTATTGGTATAAAATTATACAAGGCATTTTCTTTCTTTTTTTGTTAGTTCCAGGTGTACAAAACAACATAGTGATTAGACATTTACATACCTCACAAATAACCCCAATAAGTCTATTACCCAACTGACACTGTACATAGTTATTAGAATATTGACTATATTCCCTATGCTGTACTATATATCCCCATGACTATTTTTTAACTATAGTTGATATTCAATACTATCTTATATTACTTTCAGGTGTACAATGTAGTGGTTAGACAGTTATATAACTTATGAAGTGATTCCCCCCGTAAGTCTAGTACCCATCTGACACTACACATAGATTTTACAATATTATTGACTATATTCCCTATACTGTACTTTACAGCCCTACGATTCGTTTGTAACTACCAATTTGTACTTCCTAATCCTTTCACCTTTCTCACCCTGCACCCCAAGCCCTGTCCCATCTGGTAACCATCAGTTTGTTCTTTGTATCTATGGGTCTGTTTCTGTTTTGTTTATCTTATGAGTTTTTTCGTCTCCTCCTTCATCATACCTTATTTTATTTTCTTGCTTTTTCCTCGGAAATATTTGCCAGAGGATGGTTTTTCCAGTTTACTGGTCTCCTAGTTTATCAAATGTTTTGTTTTCTATTTCATTAATTTCTGGTTTTATCTATAGTAATTACTTTATTCTGCTTTCTTTGGGTTGTTCTTTTCCTAGATTCTTCAGTGGAATAACTAGTTCATTTAATTTAAACTGTCTTATCATTTAGTAAAAGCATTTAAGACTATAAATTTTCCTCTGGGAACCTCCATGATTATATCCCATAGGTTTTGATAGATAGTATTCTCATTGACATTTATTCTGAATAGTCCATAAATTCCATTGTTATTTCCTCTTTAACACAAGTATTTTTAAACTTTCAAATGGGCCTAGCTTTTTTGCCATTGCTATTAATATTCATTTTATTGCATTATAATTAGAAAATATAAAATGTTTTTTCCAATTAACTTGGAAATAATGTTGTTCTCCAAAGGTGTGGGCAAATTGTTCCTTCTGCCTAAACACCCTTCCCAGTCCTATCCAACTGGCAAACTCTTACTCATCCTTTAAAACACTTGTTACATATTCTAGGACCAACCACTCCCGCTTTTGGGGGCAGGTATCTAGGGAAGGATTTTTTTTAGGAAGGACAAACTACAAAAGGATTCTGAATGTCCTCGTTGGTCTCCTGACCTGGTCCCCTAGTCACTCTCCTCACATGCGCACGGACACCCATTCCACAATCATTCCAGGGGCTAGAGGGAGATAGGGGGAGGGTCTGGCAATGATATTGCATATTTGTCTGGAAGGGTGAAGGATTAGGGGAGGGATGGGTCTAGCTCTTACCTGCTCTCTGCCAGCCTGCCTGAGGGGGTAAGCTTCATGGAGTCAAGGACCTGAGTAGGACAGCAATACTGGTGTAGAGTATGAGACGCTGTGGACCTGAGAGACAGCGAGAGACAGAGAGAGGGAGAGAGACAGAGAGAGAGACAGGGAGGGAGGGGAAAGGAAAGGTGGGGAATGGGGACAAGGAGGTGAGAGTGAGTGGGGGAGGGGAAAGGGAAGACTGGGAGGAAGGGGTGGTGGGAGATAAGGCATGGAAGAGGAGGAGTGGGAGGTAGGGAGGCAAGGAGGGAAGGGAGAAAGGGAAAAAGAGAGGGAGGGAGGGAGGGAGGGAGGGAGAGCGGGAGGGAGGGAGGAAGGAAGGAAGGGAGGAAGGAGGAAGGAAGGAGGAAGGAGGAAGGAGGAAGGAGGAAGGAAGAAAAAAAGAAAAAAAACCACAAAGTCAAGAAAGAGAGGACGGCACTCGAACCACAAACAGAACACAACGACAACAGGGGGCAGCAGAGACAAAAGAGCTAGGCTGGGCCTCCTGTGTTCCAGGTGACTCCGTGGGGACCTTGGCCACGGAGACACCGGGACACCACAGCAAGGAAGGGGAAAGGGAGCCCTCCTCACACCAGACGCCACACGGGTAGGGAAGAAGGGAGCAGGAAGGGGGGATGAAAGAGAAAGGCAAAAGACATATGGGGGGATGCCCCCTTATAGAAGACCCCTCACAAGAAGGGAGGGAGGGAATGGAGAGAAGAGAGGCTCTGGGTCTGAAGAGTGGGAAGAACCCAGGCCAGGCAGGTGGAGGAAACACTGTAGGAAGAGAGGGAGAGAGACAGCAAGAAACCGAAAGAGACAAGGAAAGGGTGAGACAGAAAAGGAGAAAGACAGAGAAAGAGGGAAGACAGAGAAAGGGCAAGACAAAGAACACAGAGAGAAGACAGGGAGAGGCAGAGAGAGCCAGAGCAAAGGAGAGGAGAGGCGAGGGCGGAGGAGAGCTGACAAGGTCTCAGAGGTCTTGGTGACAGGATGGGACTAGGGGGTGAGTGGGCGGGTGGGGCCCAGCTAGCCAAACAGGGTGGTTCAGAGGAGCAGGAGCCTTTGCTTCCAAGGCCAGTGCTGTGCCCCCACCCCAGGGCAGTGCCCAGGCTCCGCCCACCCCCCCCCAGTGCTGTGTCCCCACCCCTATTGCAGGGTCCAAAGGCCCCTCTGCGTCCTGCTTCCCACAATCAAAGTCCAGAGAATGGAAAGGACAGCAGGGTAGTGAGGCTGAAGGCCTGGTCCCTGCTCTACCCAGCTCGGGGCAGATGCTGGGAGTGGAGCTGACCCTATCAAGTCAGCCAGCCCCCATCCTCCACAAGCCCCTGAAGGCAGGTTGTGGTCAGGGCCTGGCCAGTCAAGAGCCCAAGTAAAGGCCCGGAGAGGTGGCTGCAGGCCAGGCCAGGCCAGCCGCCCACTATCTCACTTGCTGCAAATTTGACGATGCCCAAATCTTAGAACCTTACGGAATCTTGGAATCTGAGACTCTTCTTATCAGAGATTCTGGAATCATCATCATCTTCAGAACAACTGTTTCTCAAGGGCCATCTATGTGCCAGTTACCAGGCCAAGTCCTTGACTCATTATCTCATTAATCCTGAGACCAGAGACCCTAAGGCTGCTGGAATATTGGTATCAGAGAATCTGAGCAGCTATAGGGAGTCCTGCAGTGACAGGCCAAGCTAGCAAGCCAGGGCAGCCACCAATCATACCCCTCCCAGGCCCCAGACTGCACTGTTCAAGGTTCCAGGGCCCTTACAGTGCGGGACACCCGGACGCCTATGGGCTCACCCACTTGAGCTGGCTCCCTCCCCCAAGCCTCCAAGAGTCCAAGAGGGGAGCCAGAAACCAGGAAGCCAGGAAGCTGCTGAATCAGCAGCCCAGGGATCGGGTCCAGGCCTGGGCAGAAAGGAAGGGGTTCAGGCTGCAGGGTTTGGAGTGGGGGGTCCAGGTTCCTACCTGCTACTCCTCCCGGGGGTCTCCATGGGTCTGGACCTGTCCAGAGGGCAGGCCCCCTGGCCTGGGCGGTGCCTCCACCGTGTCACCAACCCCTCCTCCCCAGCCCTTCCCTAGAAGGAGGAACCAAGGAGGCGGGGCCAGGCCAGCTGGGCTGTAGGCCAGACTGCAACTGGAAACTTTGCTCCTTCCCCTGCTCCCCCAGGAGTGCTGGGAACTCCTGGTAAGAGGAAGCCGCTTTGAGAGCTCACAGTGACTCCTCTGGGCCAAACCCCAGGCTGGGCTCCCTATGTGCACCTCCGCCAGAATCTCCCCAAGCACCCTGTCAAGTCTATGTCACTAGCCCCATTCTCCTGAAGAGAAAAAATGAGATGGAGAAATGTTAAGTAATGAGGCACAAATAATACAGCCAGTAAGTGACAAAACCCCAAGATCAGAATCTGGTTTGGCCATTCCTGAATCTGGAATCTGTCCCCTTGTGAACACAGAAACCTTTCCATAGAAGCTTTTAGCAAACGTCCTCATCTTCAGCACAGCTGAAGAGACTATTGGGTTGTTCTGGGATGCTCCAGATCAAGTAAAATTCAACTCATATATTTGGGGAAATCAAGTTGAGGCCCTGGCCAATATTCTTGACCATTACAGTAAGTTCTCACTTTCTTCTATGTTGTTTTCTGGACTGGCTGAGAGAAAGGCTCCCTGAAGAGGAGAGCAAAAAGCCAAAGAAATGCCCTTCACAATCAAGAAGCTGTTTTCCCCAGGAAATTACCCTGCTTGATTTCATGGATGGGAAAATTGAGGCCTGGAGAGGGGAAGAGTCTTACTGAAGTTCATACAGACAGTCAGACTAGAATCTAGGGGCCCCAACTCCCCACCTATCTGCCATAGTCATCTCTCTCCCTCCATGTGGATGGGGCTGGTGGAAGGAGAGAATGTGGAGGATTTGAAGGATGTGGGGCTCCTGAAGGGCACACCAGATCCAGCTCAGAGTGTTTCTATCCTTTCACGGCTCCAGAGCCCAGGCTCCCGGCTGTTCTGAGCAGAAGGCGGCCCTGGGAGGGGCCAAGGGTACAGTGATCTAGAAGGAATAGGAACTGACAGGTAGCAGGCCAGCCTTCCTGCTTCCCTGCTGGGGCAGCTGGTTCCTCTCAAGAAAGCCAAAGCTGCTGAGCGAGAGGGAGGCCCTCTGGACCACGATAAAGTTGGCATCTGTGGGTCCTTCATGGCCTCCTCCTCTCCCTCTGCCCCCCCCAGTAAAGCCCCCTGGTCCTCAGGGCTCTGGCCTCAGGCCCTGTTCTTTTCTCTCTCCTTCAGAACCTCCTACTTCCTGCTGCAGCTGCACCTGGTGCCCACTTGCAGTTACTGTGCTAAGAGCTGCACCTCTGGCCCAAACCTTCCTCTTGACTTGGCAGGAGTTCAGGGACTGAAATTCTAGTCCTGGCCCTAAGGCTGTTGCTGTGTGACCTTGGGCAAAACCCCTTCTCCTCGCTGATGAAGCAAAGAGCCTACACTTTGGTGCCTGGTAGAGCCAAGTACAAGTTCCATCTCATCCACTTTAAGCTAGAAAGCCCTCTGAGGCTCAGTTTATTCACATCTAAAAGACAAGTGGCAATCTCCACCTCATAGGTTCTTGGGAGGATTCAGTGAGACGAATGTGCACATAATGAAGTGTCTCAGCTTGAGCCTGAGAGAATCTCTCCCTTCTCCCAGGGAGGCAGAGGGACCTATGAGAAGGCTGTTTGTTTTCAGGATGGGAAGATTTCTAGGAAAATATCTCTTAATCTGGGCCACTCTTGCAATTCAGACATATCTGAGCATGCTGGGTAGACTCATGTGATGACCCACCAGGGGCTGAAGGGAAAAAAGGAATTATGGGTGAGGAGCTTGACCCAGCCACAGGGTACTGTCAAGGCCTTCATTCACTTATCCAATAGATTCTGCAGACCAGGCACTGGGCCGGGGGCCAGATACAGCATTGATTAAGGGTAGTAAACAATTTGATCTCATGAAACTTATATCCAAGTGAGAGGAGACAGACATTCAAAGACTAATGGAATTAAACTGGGCAAAAAGTGGAGGTAGCAGGGAAGAATGTTCTACGCAGAGGAAACAACTTGAGCAAAGGACCTGAGGCAGTATTTCCAGGAACTGCAAAGAGGCCAAAGGGGACGAGTGGAAAAAGCAAAAGGAAAAAGGGCGAAACTGGAGATGTAGGCAGGGGCCTGAGTATGCAGAGCCTTGGAGGCCACAATCAAGTTTTAGTATTTATACTAAGGACAATTTGGCAGCCTGTGGTTCGTGGAGAGGCATGGGGGTGTCTCTGATGCCCCTGAAGCTGTATGACAAATATCGAGTAACAGCATGTTTCTGGGGAGAACAAAGCTTTCATCAGATGCTCAGATGGGCTAGTGATCCCAAAAGAATAGGGAAGCTCCTTATATGAGTCCATTCACTAAGTGTTTACTCTGAGCTAGTGGTAGGCAGGAATCCTAGAACTTTCTGTGAGCTGGCCCCTACCTCCCACCTCCAACAGGTCTCAGCCTCCCCCAATCTTCACTCTGTGCTTCACCCAGACAGAAGTGCTTGTAATTCTCTGCCACTCTGCTGTCCACACTTATCTTTGCCTGTGCAGTCCCTCTGTTCAAAAGGCCCTTCCTCACCACCCGGCCCCATGGCTACCTCCCCACCTCTCTAGCTCCCCCTTGTTCTTCACAAGTCAGCTCAAAGGTTGTACCCACAGGGAACCTGCCCCGACTCCTCCCCTCTGTTCTTCCCACCCTGCACTTCTCTCAGCACTGTCTGTTGCCTCTTATGGGCCAGAAGCTCTGTGGGACAGGGGCCAGGTCTTATTCATCCCAGTGTCTTCAGCATCCAGCACAGGGCACCTAGTCACACAGGTCAGTTAAGTATTGGTGGGAGATAGACGATTCACACTGAGGTGGAGGCTGCAAGATGGACTGGTGGACACTAGAGGGCACTGTGGCCATTGGAATCCTGGCCTGACGCTGGCCAGGCTGACAGGCTGGGCCCAGGGCCTGGCAAGCACATGGGATTGTCTCCAGGAGCTCAGAAGCATGGAAACTCTGCTCCTAGATCCTGCAGCATCTCAGCTCCGGGCCTGATTGACCAGGATCCCCATTCCAGCCTCCCAATTTACCTTCTGCCCCCTTTCCAGACCATTCGTCATGACAGCACTATCCTACTGCACATACAGCTTTCGTTCTTCACAAATACAGGTACCAAACACTCCTCCCACAGCGCTGGCATACACTTTTTGTTCTGTCTGCAACACTCTACATGTCTCCTCACCCACCCCACCCCTCACCTGGCTAACTTCTATTCACCCTTCACCTCTCAGCTTAGATGTTAGCTTGGAGAAGCCTCCCTGACCTTCAGGCTGTGTTGGATATATTTCCAGGGTGCTCCCACAGCCCCCTACACTTCCTCTGTAATTGTAGTTGTCTATTTCCTCACCTGTTTCCTTACCAGATGGTGAGTTTCCTCGGAGCAGGACTCTGTTATTACCTGCCATTGTTATCAACCACATTTAATTTAGCACGTTAGAGTCCGGTACTTTGTACGTACTCAATCATCCCCGAGTAAATGAATGAATGGATAAATGGATAGATGGGTAGATGGATGGATGACCTCAGACAAGTCATTTTACCTCTCTAGGTTTGTTCCCCATTGGTAAAGTGGATATGCTCACCCCTCCTTGGCAGGGCAGGCAGGAAGATTAAAGATAATGTGTGTCAAGTGCTCCCTAACAGTACCTGACACATAGCAGACATTTTTGGAATCAAAGCAATTACTAATATTTGGAATAGTGACAAAAGGGAGGGGAGGAGTTGAAAGAGACCGCCCTGAGCCTGGGGTGATCCCGCCCACTCAGGTTTACTATTTATATGTGGAAGATGGCTTTAACAATAATAAGAAAACTATCATTTTTATTAGAAACAACGACAGCACCTGCTACGTACCAGACCAGAAACAGGAGGTCCCCAAGGAGGTGGTGGGCAGCCTCTAGTCTCAGCCATGGGATGCAAGGCCAGGGCTGAGGTCAGAGCCGTGGGCATTGCCCCTGTGTCTGGAGAACAGTCATTATGGGAACAGCTGGTTCTGAACTCTTTACTCATAGGTGAAAATTTGTCTAAGGGGTCATTAATTCCCTCTGTAATTAATGTAAAAACTGCAGGGTTTGTATTCATGGAAAAATAGGCTCAAGCGTCAAGCTGATAATATTGATAATGTGTGCTTGTAATTATATACTGCAGATAACTATAAATTCAGTCACTGCACTAATAAAATGTAAAAATTCCCAAAGCAACCAAGAACTTGGTAGCAGTTGTACCATGAGTTGCATTATGCCAGTCGTTCTGAGGCTAGGAAAATCACCACATACTGGGAGTAATGGTAATATTCACTGTGTACTTAAAAGCTGTTTCGGCATAAAGTAAAGAAAAATTTTTAGATAAAACAGGGCACTTTTATGCAAAAGCATGAAATTTGAAAGCATAGTGAGCAAAGGTCAATTTGCATTAGAGTAGGAACCAAAACCTTGATGAATTGGGTAATCTTACAATTGAGGCTCTCAGCAGACTGCCCTTCGGGCTCTGACTTTCCTGTGGACACATAAAAACTATGGTCATCGTAGAAGACCAAGTACAAAGCATATGACCTCTCTACCCTCACCCCCTTCAGAGAGAATCGACTCCCACCTACAGCCCCTTTCCACCTCATGTTACCATAGGCTGGATAAAAACACTGCAGTCACATGGGACATGGACACTGAAGCTGGAAGGTCACATAGCCTCCAGGTTGGTAGCCAAATCAGGCCTCATGAAAGCAGAGGAAGCCAGTCCAGAGAGAGGAGTCAGTGACAAAGAGATGAGAGGGACCAGGCAAGCCATGAGAGATGGGAGTCAAGACATGGACCCCAGAGATGGAGAGAGGGAGGGAGGGAGGGAGAGCGAGAGAGAGAGAGAGAGAGAGAGAGCACAATCTTGGTCCCTTGGTCCTTGATTTCTTGCTCCCACTTCCAGTTGGCGTGAGGCCTGGCTATACTTCATTTACTGTTTTTAGATTCTGTGAGGTGTAGCCTCACAATAGGTCCCCCCCACCCTTTATTCTTGAGCAATTTTGAGTGGGTTTCTGTTCCCTGCAACAAAATGTACCCAGACTAAGAGAAGGGAAAATTGGGGATATAAGTGCAGGGCTTGCATAAGCAAAAAACTCATAAAGAACACTTATGTAGGGAGGGGTGAATGCAATTATAAAGCATTTGTGTTTGTTCACCCAAATGCTCCCTCATTTCCTAACACTTGCTCTCACAGACACATGCTACAGCCACATACGCACACACACTGACATTCAATGGCACACAGAAACAAAGGCAACAAGAACCAGATATGCTCTTATGTGGACACCCTGACATGCACAGACACGCACCAGCATGCAGCACTGCCCGTGCCCACAGCCGCATGGACACGGCCGGCCTGCCTGCATGAAAGCCATGGATGGCACTGCCCATAAGGCTAGGGCCAGGGTGAAGGCTCAACTGGGCACTGCACTGCCTATCTTCCCAGCTGCCAAGTGACTCATCTACAGGGCTGCTAATTAAAGCCAGGACAGAGGGGACAGACGCAAGGGGAGGGGAAAAGAGAGAAGGCAAGTTTATTTTGGTGCCAACCAGGCACTCAGCCAGCTTAGGGGTCACCCACTTCCTGGGGCTGGGCCAGGTGGGGGCAAGGGAATACAAACAGGAAGGGGAGGGAGGACCCTCTTACTCCTTCTGGACCCTCGACCCTCGTGAACTTCCTGGAAAGGTATTTCCAACTGACTCCGCCTCTCTCCTCCTCTGTCCTACTGTCTGATTCCAGCTGCACCCCCTCCAGACTTGTCCTTACAACTGGCTTCTCCTCAGCAGCACACTCCCATTTGGGCTTGCCAGAGCTGGCTCATCTGTGCCGGTACCCGGCTTCCGTCTACCAGCCGCCCCCCACCACAAATGATCACCCAACACAGGCCTGGTACATTGGGAATGCTCTCTATGTGCTTCTGGAATACGATTGGGTTAACCCTGGTACAGCCCAGCCCAGTGGTGACTATCGCTCTGATGGGCGGGATTCCTATCCTAGTTCTACCAGGGCAGGAGTTACTTTAGCTCTTTAAGCCTCAGTCTCCTCATCTGTAAGATGACAAGAACATATATATATCCTATAGGATTATTGTGAGGGCTAAATGAGAGAATATAGGAGAGTGCCTAGGACGGTGCCAGCATACATTAGCTTTAGCGATCAGCCAGTAAGTGCTGCTGCTAACATCCGCCTCAGCCTGGGGCAGCAGCACTTACAGAGAGCTGAGGTCCAGGCCCGGCTCCACCTCACAGTACCCGGGGGACTGCAGGCAAGTCACATAAGCTCTCAGAGCACTGTCTCTTATATAAAATGGGGATTCGTGATGTGACACCATAGATTTACTGTAAAGATTTCAACCTGTCAAGTGTCCTGTGTGGAGCCCAGCTCTTAGAAGTGGCTTAATAAATTGCAGCAGTGATTACTAAGGATACTGTGTTTCCCCAAAAATAAGACCTAGCCAGACCATCAGCTCTAATGCGTCTTTAATTAATATAATTAAAATAAGCAAAAATTAATATAAGACCTGGTCTTACTTTTCTATAATATAAGACCGGGTCTTGTATAATATAATGTGATATAAGACAGGGCCTTGTATAATATGATATATAATATAATATAATAATACCTATAATATGATATAATAATATAATATAATGCTGGATCTTACATTAATTTTTGCTCCAAAAGACACATTAGAGCTGATGGTCTGGCTAGGTCTTATTTTTGGGGAAACAGGGTAGCAGGAGGAGCTCAGACCTCCAGAGCCAAAGAAGCCCAGGAGGGAGGAAACAGGCAAGGAAGGCTTCCCAGAGTGGGCAGGACTGGAGTTGGGCTCCCAAGCCAGAGCGTGTTGGGCAGGCAGCAAGTGACAAGGTTCCAGGCAAAGGAAGTGGTGAGAACAGAGAGGTGGATGGGGGAGCAACCAGGCTGCACCGGACAGGACGCAGCATGGGAGGGAATAGTCGGCTGCAGCTGGGGCGGCTCTGGGGACTGGTGGTGTCTTGGACACGTGGATGGGGGAACCATGGAAGGTCCATGAGGTCTCAGCCACCCCAGCTTACCAGGAGGGGGATTATCACTGTGTGAGGGATATAAATGATAAGGGGGGAAGACGGTGGTAGATGAGGGTAAAGGGGATCAAATATATGGTGATGGAAGGAGAACTGACTCTGGGTGGTGAACACACAATGGGATTTATAGATGATGTAATACAGAACTGTACACCTGAAATCTATGTAACTTTACTAACAATTGTCACCCCAATAAACTTTAATTAAAAAAATAAAAAAATAAATGATAAATGTCTAACTACTACATTGTTTTGTACACCTGAAACTAATTAAAAAAACAAAAACAAGGAAGAACCTTAGAGATTATCTAATCCAAACTCCCATTGGGCAGATGGGGGCACTGAGGTCCAAAGTGGGAGGCCTCCTCTGGGAGTAGAGCCAGCAGTGGCTCCTCCTCTCATTTTTCCTCCCAAGATTGCAGCAGCTCCCCGTTGCCATGGGGACATCCCTGGGTGTCAGTGGCTCCCCACCCCTTCCTCCTTTCCTAGCAACAGGCCACCTCCTCCAGCCTGCAACCGCAGCCTGTCTGCCCCCCTGCCCCAGTTCCAGTTTGACCCTCTAGGACTGGGCTCCCTCTGCTTCGGTGGCAGAGATATCGGTCCCTCCTGCCCCTCTGCTTTCAAGTTCTACACTTCTCCACATTTCTCAAGCTTGACTATCCAATATATGACAAAGGACTGGGTTAGGGGAGGGCAGAAGGCACTCCAACGTGTTGAGTCACTATTTTGTGCTGAGCATTGCTTTACTGTAAATTCTCTCATCAGCCTACCGAAGTCAGAATTATTGTCCCCATTTTACCGATGAGGAAACTAATAAGGATCAGAGAAGTTAAGTGACTGCAAAGAGCACACAGCTAGGAAGCAGGCACTGCTGAGAGCTAGCTTCATGACCTTGAGCCATTGCCAAGGTCTCTGGACCTTGGCTTAGGTACCTGTAGGTTTGATGACTTCTTAGGGATCTACAGGAAGCCGACGCACCTTCCTCTGTGCACAGCCCTCTTGCAACAACAGCTGTTCAGCTCTAATTAGACACCACACTTCCTCCGGCACCCCATACTGGGAAGCCCTCAGGCCTTGGCCCTGCCACGGGCTTGGGGTGGGTGGGCTTTCAATCCACCAATTCGGCTCATTCCTTGCTGTTCCACGTCTGACAAAGCCAAGGCCTAGCCCCTCTCCTTGGTGTTTCTCCTATCCTCCTAACCTTTCCCCTTCACACACACACAGAATTTATTAGAGGACACTGGGGCTCCAAGGGATGAACAGATTTGTGCAGTCACGTAACTAGAAAGTGACCTAGCCATAAACAGAACCCTTTGCTGCCCTTGCTATGCTGCAAAGCCCAGCCTCTCCTCCAAACTTCTCCAGCTCCTCACTGACGACAAAAGGCGTCTGTGACCTGGCCCTGACTAGCGTTCTGATCTTTAACATTTGTGCCTTTCCTGCCCAGATCTGTTTTAGCCCAAACGTCTGCTCCCATCCCTAAACCCACCCTCACTTCCCGGGCATGCTGGTTCCACTTCCAGCGATTCCTTCTGTGTGCAGAGTTTGCGTGTCAGTCCTTCACAGCCCAGCTCAGATGCTGCATTTTCCAGGAAGCCATTCCTGACCCCTAACTGAAGTGAGCTCAAGAATTTACATGCGGGTCCTGAGAGCATCCTCAGACAGTCCCACCTGGGCCTGCTTCCCCGTTCAAGAGTCTTCCCAACACGTTTGCAAGATTCTGCCCCACAAGTGCTATATTTCAGGTCCCTTCCACAGCCCAAGTTTCACCCTTGCTTCTCCAATTGCTGAGTCCCCAAGGCCCCTGTAGCCTCCTTGACTGTGGGCCCAAGATCAATGGCAGGAAGCACGTCTTAGTGACACAAATGCTGGCTTTGGAACCAGACAGCTCAGGGTGTGAGTCAGAGTGATGCAACACAGCCCCACTGCTCTTCTTCCCCTGGGCGAGGCACTTACCCTCGTGGGAACCTCCTAGTCCTCGTCTGTAAGTCAGGGACCCTACTCCATGTCTAATAGGGCTGTTGCAAACATTAAATAAGATCGTGTTCAGAGCTCTTAGTATGTGAGGAGCAAACGATAACTGCTACTATTACTAACATTAGGATGAGGATGAGGATGATGACTATTATCCGTAAGGCTGTCGACATCTCCTGCAGGGATGGCGTAGGCAGGGCTCTGGGCTTAGTGCCCGGCAGACCTGGGTTTGAATCCCAGTTCAGCCAAACATTAGTTGCGTGGTTGTGGGCAAAACCCATAACCAGGCTGAGCCTCAGTTTCCTCAACTGTAAAACAATGATGATCAGGCCAGCCAAGTTTCCACCTACAGTGTCACTGGGAGGATCAAACAAAAGAAAGTCCCTGACAACGTCAGTAAGTTGTAAAGGCCCAACTTATATCATCCTCTGACTTATGATTATGATAATTACTAAATACCCTGAGCTACAGGTCCCAGGAACTCCCCTGCTGGGAAGAGCTCAGAGCTTGTAGAGCCTTTAATGGGTCCCTTGACAAGTAGCAGACATATCAACAGGGATGCAGGGGGAGGGCTGTGCTGGAAGTCAGCCCAAGTTGCCTTTCTCTAAACCCACAGTGGGACAGTGGGATCTGTGTCCTTTGCTAGACTAGTGCCTTCCTAAATTCTAGGATAGGCTGTGCCCATGCCCCTTGGCTGCATGCTGGGACTAATTGTGTCTTGTCATATACATTGGGCCTGATTGCCGCCATCACATTCCCCTTGATTTCCTGCTGGCCCACAGCCCCTATCTCGGCCCGGGGCATCAGTGTGCCCACCCCATACCCCCTGCCTGGGATACTAGGGCACTACATTACACACTTCTGCCTCCCTCCCATATCTACTGCCTGGATGCCAGGACCCGGGCTGCTGCATATGGTTGAGCAAGCTATGCCCTGCACAAGCGTTCACAGCCAAGAGGGCGTGAGTGGGGACTGAATCCAACCTGTGCTCTGCTCACCGAGCCGGGAACCCTGGTGAGGACACATAATTACCCAGTGGAAAGGGAACATTTCTCCAACTGATCCACTCAGTGGATTCTGCTCTTCACAAAGGTGCTATACAGAGGGTGCCAAAAACATGTATACACATTTTAAGAAAGGGAAAAATGTATTAAAATTACACTGATGGTAACCACTCTGAGCGCCTCTTGTAATTGCAGAAGTCAAACGTGACTTGTATTCATCTTTTGTTATTGGTATATATTGAGTATTACAATTTTAATACAGTTTTTTTTCCTTTCTTAAAACGTGTGTACGTTTTTTTGGCACCCTTTGTGTATGTTCGTTGTAACCCTGGCTGGGACTGAGTACATTCATCCGATGCCTCTGTTGCCTGGGACCATCTCATCTCAGAGGCCCATCCCATCAGCCCTGGCCTGGATGCTAAGACCGATGGGCCCCACTCTGAGAGCCTCATCATTCCCACTTAGTCCCTATACTGCATATTGTGTCTTCATGAAGCTTCTGAGAGGTTGAGGCCTGGGAAATGCAAACAGAGCCCTTGTCTCTAACCCAGTTTTATTCCTGCCTCCTCAAGTGGCAGATTGATCACACCCTGAAAACTTACTGAAACTTGTAAACCTTTTTTTTTTTACCAAGCATGCAAAAAAAAAAGTGCACTTGTCACCATAATTATATTTCTAATATGTAGAATGTGTCACATCAAAAGTCCATCCAAATCCCACTACTCAGGGCTAGCGCAGTTCAGGGTAGAGCACAAAAGCCGGACCAGGGAAGCCCCACGCCTACTGTGCCCTCTTCTCCTGGGAGGAGAAGGTGGAGAAGGTCCCAGGGTCAGAGGTGACCTGCCTGCAGGTCGGCTTTCCCACCTGGGCAGCTCCCCTGAGCCCCTCCAGGGTTCAGCCCAGCACCGGAGTCAGTCAGGGTCAGAAAGACTGAGGAACAGTTTCAACCCCCTCCCCATGCTTGCCAAATTCACTCCAGCCCTCCCACCCTACTCCATACCCACCCCTAATACCAACAGGACAAAACCAGCTCTGGAGTTGGCCCCCACCCCTACCTATGGATCCTGAAGTAACAAACCAGAAGTCCCCACCCCAGTCCCTGCCCCACCTCCCAACTCATGCTAAAGAAAGGAAGTACTGACCTGACTGTTCTGGAATTCTCACCATCAGATCTGAAAGGGAAATAGAAAAAAATCAACAGTCAGCATATGCTTTCTCCTCTTCTTCCCCCGCTACCCTACATAGTGGCCTTGAGGTCTGACACACATCGTGAAAATGAGGGGTAGGGTATTTCTTGCAGAATGAAAAGCCAGTGCAAGTGCCGTGAGATGGCACAGGGTCTGGCCAGTGGTTGGGACAGGGAAGAGGACAGTGTGGCTGGGATGGAGTGAGTGAGGGGAAGAGTGGTCAGAGGTGAGGTCGCAGAGGTGCCAGGAACCAACCGTGTAGGCCTGATGGGTCATGGTGAGGAGTAAGGCCTTCCTGGGAGTGGCTGAGAGGCAGCCTGCAGCTGTGCGCAGGAGCAACACCCGAGCTTTGAACACAGACAGACGGAGCCTCTGATAACGGCTCTGCCACTTACCAGCCCTAGGACCTGGGCAAGTCACTTCTCTCGGAACCTGAACCTCAGTCTCCCCACTTGTAACATGAGGCCAATTCTCAGAGGGCTGTTGGGATGATTAAGCCCTTTGGAACCCAGCAGACAAATGCCAGGTATTATTAACAACATAGAAGAGGCTTTGCCAATTGCCTGGTCCAACCTGCTTATTTTCCAGATGAAGAGAATGAGGCAGAGAGGGTGAGTCAGCTGCTGAGCTCCTTTTTACTACATTGGTATGCCTTCTTCACTGTGAGGCCCCTCAGAGGCAAAGGAAGGGCGACAAAAGAGAATGGAGTGGGGGACAGCTTTGAGGGAACCGAGGGGATGAGTGAAATCTGAACTACATCCCTGTGCTGCTCCTCCCTAAAAGGTGTGTGTCTGTGTGCACACGCACGCGCACTCACACACAGGCATGGAGAGTTAGGAAGGACGGGAGCTGCTGCACTGGGGGTGGGGAAGGGCAGGAAGGAGGAGCAGGGAACTTGGAAGAAGCGGGAGAGTGTGGGAATTGCCTTCCCCATCCCCTGTCGTCTTTCTCCATCTTTATCCACCGCCCCCAACCATAACTGACTGCAGAGCGGACAGAGATGAACACACCGCAGGCTCTGTCCTCAGCTGCGAGAACCGTGATGTGACCTTTAGTGAGGGGAGCGTCATCTATGCAGAGTGCAAAACGAGAGAGGGACACACACAGGTAGGGTGGTGGACCTCAGAAGAGAGTATTTGTTGGAAGAGTGACGGGAGCACCCCCCAGTGAGGTGAGGCAGGCAAGCATCAGGGTGCTGGGGCTCAGACAGTGAGCTCAGTGCAGTAGTTGAGTCCAGTACTTCCAGTTCTGCTACTTATTAGCCACATAATCCCGGGCAAGGCACTCCTCTCTGTCCACCCTCAGCTTTGTCACTTGTAAAATGGGGGCAGGATAATGACAATCCCTCTCCTTGGTGGAGGAGGGGGTGCAGTGAGGCTCGGCCTAGCACAGTGCCTGGTACATGGTACAATGTACATGCGCAGCCAACAACAATGGTTCCAACCTATAGCCTTCACAGCCCCCTAAAAGATGGAGGACCAGGGTCATAGAGCACCTTTTCACATTTATTAAAACTTTCTATCTGACTCTGCAGCAATAAGATTGCTTCTGAAGCCTGGCCCAATTATCCACAGGTACCAGGTCAGAGGGGCCTAACTTCAGTGACTCCCTGACTACTGAAAGAATGGAAGCCAAGACCCTCAGCCTCTCTCCCAAACATTAACCCTCTGCTCCAGGCACGCTGGTCTCCTTGTCACCCCACCCCCAAACCCCAAAACACTGTTATGCAGTCTACTGTATACCAGGCCCCAACCCAGGAATACAAACCTCAAGGAGCTCGTGGGCTGGCCCCCTGCCCCAATCTACTTTAGAGCGACGTATATACTCATCTCCATTGTCATGTGAACAATCACTAAGCACCTACTATGTACCGGGCAAGGTGTCAAGCTCTTTTTGTACATTATCTCCTTTGATCCTGCAAAGTGGGAATTACCTATCCAATTTTAAGATGATGAAACTGAGACTCAGAGAAACTGAAATGATTTGCCCCATGTCACACAAGTAAGGGGGGCTTGGTGTGAACCCCAAAGCTCGTGCTCTTACTACCAGGCTCCACCGTACTAGCAGCTCAGTGCTGGGCACTTGTGCATGGTTAAGATGGCTTTCCTCATGCTGGTTCCCCAGTGTCAAGACAGACCCTTCCTCTGCAGGGCCTTGTCTTCTCGGAGGTTACCAGATATGTACCTCTGCTCCAAGAGCATTTCTAGATGATGTTCCAGTCCTCAAGATGGCAGCTAAGAGGAGCAAAAGACACTCTGAGCCATGATACAGAGTGAATTAGCCAGTTCTCACTGCGGACTGATTCTTACTAGTTTGGGGGTATACGGAATCATACGACCTTCAATGTAGTGATGCATCCACCTCAGGGGTCTGCGGCCCCTTATGCATTTAGTATATTATTAATTATGTACAGATAACGATCATCAAGCCCTGCCCAGTGGTCAATCCACCTCTTACTCCAGGTAGCTGGGCTGCCATTCTTTCAGGGCACAGCACAGACTGGTAGAAAGAATGCTGGGCTCTATTACGGCTCATTCCCTAACTGGCAGCATAGACTTGGACAAGTCATTGCTCTCTGGACCTTGGTTCCTCATCTATAAAACAACGAGGCTATGTTAGTTGAGTCCCAAACAATCTTCAGGCCCTAAAACATTTAGTTTTGTTAGAATCCCAAAGTTTCTCCTTTATCAACTGGGTCCAGCTGTCCACATGAAGAAGCAAAGACTCAGGATAGCAGGCCTTACTGTATCACTCCACGTCAGGAGAGGAGAAGGATTTCTCCTGCTAGTCCCACAGCCTTCTCCTAATGAAAGGCCACTTAGGACCCCAGGCTTCTCAAAGGCTCAGTTATGCCAATTCCCCTTCTCAGGAGTGATGTCACTAAACAGTAATGCATTGAAGCCTAGGAGTATAGTGACCATATTTGCTGAACTGAAAACTCAGGCATGTAATCTGACCAAGGATTCTGATGTTGCTGTTTCCAGGTACAAGGAACAATCGGCAGATGAGGGAGCATAAATGGCAAAAAAATCAAAAGTTCCTGAACCTTTTGAGGACTTATGGGGACAACAGAGCAGAATAGCTGAAAAGAATATAGGACCTCAAGTAGCCATATTGGGGTTTCTGCCCTCATCTCCTGACGGGATTCCCGGCCTGTGGTTTTGATGCTCTAGGCAATCTATAAACATCTGGGGAAACTATAAGGCACCTCTCACCCAGAAACTGGAATTAGATAAACAAGGTTGTCCTCTAAGAGCTAAACTAATAAAACAAACATAAAACACACCAGAAACAAGATATGCAAAGTGACCTGAAAGAATCAGACTGGTCCTCAAGCCAGGATTCGAGTAACATGTCAAAAAAATCAGGTGTCCAACAGAAAGGAGATTGGACATCAATGAAAGCAGAATTTTTTAAGGAGACTTGAAGGGCAACTGTGAACAGGGCTCCTCCCAGAAGTGTCCTGAGGAGAAAGAGGTGGGTACCCTGACCCAGGAGTCATGCAGGTCTCTCCAAAAGCTGTGAATGAGACCTGGGGTTGCCAGGCACCTCCTGTCCCAAACATCACTTTGTCTAACTGCAAGTCTCTTCAACGGACACTCCCTTGTCAGACCGGCTGCCAAAGGAACGTCTCTGAAGTGCAAAGCACTTGACATGGTTCCACTTCCATCATCATTCAGTAATTTTCCCAGCAACCTTCCTGCTGGTCAAGCCCAACCTCTCCAAAGGTCTAAATCTCACTCTGCCCTTCCATCTGCTTTTGTTTGTTTGTTTTGTTTTGTTTTTAGCACATCTGGTATTTGCTACCTGGAACACTCTTGCCCCTATTTACAGTTTTAGAAATATTTTTAATTTTATTAAAGTGATAGGTGAAATAATTTAAAAAGTCAAATTATAAAAGCATCTTAACAAAAATAATAGCCTCTTGGGGTGGCCAGTTAGCTCAGTTGGTTCGAGCATGGTTCTAAAAACACCAAGGTTACCAGTTTGATCTCTGCATGGGCCCCTGTGAGCTGCGCCCTCCTTAAAAAAGAAAAAAAAAAAAGAGTCTGTCAACTCTTTTAGTTATTTTTTTCTGAGTTCACACTCATATTTCCAAAGTATATACTCATATTGCTAATCCATTTGAAATTTTTGTGTATTATTAAAATTTTGTTTTCCAAAGTAATACATGTCTATAGATTATTAAGTCACACTGTACTGGAAGGATTATAACAAAAAACACAAATTCCCCAGTCTACCTGTTCCCACCCCACCCCCAACACCCACTCTCAGAGACAAACCGTTTTCAAGTCTTTTAACTGTCTTCTCAGATATTTACCTTCTCATTTCTAAAGACCACACACATACTTCCATTTCTTGATTTATTTGTGTAGTGTTATATATTCTGTACAGAATTCTTACTGTGCAGGGAGAGGATACAGCTTTACACACACTTCCACCTCCAGCCCCCAGTTTTCATGCAGGTACACACGTCCCTTCCTCTCATTCTACCACTATAGTCATATCACAAAGTTTTGGTTAAATCAATATTAGTGGTTTACATTATATGACTGCCTCAATACTAATAGTGCATAAATCATATCATATGGTATAGTTACATTTCCTTTTCCATACAACTTTTTCTTTTCCCTGGTGTTGATTACTACTATAATTATTATTACTATTTTGCTTGCTGGCTTAGTTTTCTTCATATATATGATCGATTCTCTCCCAACTCTATCACAAGTGCAATTCTCCTCTCAATATGTTTTGACATATCAGGTAAATCCATCAGATTTTTTTTTTTCCTTCAAGACATCCGTTCCTGCTACAATTCGAACTGGTTGCTCTCTAGGCCTGCACAATGTTGCCCTAAGATCTTCTCCCTTCCCCACCACCCCGGGATTCTGTGTTGGATTTTCTGTTTCCTAGATTCTTTGACCTTTTTTATGAGCTTATGTCTTCATTTCACTGGAGCGCTTTCTCCAGTGCTTCCTGAGAAAGGAGGCATGGGACATAAAATCTTTAGATATTACATGCCTGAGAATGCCTTTATTATGCCCTCACCTTTGATTGACATCAACTGAGTATAGAGTTCTAGGTTGGAAATTATGCCCCCTCAGAATTTTGAGAACACTGCTCCACTGTCTCCTAGCTTCCAGTGTGGCTGTTGAGAAGTCCAATGTCATTCTTTTTCTTGATCCTTTGTACGTGACATGGTTTTCCTCTGGAAGCTTTTAGGATCGTCCTTTTATCTCTGGTGTTTCACAGGGGCATACCTTAATATGGGTCTTTTTATCGTTTATTTTGCTGGTTACTCAATGGGATTTTCATTCCTTTGGTTCTGGGACATGTTCTTGTATTACCTCTTGGATCATTTCCTTCCTGCTGATTCCTCCTTTCTCTACTTCTGGGACTCCTATTGTTGGATGTTAGAGTTCCTCAACCCATCCTCCAATTTTCTGTTGTCCATCTCTTTGTCTCGTTATCCTGCTTCCTAGAACATTTCCTCACCTTTTATTTTCTAACCCTCCTGCTGAAATCTTTATTTTGGCTCTCACTGTCTTTAATCTCCCAGGTTTCTCCTCCTCCCTTCATTACCCCTGTTCCTTCCAAGTTCGTTTCCTATGTTTGTTTGCTTGCTTGCTTTTTTGGTCATTCTTGCAGGTTGATGGTCTTCCTCAAATGGCCTTGTACTAGCTGACCACCTCTGGCTACCTAAGGCTCGGGGTTTTTTCTTCATGTCAGTTTTACTGAGGTTTAATTTACATAAATGAAATATACCTATTTTAAGGGTCCATGGCTGGTGAGCCTTGGTGATCAGTTCCCCATGACACTAAAGAGCTGATGGGAAGCTGTGTGTGTAGGTGGCGCCTGCCAGGTGGTGGGCTTCACCGAGTTACTGAGCTGCAAGCCTGTTCTTGTGTTGGAAGACTCCCAAATGTCATCTTTTGGAGGCCTTTTCCTGGAGCCTTTCAGTTTCCCCAGAGAATAATCCTTTGCTCTCTCATGTGATCCTGACTTTGGGGTCTTAGAAGTAGGGGAGTGGAAAGAAGTTGGGGGTCCCACTGTTTCAGGATGCAGGTCCCTTTGCTTGTAGCCCCGTTTCACCCCATCCTCCATTGTGCCTGGTGTACCCCAGCCCAGAGCCTCTTAACTTCAATTTCTACAAAGAATCTGCAGAGATGGGCCTGGCGGGGGCAAGGCAGGGGCAGTCCCTGACTAGATGCGGTTGGAGAGGGGCCAAGAGGCTCTGTTAACAGACTTCCAATATTCTCCCTATTTGCAGTTCCACACCTCACCCGGCCTTCTGCCTTCATAGCGCCTCTGAATTCTGAGTATTTATGGGGCTTTCTGGATGGAATAATTTACTTCTGATCAGCATCCCTGACCTTAAGTGTTGTCCCTTTTTTATTCATTTACTCATATTTCAGTGGGATTTGGGGGAAGCAACAGAGATAAATAAATTTATTCGATTTGTTGTGTTTACCAGCAAGCTCCCTTTCTTATCCCAGCAAACTCCTATTCATCCTCCACGACTCATGTAGGCAAGCTTCAGGAAGCTTGTCTCAATGTCCTCAGGCTGGATGATGATCCCTTCCTCTGTTCTTCCACAGGTCCTTTCCTTGACTCTATCACCGCCCTGATCAAACTGTGCTGACAGTGTCCATTTCCATGCCTGACTCTCCCTGCAGACTGGGACATCGTAGCAGCGGGGGCTGTGTCTTAGTCACATCCATGCCCTCAGTTCAGCATCTGGTCCACAGCAGTACCGAGCAAACACGTGCTAATGGAATGAATGAATGAATGACTACAAGAATGGATCAGACCAGCCAGAGGGACCATCTAGAAAGGGAAATAAGCTCAATGGAATTGTTCCTGTACCAGGCCAGTTCCCTAAAGCTGTATGTACAGGGATGCCCACTGCAGCATGATTTAAACCAGTGAAAAATGGGCCCAGCTTCTACACCCTACGTTTAAGAATGATGAGGTACATTACGTATATCCTTGCCATTAAAAATGATGCTTATGAAGAATATGCAGTGACGTGAGGAAATGCTCAAACAAAAAAGCAAGAAAAAATCATATGTGCTGTATCATTTCAACTGTATGAAAACAATGCAGAGAATGAGGGAAATACACCAAATGTTCCGAGTGGCTGCCTTTGTGTGTGGCAATGATGGGTAATGTGTTTCTCCTCCACTTTTTCCACTTTTTTCTAAATTTTCTAATGGAAGAATGCACTAAATGTTTAATTTTTTAAAGAGCTCCTAAGAAAGGACAGTAAGTATCCCGAGAGTGCTCTGAACACAACACTGTGAAGGTAACCTAGTGGCCTGTGTGCACACCCAGTGACACTTGCTAGGAAGGCAGGTGTCCAGCCAGAGGGCCAGAGACCCCGAAGACCCAGGCCCATGGAACACTGCCCCCCTCACTGCAGAGCAGGACCTAGCTCCGGAAACCAAAGTAGAAGGCTCATGGAGCCCGGCCTATGACAAATCACAGTGTCGTAGGCTGTATGAGGAAACAGAGGCCGCTACACTGGGCCCCACACTTTAGAGACCCATCTCTATGAGGTCTGTGGGGCCAAGGGAATATGTCCATCAGCAACTCTGGCCCCCTCTCTTCCAGACTGCACTCCAGATACCCCAAACCCCAGAATTCTCTGCCCATAGTTCTTGAGCTTCCTTGCAGGAATTGTGTGGTCTTATTATCTCGGTCCATCTGCTAGGCCCAACGGGTGGTCAAGGGGGTGGGGAAATAGACGGGGCTTGAATGTGGGCTGGGCTGTCCACACACATCTTAAGGTTCCATATGAACCACAGGTGGGAAGAGAAGGGAGGAGAGCCAAGGGCCTCAACTGGTACCTTGCCTGGACCCCACAGAGGCAGGCAAGTCCATAGGTCCCTCCTAGTCCTCAGGGTTTGTAGAAGGGCCTAGCCTTGGGTGTTGGACAGATCTGGGTGCAAATCCATTTATTTGCTGTGCAACCATGGATGAGTCTATTCCCCTCTCTGAACCTATTTCCCCACGTATAAAATAGGTTTGATAATTCCAACTGCAGAGACTTGTTGTGAGGCTTGTTGGGGGCACAATGGCTTAGTGGTCGTGAGCACAGGCTTTGGGTCAGACAGGTCTGGGTTTAAACCCCAGCTCTGCCCCTCCTAACTACGTGATTTACATCTCTAAGGCATAGGTTGCTCATCAACATCATGGAGATAATAATACCACTAACCTGATAAAGTTGTTGGAAGGATTATGGTTTTAATGAATATGTAATAACATTGGAAAATGCTTAAATGAGAAAAGGCTGCTTAATAATGGTCATGTGAACACTGGCTATGGTGGAGTTGACTGGGCCTCTGCATTCCCCATCTCCCTGCCCAGCCTTATTTTTCTCCATAGCACTTACCACTGTTTGACATATTCTGTACCTTCTTTTTTGTTTCTGTTCTGTCTCTGCTTCCCCCATTGGAAATGTCTGCTCTGCAGGGCAGAGGTTTTGTCTGTTTTGTTCACTGTTTCCAAGTGCCTGGAACAGTGGGAGTGTTAAGATGTTCTTCAACAGTCAAGTAGATATCTATCACATACCCAGGGGTAACAAGGCATTCTTGGCCAGGAGAACCGCTGGAACATCGGCATAGAAGCATAAACAAGCCCACTAGCTTAGAGAACCCTGGACAGTTCAGTACAACTTGAGTGCAAAGTCGGGAAGGGAATAAAGTGGTCAGAAAGATGAGTGGGGCTGTGGTGTGACCCAAAGGCACACACAAGAGCTTTCCTAGACCACAAATGGTGTGAAGACCTACCTGTGATGGCCAAGCACTAGGAGAGAGGCAAAGATGCCTCCCAAGTTCAAGTGCCATCTAAAGCATGACCATGTGAAAGGTGAAAGTAAAAGCCTTTGGAAAGATGATTCAGGTGGAGAGGAAGACCCCTTTCTAAGGGGCCCAGTTGAGCCGAGAATCAGACCTAGAAATGACAAATAAGCAGGTATAGAAGTCAAGTGGATGAGGTAATGGTAACATGCAAGGAAACCTTTTAAAGGTTATTAAAAGAGAAGAACAACAAGATGAACCACAGGACAAATCAAAAACTCGTCGGATAATGTAAACACTTTCAGCAATGAACCCACGCAACATCAAGGCCAAGAAGGTGGTGGGGATGCAAAATGAAGGCCATGGTGGTTTTAGACAAGTTGTGGGATGGTAAGAATGGCGATGAGGACGACAGCTGCAGACTTCAAAGGCCATATTTGTCTCTCACTTTTTAAATTTCTTGTCAGGAAATGAAGAGGCAAGTATCACTTTACATTTTTATTCTCAAGAGAAGAAAGACAGTCAGAGACTACAACAAAGAGAGCCTTAAACACCAGGCAAGAATGTGAACTTCATCCTATAATTGCTGGGGAGCCCTTGCGGGGGCTCAGCCCAAGGAGTGATGAGGTCTAATGCTATCTTCTCTAAACCCCCTCTCCTTTCAATCAGTAAAGCAGGCTTTATTTGGTCCTTAGCATATTCTGCCTTCTAATAATCCAAAAAGAATAAGGTGACTATTTATTAAACACCTACAACGATCCAAGACTTGTATTATCTTCATAACAGCTGTACAAGGTAGTTATTATTCTTCTCATTGTATAGATGTGAAAACTGAGGCTCAGAGTAGCAATGTGATTTACCTAGAGTCACACATTTAATAAGCAGTGCAGCTGAAATTCAAGTCTGGGTTTGTCTGATTCCAAAACCAATGCTTTTAAGTGCTACAGCTGCAGCTTCCTTCTGTCATGCCAGAGCTAAGTGGCACTTCATCTCCCATACCAGCCTATGAGTTTGGCCTCTCTCCCTCCCAAGCTCTGGTCTCCCCTCCACACAGCACAGCCCAAGATCCCCCATACCATGAGCATTCAAGGATGGAAGCGGGGAGCACCAGAAAAGGAAGGTGAGGTTAGGCATGGGTATTGCAGCCCAGACCAGCTCAGCACTATGGCAAAGAGAGAGAGGAGAGGAGAAGAGAGGAGAGGAGGGAGGGAGGGAGGGAGGGAGGGAGGGAGGGAGGAGGAGGGAGGAAGGAAGGGAAGGGAAGGGAAGGGAAAGAAAGGGAAATGGAACTGGCTCTCCTGCCCTCCCTTCTTGCTTCCCTCTGCTGGAGGCAGAGGGCTGGAGATTCAGCCATGATGGGAAAGAGAGTGGGTGGAAGGGGGAGCAGCTAAAGCAGCCTGCTGTTGCAGAAGCCTCAGCTCAGCCTCAAAGCCCCCTCCTGTGAGCTTGGGGGCCATCTCTGGCCCACCTGCTCCTCACTGCCTAAGCAAAGGAGGCTGGGCTGCTCTCCAAGCACCCACCCAAATCCTATCGACGCACAGCTCACAGCAGACCCAGACCCTCTTGAGTCCCGGCAAGCTCACCCTGAGAGGCGGAGGGCTGGCCCAGAGCTACAGAGGGAGGCAGTGGCAGGGCAGGGGTCAGAACACAGGTCTCCAGTTCTTCAGCTGAGGGTTCTCTTGACTGCATGGTCTAGATGACAGATGTTGAAGAAAAGGGTGCTGTAGAGGCTGCTACGGGAATGCTCATGACAGGGCTGGAGCCAGAGGCAAGACATGCCAATAAGGCTACCCAGGGTTGGGTATTTGGGGGGTTTACTAATAATTTCCATTCTCAATCTAGACTGAGGAAACAAAAGTAGATTTAGCCTCAGTTTGGACTTCAAGAGCATTAATGTTTACATCTCCCCTCTCTCCCAGGACCCCACTAACATGAAAGTGAAGGAATAAAATAAGGTATGAACTCATAACAGTGAAGAGGATGCGAGAGGGTGATAGCAATGGGTAAGAAATTTCGACAAATTTCTGGAAGCAGAAAAACAAAGAGAAGAGTGTTCACAGCGGAAGGAGAGCCAGGGACACCACTCAGGAGGTTGTGGGGAAGGAGCCAGTCAGGCCACCAGAGGCCCAGAGAGATTCCAGACTTGGAGATGGTAAGTATGAGAGAGGGTAGGAGCGACCAGGGGCTGAAAACAGGGGGGTAAACTGAAGGTAAATATGTGAAATCTTCCCCCTTCCCCCCAGCCCCCAGATCCAGAACACAAGTTACCTGGTATTCACCCTGAGGCAAAATATCAGAGGGCTTTTGGCTAAAGAAATTAAATTACGTCGGATGAATTAAGACACCTAGTGACGTGTTGATGACCCCCAAATAAATTCTGGTATTTGGAAGGCACCCATTATAATAGCCAGCTCCTTGGTGGTTCACTTAAAATAAAGCCAGTGAGTGAACAAGCCAGCCTGGATAGACAAATGTCTCAGTCACACCTTCTATTAACTTATTCATAAACTCTAAAATGGAACATACGAGAGAAAAGGTAAGCAGCCTAGAGGATCAATCCAGGACGTTCAACATCCAACTAACAGACATTCCAGAAAGAGAAAATGAAGGGGGGAAACTATCAAAGAAATTATGTAAGAAAAGACAAAGTGCATCAAATGGCAAGGTCTCACTGGGTACCAAGTGGGGTGAATGACAAACAGACCTTGAGCTAAATGCTGGTTACATAAAGTGTGTTTGGCTTGTAAAAATTGACCAAGCTATTCATTTGTGATATGAGCACTTTTCTGTCTGCATATTGTATTTCAGTATGAAGTTTCAAAAAGTTCCTCTCCTAAAAGTCTCGAAGTAAAATGTCCCCAGAAGATGTGTTATGATTATCGCATGGTTTCAAGGAACTACACACAACAGTAATCAAGCATGCAAATACATCAAAGGGAAAGAAGGGAGGAAGGGAGGGAGGCAGAAAGAAAGCCCTGGTCCAAATATGAAACAAAATAAAAAGTGGTGCGATTTTGAGCAATTCATAGAGCACAAAGAAAGGAAAATTCATTTGATTTTGATGCTAAGAACATTTTCCTGGAAGTACAGGGGCAGTGACTGTGGACCTGTGGGAAGTGAGGTGCAATTATAGTACATTATTTGGCCTTGCAATGAATAATATTGACATAGTCATCATCACATAAACACAATGTACTGGTCGTCAACTTTTAAAATCAATTTGTCTAGATAAAACGCTGGAGACCTAATTATTGTCACAGAACAGGATGCAAATGTCACCAGCCTTGCTGGATGCAAAAGTACCAAACACAGAAAAGTGGGAAGTGGAAGGGTAGAGGGGAGATGGAGAGAAGGATGGGGCACTAGAAACTATGTCTTACAAACTGAGTGGTCAAGAGATACTGTGAAAAACTGATGAAATAAGAAATCACAGTTTAAAACAGCACTTAATAAAGTTACCAAGGTAACAAATAGAGGAACCAAAATGGTAATATAATTATCCATATTTTGGAGAGGGAGAGAAAGAATCAGGTGTTAAAAATAAGCTAAATTTCTATTTGTCATAGTAAGAGGAAGTCAGCAGATAATGTTTAAAGTTGATAAGTGAAGAAATAACTATTAAAGCATGTTATTTAGAGATAGGAAGTTATCACCAGAAAACCTACATGGTAAAAGTGGTCCTTCTTGGGGCTGGAAAGCGGGGGACAGAGAGATGTTGGCTTTTTATCATACTATTTACGTCCTTGTGTACTATTTGCCTTTTGCAAATTGCGTAAATGTACTGCTTTGATTTAATTTTAAAAACAAATTCACCCTCTTTCTTTGAGCCTCAGTCTCCCACACGTTACACACAAAAGGGTGATTCTAGGGAGAGGTGATGTAGGTGCTGCTCTCCAATCCATGCTTCTTTTTAGAGCAGGAACAAGACAGGCAAGTGAAGGACCGACTCCTCCCTCAGCCCTCAACTCTTCGTAGGACCACAGTCACCCATGCAGATGCAGCCGTCTCTCCGTTGCCTCAGCCTGCACCACCCTTTGTTCCTCTTCAAAGCCCACCACCACCAGTCCAGCCTCTCCAGGCTTCTACTCATTCAACTATTTACACCCATTAGTTATTTATACCTGCCTGAGTCACAAAGGCTTTGAGGTGGCTTGCTCCAATAACACAGATAAGGAAAGATTAAGAACTGAACTAGAAAACAAGAACTCAGTAAAAAAGATCAACAAAGATGCTAGAGCTGTACTTCAGATGAACTGGTACCTGAGGCAGAAAGCAAGATACAAGGAGCCGTAACAGCCTCATCCTGGGAAGGAGGAAAGACACCAGTTTTCAGGGGAAGCAAATCTTTGCCAAGCACTGAATTGTTCAAGTCATTGTCCATGGGAGATTTCACGAAGGAGAAGGAAATGACTGCTTTTCTTTGTTTTGCTCTGCTGTGCTTTTTTCAACTTTGTCTTATTTTAATGATATGCTATTTCAATATTTGGATGAGTTACCGCCTATGAAAACTGAAGAATCTCTGGCAATATGATTATGAAATGAGGTATAAGAGCATATGTTTTGGCAAGATCATGGATTATTTCATTGGTTTTCTCCCCCCAGAAATAACTCTTTATTGAGTACCCGCAAGTACCATGGAGTACCATTCAAATGATTGTGGTTAATCCTGAGAATCGGGCATTGTTATCCCATTGTACAGATGAGGAAATAAGGCTCAGAGAAGGTAAAATGACCTAGCTGAAGTCATCCAGTGGGTTGGGGCAGAGCCTAGATTCAAACTTAGGTCTGCCTGTCTCCAAAGCTCATTCTTTCTGTATCATACCATGGAGCCTCAAAACAAAGGCACCCAAGCCAGAGATACCCTGCCCAAGGCAATGGGGACACAGCGATGACAGACACAGGCCCGCCCTCTTCCATGAAAACAGAAAAAGCAGGATGACAGTGCTGGCCACCTGGCCAGAAAATACCTCTGAGCTGCATCAGTTACGTTAAATGAGGACATCTAAGGCAGAAAGGAGGCTAGGCCTGGGTGGAGGACAGGAGACCGTAGACCCCAGCTATGAATCTAGCAGATCTGATTTCCGAGGGCCTGAACCAGGGCAGAGGGTTTGTCTGCCACTAAAGCAAAAGAACCTTTATTGAGGTGATGCCTCCTCTTCATTGCTCCCTCCCTGACAAGTCACCCAGCCTCCTTGAGCCCCGGTTTTCTCATCTGTACGACACAAAGATAATGATCCCCACAACCTTCACAGGGTTTCAAGGCATGATATAGCACATTTAACGAAGGATGCTTTGAATACGGAATACGAGAGTGGCTCTTCTAATCAGCTCCTCTGCTCACATGTTGAGTGGCCTTATAAAAGTCCTCTCTCTCTCGGCCTCAGTCTTCTCACCTAGAAAATGAATAGCCTGAGCTGGATGATTCTTAAAGGTCCTTCCAGCTCAAACTTTCTTGACTTTTATGCTGGTATTATTAAAAACCCTACTGGCCCTAGATGGCAGCCGCTCATCTGAGCTCCCACAGTAGGCTGCACTCCCCTCTGTCACAGCACTTGTCATTGTGTTGTCACTGCCTTCTCCCTAATAGATTATCTCTATTCCCACTGCTTATGCCCAGGCCTTATCATCTCTTACCTAGACTATCACACCAGCCTCCTCATTGGATGCCCTCCAATCTATCTTCCAAACTGCCCTCTAATGGATCTCTCCAAAACATGGCTCTTAACAGGTCACCCCATACTCTACCATTCATACCTCTCCCCTCAGCTTAAAACCATATATTGGTTCCCAATTTCCAATGGGATAAATCTCCTTATGATCTGGGCTGGCCAACTCTTCAGACTCTTCACCAGACACTCCGTGACTCCCTGTGTGTGCTCTAGTTTGTACTGAGCTGATAAAAGGGCTCCTCTCCTCCCCATACCCTGCTGCTTCCCTGCCTCTGTACTTTTTCTTATGCTGCCCCCTCTGCGTTAATCTCCTTTTTACCCCCCATTCCCACCCACATGCCATCCTTCTTCACCTAGCTAACTCCTACGCATCCTCCAAGCCCAGTTCAGGTATCACCTCCTCCAGGAATCCCTCCCTGACAGTCAGGGTAGAAGTCCCTCCTTTGGGTACCCATGGCTCCCTAGCTCCCCTCTGGCATAGCGCACAGGACATCGCATTGCCATCATCTGTTTCCATGTTTTCCACCCAACTGTGAGCACCCTGAAGCCAGGAACTGTATAATATTAATCACGAACTTCCTTCCTACAATAGCACAAGCCATGCCCCATACTAGGCACACAATATTCACTGGACTAACCTCTCAGAAATGTGGTAAGCTCCCACATGGCTTCTAACTCCTGCCCTTCCGCAGCACATAGTTTTTACAAAGTCATTATTAATAATAAAAATGCCTATAACTGAGTAAACACACACTATGTGCTGAACACTTCATGAGTCATCTTATTTAATTCTCACAACAATCAGCATTAGATGGGTTATTTATGAATTGGCTAGCATATCAGATGTGTACAGTTTTACAGGGAAAATTGGGGGGAAAAAGAAATTAGGTACTTTTTATTACAGATATAATGACAATAATTCTAAAGTGGTTATATAGAGAAAAATACTGGTTTTAGCCAGCATACTGCATTCTGGAATCCAGTAGGAGGAAATCAAAGGCCCAGATATGCAATCACACTACCCCTTTAAAAAGGCATAAAAATCACATAGCAACAAAGAAATGCATTTCATAATAATGAAATGGTACATATCGAGTGACAACTGTAATAGATTTCTTTCCAAAATGCTAGAGGAATTACCCTTCTGGGCCACGCAGCTCTGGATTGTCATCCTTGTTTTGAAAAGGCTGTGATGCGAAGATCTTGGCTTACTTTGGTTGTTTTGGTTGCTATGCTCCACCTCTAGGGGGCAGGGCAGCCTCACATACTACTTTCCATCCTTGCCCCTCAGCTTTCCATCCAGATTGGAAGCTTGATGCGTATGCTACGCAACCAGAAAATTTTCTGATTCAGTTTTGTGGAGGGCAACATGAATCTTACACATCAGAAAACATAGTCTTGTCCCCATTTACTACTTGAGAAAACCGAGGCCCTGAAAGTTAAGTGACTTGCCTAGAATCAGAATCCTTCCCCAGCAAATGCGAAGGTCCCAGAGAGCTTCAGCTCCTAAGTGCTTAAGAACGGGCTTCCCTATGTAAATGCTTTCAACATGGATGCTTGGAGAGAGACCCAATGCCACGAGGCAGTGAGAATGACTGGCAAATGGTCTTGCCCTAAATGAGTTACCTCAAAAGAAGAAATAAGTCACTTATCCATCATTCTCCCTGTGACCAGTGTTTATTATTCTGCCAGGAAATACAGCAGGGAATGAACCAGAGGGGATGCATCTTATTCTGACTCCAAGACACTGTGCCTGGCCCAGGGTTTGAGCCTAATACAGATTTGATGGATAAACAAATAACTTTCCACTGGACTGGATGGACTGTACAAAGGTCCTATGCAGGCCTCTTTGCTCCTTTCAGAACAAAATATCTTGCATTGAGGGTCAAAACCATGGTATGACATGGGCATAGCATGGGAGGGAGAAGTAACTGTGAGCAGGGTGGCCTAAATGTCTCCAAAGTCTTATCTATCTCTGCTACCCTGACATTCTACGAAAGGGGAGACTGGTGAGTGTGGGGAGCACAGACAGCAGAGGCCAAACAGCTCCAGGGAGCACGAGATAAAAGCCACACAGGAGGCAAGAGAATTCTGAAGTTGAGTCACCTCTCTCTACAGGAGTCCTGGAATGAAGAAAAACTTAGGCACCTGTGGCTATTAATGCACCATGACTTAATCTGATATCCATTTGTCTGCTCAACATTTATTAAGCAGCTACTATGTGCTGTGCTATGTGTTTCCAAGCTTCTAGCTCCTTCACTCATGCCCACAGCACCTAGCATAAGGCCTGACACCATATGCACTCAATACAGTTCAGTTAAATCACAATCTGAAGAGGCTCTCAATTTAGCAGAGAGGACACAAGATGTAAACAAACAACCAACAAGGTATAAAAAGGGGCCAAGTTCTCATTTCAAGGGTCAGGGATAGACCAAGCACCGGGAGAGACCAGCGAACAAACATGGGAGAGGTGACAGCAGAGCTGAGTGAGCCTGGGAACTGGATGAAGCCGCCCAGAAGGGAGCAGCATGAGCCAAGATGCAGAGGCTGTCAGAAGGCTGCGTGGGCTCACAGGGGGGCACACAGGCCAGTCTGGCTGGAGCATGGCCTGTGTGAAGGAGACTGTAAAAAGATGACATGAGAGAGAGAGAGAGAGAAGTTGGGGGCGGATCCTAAGAGGACTGTGCATGGCAGATGGAGGAGTTTGCGTATTCTCCTGCAGGCCAAAGAGAGAATGAAACCATTGGAGCCTTGCAGAAAGTTTGGCCTGGCTGCCCTTCGTCAGAGGCTTGGCAAAGCAAGAGCGGGAGGGGCATCTATTAGGAGACTATGGCAGAAATCCAGGAGGCAATCATGTGAGGGAGCCTGACTCCGGCAGTGGTCCCAGGAGCTCTGCTGGGGGAAGCCCAGAGCCATGCCTGGAGTGTCTTTATGGCTTTACACCACACCTGTCTGCAGGAGGCAACGGTGTACCATAGGCTCAGGAGCCAGATGGTTCTAGGCTTCATGCAGTTGTGTGACCTTAGGTAGGTAACCACCCCTCTCTGATCCTCGTTACCTTGTCTGAAAAATGCGGAAAATACTAACACCCACCCGGCAGGGACTATACAAATGAGATAAGAGGCAGTATTGCCTGATGGGTAAGAACACTGCAGGAGGACTCTGGAGCCCCACCACTCGGGCTCCTTCCAGCTCCTCAGTTCTGTCACTTATTCACTGAGTGACCTTGGGTAAGTTGTCCAACATTTCTGGGCCTCGGGTTCCTTATCTGTAAAATGGATTTAATAACAATATCTACATCAGAGAATTCAGATGAAGATTGAATGAATTCATACATGGAAAGCACTTAGAACAAACAGTGCTTGGCACACAGTAAATGCAGAAAAAAATGTTAGCTATTGTTACATAAAGCCACATAGGATGGCACCTGGCATGCAGAAGGCTGAGACTCACTCAGCACATACGTGGCCCCCTCTCTATGCTCCAGGCCGTCACTGTGCTCTCTGCAAATTCAGAGGCCACAGCAGGCAAGGGTGGGACAGAAGGAGGAGCAGAAGAGAGCAAGCCTAAGTCCAGTCTTCTGCCCACCTCCCCCTCCAATGGACACCAGGAGATGCCCACTCTCTTCAAAGCCCCTCCATCTGGGTCCTCAACCAGCGGCCTGGCCTGCCCTGACCTCTCCCTCCTCCGAGGATCTCCACTCCTCACCACCTTTGCTACGCATTTTGTCCTGGGCACCACCGCGATGGGGGACCAGCCTGGAACTCTGTGTCTCTGGCCTGGGGTAGGGAGGGTCTCAAGCACAGAGACCATGGTGTTGGCTCAGGCTGGTGGTTCCTCCTGCTGTGTGCACACAGCTAAGAAATGTTTGTGGATGACAACAACCCCATTCTTGCCCCAGATCTAGACAGAGAAGTAAGACTCCTCTAATTCTCATTCAACTCAACATTATTATTTCCTCCCACACAAATACAATGCTCCCAACACAGTGGGCAGGGGCGGAAGACAAATGGTTTTTCCTCTTGAGGAGAGACCCCCCTGGGAAAAGCACTCAAGACCCCACATGAGACAGACTTCCCCAGGGTCCCTCCCTGGGCTCCCTTCCTCCCTCCCAGTGACCTCAGCGTCTCCACCACACGTGGGAGAGCCGTGTGGTAGACCAGACATTGCCCTGCTGTCAAGAATACCAAGCTGGTCCTCTGGTTGCTGTTCCCCAGCGTGAGCCAGCTTGTGAGGTGGGCAGGGGGTGGGGGCAGAGAATGGAGAGTTATCACCAAACCAGCTTCAGCCCACCACCGCCTACAGCAGAGCCAGAGCTGGGCCCATGCACAAAGCACGGGGAACGCAGCTCTCTCCAGGGTGGAGCGGCTCAGCAGTGGCCCCCAGCGCGCCTGTAAATCACTCCAGCTGCCTGACCTGCAAGGGGGGCCAGGTCAAGATCAACAATGAAAGGAGGGCTATTCTCTAGTCATCTGAAGGGGGCAACAATTCCAGGGGAAAAGACCTGATCATTGGGAGTGACTAGTAGCTACTAAAAAAACAAACAAACAAGCAAAGTCCTCATGAGACGCCAGAAAGAGGTTGTGCCTCATCCTGCTCTTTGCTGCACTAGAAAGGCCATAGCCAGGGCACAGGAGAAGGCATACCGGCATCTGGGAACCTGTCCAGAAGAGATAATGCGGGAGGATGTGGAAATCCTGGGGTGATGACATGGGCGGGGGTGGACGTGACAGCTGCTATCAACTGCAGTAGAGGGAAAGTTCACAGGACTTATAGGTAGTGTGACTTCTGCTGTGTTGCTTCACTTCTCTGAGCTCTCAGTTGCTTTGGCTGTAAAATGTGGATTGTGGTGACAGATGCACAGGATTGTTGGACTCTATATAAGTCCCTAGGCAGAGGGGGCTCTCAACAAGCAGCAGCTGGGCCCAGGCCCCTCTCTTCCCTCTTCCTCCACCAGAGGGAGCCTGGGGACCAGGAGTTCCCAGCCTGTACCAGCAGTACCTATCCTCTGCTAATGCTCCAGCCTCTGCTGCTAAACTCCCACCCTGCCTGCCCTGGCTTCCAGAAGCAGCCTTCTCACTCACTCTACAAACCCAGAACAGGCCTGACAGGTGTGTGTGTGGGGGGTCGCTTGCAGCTGCTGTGGTGGCAGCAATGGCTATTTCATCAATAGGCCCTCCCAATGCCTGGTGGGGAGGGAGAGTGGAAAGGAGAGAGACACGGCCTGCTTCCTTCCCCCGTCAACTCCCCCACTCATCCCAGAGTCATCTCCTCCTGCTCAAATCCTCTAGTTACCTAAGGTTCTCCTGGCCTCTCCCAGTTGGTGACCCAGCCACATCCTGAGGCCAAGAGGCTCCTGTAGGATGGAAAGCTCTAGTGGAAAAATAACAGGCCTTGGAGACAGGTGGACTTGAGTTCTAGTCTTAGCTCCGTTAGGAACTAGCAGCATAACCTTGAGCAAGGTCCCTTTATCTTGGAGCCTCAGTTTCCTCATCTCTAAAATGGAGTTGCTAATGCTCACTGCACAGGGCCTGTTGTGAGACCCAAAAGAGGAAATGATGGATGTGCAAATATTTAATATGTGGTTAGGAGAAATTCAAAGTACTATTTAAATCCCTTATTAATCTAGTAGGAAATGTGAAGCCAGGAAATCCAACAAACAGCCTGGAGCGTGCACAAGAAGAGGGAAGGATCAAGAGGCAGGCCTGCATGGATGGCAGAAGCACAGAGCTCAAGAGCAAACAGGCTGCCAGCCAGGCAAGACATGCAGACCCACGTCTGCAGGAAAGAGAACCTGAGCGTCATGGAATCCTGGAATCGGGGAAGGCCCAAGTAATTCCATTGGGCTTTATACCCAATTCAGGAATTGTGCTTTCTCCAGCTCTCCCCTACCCCTATTGGGCCTCTGCTGGACACATCCAGCTAGCCCCCACCCCCACCTCTTGAGGCAGTCCACTGCATCACCAGACAGCCAGGTTGGGAAGTTCTTCCTGATTTATCCCAAATTTTCCCATTGCTCCTGGTTCTGCTTCCTGGAGCCACACATAATGAGGCTGCCTCCTTTGTCACAGGCCTGACGACTCTAGAAAAGTCTGCAGCCAGGCTTGAGGACCACAATGCCCATCCAGTCTCCCTCTGCCCTCACCCTACCATGGCCCTCTCCTGAAAGGAGACCAAGACCATGCTTGGTTGATCCAGACCCTTCCTCCAGTGTGAGGTCCCAAGCCACACGCAATCAGTCCTTCAGGAATGGGTAGGCTACCAGCAGCCCCGCTTGGGCAGGGGAGCCCATCTCCCTTGCCCCCAGACTACTCTGGGGCAGTCCACACCAAAACTCAGCTGAGGATGCACTGCAGTGGAGCCCAGCTGGGCCCTTGAGCTGCAGCTGCTGCTCCTGGGGCCCAGCCATCTCAACCCAGCACCCCAGCCTGCTGCCTCACCACGGGGGAGTTGCAGAGAGCTGTCTCCCGGCAGATTTCCTGAGGCAGAAGGCTTCCCCACCCCCAGCCCAGCCTTCAAGAGACACGCCACTGGTTGTGGCACATGGTAGGACCAGCTGAGCAGTGAGAGGAGGGGGAAGGCTGTCCATTTGCTAGAGGACTTCAGACTTGCTCTGTAGTGTGGCTGGATTAGTCACAGAACCATCAAATTTAAGCTGGAGGGGCCCTTAAAGAGAATTCAAGACAGACCTTGCCTTTGAAAAAGATACGGGGGAACTGATGGCTGGCGAGAGGAAGGGACTCAGTCAAGGTCACAAAGCCAATCTGCAGCAGAGCTGGAAGGGGAACCCAGGTCTCCTAACTCCCAGTTCAGTGCTTTCTAATCCAGCAGAAGAGAAATCAGGGAGCCTTTAGGGCAGCCCTGTGAGCCTGCATGCCCTTGACTCTCCCAGCCTGACATTTATCCCAACCAGCTCACTATGGTATCTGCATGGAAGAAGTGGACCCAGGCCATGTCCCACCAACCCAAGAAATAGTGCCAAGGTGTCCCAAATAGGCAGACAGACAGACCCCAGCACAGAAACTGGCATTGATCCAACAAGAGGGCCGCTCTGTAGACTTCCCTTTCTAGTACACTGTTTCATTGGGTGGTATTTTTCTTGAGGGTGGAGAGGGGGTGGTCTCTGATGAACTAGCTAAGGGCAAGGCCTCCATCTTTGCTCCCCCATCTTTGCTCCCCCGGCCAGGATGTGCTGCAGTTCCCCTCAGATGGATGGCTCAGCCTCCAGCAGCCATTCTGGTCCCCACCTGCCTCCCAGAAAGGATGGAGCTGAGGCTGCCAGAGGAGACAAGATCAGGCCTGCACTCAGGACCTGCAGAGGAGACCCCAACAGGCAAAAAAAAAAAAAAAAAAAAAAAAAAAAGGAGGAGGGGTTTCTTTTCCTTGGGGCTCTGAGTTGACACCATCGCAGACAATAAACACATCCAAAATAAATAAATAAATGGGAAGCTATCCTCTGGCAAGGATGCAGCTACAGGGTATAGAAGTGGAGGGGGTGATGACTGCTCTAGGCCCTCACTGGCTACGGTCAGAAAGAAAAGACGCCTGCTCTCCTCGGGCCAACCCAGTCTGGGGCTGCATGAGGTGGACCCGGCTTCTCCTGACAGGTTGGGACAGGAGAGGAGGACACGGAATCAGGCACCGGCTTCTTACTTTACTGGCCAGACAAGTTGGAGAAGGAACTAAAGGGGAAGGGGCGGGGGTGGGGGGTGGGGGGTGGTACAAACACACGTTCCTTACTTTCTCTGGAGGGTTGTGGCCGGGCTGGTGCTGGTACTGGTGCTGTGGCCGCCGCCGGCCCCAGGACTGGAGCTCCTGGATGCGCCACGGCTCAGCTGGCCCCGCTCCCGCGGTGGCCGGGACCCCACGCCCACCGCCGCTGAGTAGCTGGCTTCCTTGTCGCGGCCCGGGTGTGCTGACCCAGCCTCCCTCCCGCCCCGCTCGCGACCCAGGGCTGGGTTCTCGTGGTGCAGGTGGCACTGGGCCACGTCGCGCTCGCGGGCTGGGTAACCGGTAGTGTCCTGGAGCGGGTAGGAGGCGTCCCGCTCCTTGTCCCGATACACCGCCTCCCGGTTCTGGTAGGCGCCGTCCCGGTTCGGGTAGCCCACGTCCCGGGTCGCCTGGTGGAACTGGCTCTCCCGCAGCTCGCGGTGGTGGAACTGGGTTTCGCGCAGGTTCTGGTACTGGCTCTCACGGCCTGGGCTGTCCCGCGCGCCGTGGGGGTCCCGATGCAGCTCCCCGCGGTGCAGCTGGCTCTCCTCCCTGAGATCGCGGTTCTCCTGGGTGAGCTGGTCCAGCTGGCCCTCCAGTTCCTCAATGCGCCGTCGCTGGGTCTCCAGCAGCTGCTGCTGGCTCTCAATAATGTTGTTCAGCTCCAGCAGGTACTCCACCGCCCGGTTGGGGCTCTCGGATCCCGGGCCACCCGGGGGCCCCGACCCCGCCTCCATCCTGGCGGCCCAGGGGCAGGGGAAGGGGCAGGAGAGCCCGGGCCCCGCTCGCTCACGGCGCCACCCTCCCCCGGACCCAGCCGGGGGAGGGGGCCGGCGGGACGCAAGGGCGCGCACCGGGCTCGAGGGCCCGGGGGCCCGGGGGGGCCCGGGAGACAGCTCTGGGGCCGGCGGCACGGGGAGCAGGAGCTGAGACTACCGCTGCTGCCGCCGCCGCCACCGCCACAGCCACGGCTCGGGAGAACGCGGCCCACGGCGCTCCGCCCGCTGCGGAGTCACTGCGCAGCGCGGCCGCGCGGGACCGCCCAGGCCGCCGGCCCGCCCCCCGCCCCCCGCCCCTGCCCCCACCCCGCTCACCCGACCCGCCCCCGTGCACCGCACCTGCCCCCTCCTCCCACGCGCGAAGCCGGACCGCCCTGAGGCACCCAGGCCAGCCCCATCACAGGCTACAGGAGATCGCTCCCTTCCACTGGTCCCACACACATCACCTAACGCAGCCCGACGAAGCCCTCCATTCCAGTCCCTTCCAGTGTTCCCCGGGTCCATCAGGCCCTAGATCCTCATCTAAGACATCTCAGGAACCTCCATCCCAGGCAGCCCCCAGGACCAGGCATACCACGGGCTCCCTATCCCCTTTCGGTCTGCCAATCCCAAGTGTCAGATTCCCCATCCCATCCAACCCCTGAACCCACTATTTCCGGAGACCTCACTCCATCCAGCCCTTATGCGGGCAGTTGCTGGATCTCTCATCCCAGCCAGTCCCTGGACCATCCCTCCATCCCAGCGAGCCCCGTGTCCTTCCAGCCCAGCCAGTCCTCAGCTCCCCACATCCCAGGCAGCTTCTGGACACCCCACCCCCAGAACACACACATCACAGGCACCCTCCACTCCAGCCAGCGCCTAAACTCTCCATCCAAGCCGTTGTCCAGATCCCCTAGCCCAGCCAACCCTAGGATCCCACAGGTTAGCTAGTGCCTGGGTCCTCCCACCAAGGCAGTCCCAGAATTTCTCATCCCCCAAAGCCTGGGACTCCCCATCACACCCAGTCGTAGGATCAAAGCCCCGTTCATGCTGTCAACTCTCATTTTCTCCTCAAAATTGGAAATGCTCTCCTCCATTCAGTCCATCATCTCCATCCAGTGAAACTGTACCCATCCTTCAAGACTCAAATGCTGCCTTGCTGAAGCCACCCCTGATTTCCCCAGCCAGATGTGTTCACTTTTTTTCTCCTCTTGACCTCCCACTGCACTTCCTCTACACTTCTCTTGTGACATTTGTGGGACAAGTGGAACTCTACTTTATAGTGCATTCGTTTGTGTTCTTGTTTTATGTCCTCTGCCAGACTATCTCCTTAAAACCAGAAACACTCATCTTTGTGAGCAGTTTGGGGTTGAGGAGAAAGCATGAGTTTTACAGTCAGACAAAAATGGATTTAAATTCCACCTTCTCCTCTCTGAACTTCCATTTCCTATCAATGACATTTACCTCATATGTGTGTTCTTGGGAATAAAGCATGCAAAAACAAAAACATTTGACACAGAAAAGACAACCCACAAAATGTGAGAAAATATGTGCAAATGACACATCTGATAAGGGCTTTGTATCCAGAATATGTAAAGAACTCTTACAGGTCAACAACAACAAAAACAACCCATTTTTTTTTAAATGGACAAAAGATTGGAATAGATATTTCTCCAGAAAAGATATACAAATGACGAGTAAGCATGTGAAAAAATGCTCAACATCATTAGCCATCAGGGAAATGAAGATCAAAATCACAATGAGCTTTCTGTGCTACCCATAAGGTGTTTTTCTGGGTTCCCGTCATAAATGAAAGGAAAACTGTCACAATATTCAGAGCCCTTGCTGTCCTGCAGGTGAAGGAGGAGGATGTCCTTAAATTCCTTGCAGCAGGAACCCACTTAGGTGGCATCAACCTTGACTTCCAAATGGAACAGCACATCTACAAAAGGAAAAGTGATAGTATCTGCATCACAAAGAGAACCTCAGAGAAGCTTCTGCTGGTGGCTCATGCCCTTGTTGCCGTTGAAAACCCAGCTGACATCAATATCACATTGTCCAGGAATACAGGCCAACAAGCTGTGCTGAAGTTTGCTGCTGTCACTGGAGCCACTCCTACTGCTGGCTACTTCTTTCCTGGACCCTTCACTAACCAGATCCAGGCAGCCTTTTGGGAGCTGCGGGTGGTTACTGATCCCAGGACTGACCACCAGCCTTTCACAGAGGCATCTTATGTTAACCTGCCTACCATTGCTCTGTGTAACACAGATCTTCCTCTGCACCATATGGACATTGCCGTCAAAGAAGCAACAATAAGGGAGCTGACTCAGTGGGTCTGATGTGGTGGATGTGGGCCCAGGAAGTTCTGTGCATGTGCAGGACCATCTCCCGTGAGCATCCATGGGAGGTCATGCCTGACCTCTACTTCTACAGAGATCCTGAAAAGATTGAAAAGGAAGAGCAGGTTGCTGATGAAAAGGCTGTGACCAAGGAGGAATTTCAGGATGAACGGAGTTCTTTAGCTCCCGAATTTACTGCTTCTCAACCCAAGGTCTCTGAAAGGGTAGGAACAACCACTGGTTGGTCTTAAGCTGTTCTTCCACAGGCTTTTAAACAGAAAATGGAAATAAGGTAGTTGAAAAATAAACATCAGTTTCTTAAAAACACACACACATTGAGATACCACTTTATACCCACTATGATAGCTAAAATAAAAAGGACAGACAGGGAGAAACATTGGTGAGCATGTGAAGAAATTGGAACCCTCATTCATTGCTGGTGGGAATGTAAAATGGTGCAGTCACTTTGGAAAACAGTTTGTAAGTGCCTCAAAATGTTAAACGTAGAGTTACCATATGACCCAGGAATTCCACTCCTAGGTATACACCCAAGAGAAATGAAAGCATATGTCCACACAAAAATTTGTACCTGAATGTTCATAGCAGCATTTCTCATAATAACCAAAATGTGGAAACAATCAAATGTTCTATCTATTGATGAATGGGTAAACAAAATGCAGTATATCCACACAGTGGAACATTATTCAGCCATAAAAGGGAATGAAGTACCGATGCATGCTAAAACATGGATGAACCCTGAAAACGTTATGCTAAAAGGGACACAAAAGGCCATATATTGTATGATTCCCTTTATATAAAATTCCAGAATAGGCAAATCCATAGAGACAAAAAGTAGACTAGTGGTTGCCAGGAGTAGGGGCATGGGTTGGAGAAAGAGGAGTGACTGCTAATGGGTATGGGTTTTTTTTGGAGGGAGAATGAATATGATCTAAAATTAGATTGTGGTGATGGTTGCACAACCCTGTTAATTAAAAACCACTGAGTTTTACATTTTTCAAGGGAGAATTTTATAATATGTGAATTATATCTTGATAAAGCTGGCTTAAAAAAAAAACGCAGCTTGCACAGACTCTAGCACATAACAGCAACGACAATAATAATAACTTTGATTACCCTGATTCCAAAACCAGACAAAGACATTACAAAAAAAGAAAACTATAGGCCAATATTTCTAATGAACATCGATGCAAAAATCCTCAACAAAATGTTAGCAAACTTAATTCAGCAATACATGAAAAAGATCATAGACTATGATCAAGTGGGATTCATTCCTGGTATGCAAGGTTGGTTTAATATCTGCAAATCAATGAAGGTGCTATACCACATAAACAAAATGAAAAATAAAAATCACATGGTCATATCAATAGATGCAGAAAAACATTTGACAAAATCCAGCATCCATTTATGATAAAAACTCTCAGCAAAGTGGGAATAATGGGAACATATCTCAACATAATAGAGGCCATATCTGACAAACCCACAGCTAAAAACATTCTCCTTAAGATCAGGAACAAGACAAGGCTGCCCAGTTTCACCACTTCTATTCAACATAGTGCTGGAAGTTCTAGCCATAGCAATCAGACAAGAAAAGCAAATAAAAGGCATCCAAATGGGAAAGAAAGAAGAAAAACTGTCATTATTTGCACATGACACGGTACTAATATATAAAAAGAACCCCAAAGATTCCACCAAAAAACTATTAGAACTGATAAATGAATCTAGTAAAGTAGCAGGATACAAAATTAATATTCAGAAATCAGTTACATTTTTATACATTTGATAGTTGAATGAACTATCAAAAAGAGAAATTAAGAAAACAATCCCGGGGCGGACGGGTGGCTCAGTTGGTTAGAACGCGAGCTCTGGGCAACAGGGCCAGCTGGATCGATTCCCACATGGGTCAGCGAACTGCGCCCTCCGCAACTAGAATGAAGTCAATGAGCTGCCGCTGAGCTCCCAGGTGGCCAGATGGCACAGCTGGTTGGAGCACGGGCTCTCAACCACAAGGTTGCCGGTTCAACTCCCACAAGGGATGGTGGGCTGTGCCCCCTGCAACTAGTAATGGCGACTGGAACTGGAGCTGAGCAGAGCTGCACCCTCCATAACTAAGATTGAAAGGACAACAATTTGACTTGGATGGAGCTGATGAGTCCTGGGAAAAACACACTACTGTTCCCCAGTTAAAAAAAAAAAAAGTCCTGGAAATACACAATGTTCCCCAATAAAGTCCTGTTAAAAACAATCCCAGTTACAGTTGCATCAAACATAAAAAAATAAAATACTTAGGAATAAATTTAACCAAGGAAGTAAGAGGCCTACACTCAGAAAATTATAAGACATGACATTGGGGCAGCTGGTTGGCTCAGTGGTTGGAGCGCAGTGCTCATAACACCACGGTCGCTGGTTCGTTTCCCACATGGGCCAGTGAGCTATGCCCTCCACAACTAGATTGAAAACAACGATTTGACCTGGAGCTGAGCTGCGCCCTCCACAACTAGATTGAAAACAGTGACTTGACATGGAGCTGATGGGTCCTGGAAAAACACACTGTTCCCCAATATTTCCCAATAAAATTTTTAAAAAAATTATAAGACATTGAAGAGAGTAATTAAAGAAGATACAAATAAATGGAAACATATACCATGCTCATAGATAGGAAGAATTAATACAGTTAAAATGTCCATAGTATCCAAAGCAATCTATAAATTCAATGCGATCCCTACACCAATGGCATTTTTCACAGAACTAGAAGAAGTAATCTTAAAATTTATATGGAACCATAAAAAATCCCGAATAGCCACAGCAATCCTGAGAAAGAAGAACAAGGCTGGAGGTATCATGCAAGTTCATATCAAATTATACTACAAGGCTATAGTAATCAAAACAGCATGGTATTTGCATAAAAAGAGACACATAGATCAATGGAACAGAACAGAGAGCCCATGAAGTAAATCTATGTATATATGGTCATTTAATCTATGACAAAGGAAGCAAGAATTTACACTGGCATAAAGACAATCTATTTAATAAATGGTGCTGGGAAAACTGGACAGATATATGAGGGAAAAAATGAAACTGGACCACCTTCTTACGCCATATACAAGAATAAACTCGAAATGGATTAAAGACTTAAATATGAGACCCAAAACCATGAAACTCATAGAAGAAAATATAGGAAGTAAACTCTCAGACATTAGCCTTACTAATATTTTTACTGATATATCTACTCAGGCAAGGGAAACAAAAGAAAAAAATAAACAAATGGGACTATATCAAACTAAAAAGTTTTCTCACAGCAAAGGAAACCATCTACAAAACGAAAAGACATCCTAGTGAATGGGAGAAGACATTTGCCAATGATACATCTGATAAGGGGTTAATATCCAAAATTTATATTAAAAAACTCATATAACTCAACACCAAAAAAACAAACAATCCAATTATAAAATGGGCAGAGAACCTGAATAGACATTTCTCCAAAGAGAACATAGAGAGGGCCAATAGACATATGAAGATGCTCAACATCACTAATCATTAGAGAAATGCAAATAAAAACCATTGGTGCATCTATAAAAAAAGCCAAGGAACATCAAGAATTGCCAGCAATGAGATGTGATCACCTCACTCCTGTCAGAATGACTATCATCAATAAACCAACAAACAACAAGGATGTGGAAGACGTGGAGAAAACAGAATCCTGTGCACTGTTGGTGGGATTGTAAATTGGTGCAGCCATTGTGGAAAACAATATGGAGGGTCCTTAAAAAATTAAAAATAGAATTACTTTATGACTCAGCAATTGCATGGCTGGGTATTTATCCAAAGAAATCCAAAACACCAATTCAAAAAATTATATGCACCCCTATGCTTACTGCAACACTATTTGCAATAGCCAAGATATGGAAACAACTGAAATGTCTATCAATAGACGATTGGATAAAGAAATAGTGGTACATTTGTGCCATGGAGTATTACTCTGCCATACAAAAGAATGAAATCTTACCATTTGCAACAACATGGATGGACCTAGAGAATATTATGCTAAGTGAAATAAGTCAGACTGAAACAAATACCATATGATCAAACTTGTATGTTGAATCTAAAGAACAGAATAAATGAGCAAACAAAACAAATAGACACAGAGATACAGAGTAAAAAACTGATGGTTGCTAGGTGGGAAGGGGTTGAGGGATGGGGAGAAGGTGAAGGGATTAGAAAGTACAAATTGGTAGTCACAAAATAGTCACAGGGATGTGAAACACAGTATGGGGAATACAATCAATAATGTTGTAAAGACTATGTATTGTGTCAGATGGGTACTGGACTTATCAGGGGGAGCACTTCATGGATTGTGTACATGCCTGGCCACTGCACTGTACACCTGAAGCTGATGTAGAATAATATCGAACGTCAAATATATATCCATATATGTATATATACACAAAAAATGTATATACATTTTTAAGAAAGGAAAACTGTATTAAAATTGTAATACTCAGTATATACCAATAACAAAAGATGAATACAAGTCACATTTGACTTCTGCAATTACAAGAGGTGCTCAAAGTGGTTACTATCAGTGTCCAGATGCTTCTGATTAGTTGACCAAAGTGTCCACTTGTATACGTTTTTTGGCACCCCTGGTATATTGAATGCAATAATATTGAATGCCAACTATAATTTAATATATATATATATATATATATATATACACACACACATATATATTTATATACATATATAGTCACTGGATGTAAAGTACAGCACAGAGAATATGGTCAATGGTGTTGTAATAGTTATGTACAGTGTCAGATGAGTAGGAGACTTGTTGGGGTTATCACTGTGAGGTATGTAAATGTCTAATCATTACATTGTTTTGTATACCTGAAACTAATAGTAAAATAAATAAATAAACAAATAAAATTAAAGTACAAAAAAATAATAATTATGGTGCTTACCATGTGCCAGGCACTGTGCTAAGCCCTTTACATGTACAAACTCACTTAATTCTCATGACAATCCTATGAAGTGGGTACTGTTATTACCTCCATCTTACAGATAAGAAAGTAAAACCCAGAGGTTGACTGAGTCGTCCAGAGGCATAGACAGGATGCTCAAATGTTTCCTTCTCACTTCTTTGTAACTTTCCTCATATCTTGTATAAAATAAGTGCTCCGTAAGTGTTAAATTAATTCATCCAGCAAACATTTACAGAGTATTTATTATGTTCTAGGCAATACTTGAATTCCACCCTTATCCCTGCTTCTCTCATTCAGATTCCCCCTGGGGTAGGGGGCAAAGGGGTACAAGGATTCATAACAAAATAGACAACAACCCTAACTTCACAGAGCTGACATTCTAGTGGGGGAGAGAGACAATAAACAAAGAATGTATAGAGCATGTTGGGTGTACTGGGTGTACTGGGTTGAATAGCATCCCCCCAAACCCCAAAGTGATGTCCACCCCGTAACTGTAACCTTGTTTGGAAATAAAGGTCTTTGCAGATGTAATCAAGTTAAGGTGAGGTCATACTGTGTTGGTGTGTGTCCTAATCCAATGACTGGTATCCTTATAAGAGGGAAATTTGAACATAGACACACACACACTCACACACAGAATGCCATGTGAAGGTGAAGGCAGAGATTGGAGTGGTGCATCTATAAGCCAAGGAACATCAAGAATTGCCAGCAAGGAACACCAAGAATAAGTCCTGAAGCTGGAAGAGGCAAGAAAGGATTCTTCCTTAGAGCCTTCAGAGAGAGAGCACAGGCCTGCCGACACCTTGATTTCAGACTTCTAGCCCCCAGAACTGAGAGAGAATAAATGTGTGTTGTTTTAAGCCACCCAGTTTGTGGTACTTCGTTAGAGCAGCCCTAGGAAACTAACACAGATGGTGATAGGTGCTCTGGAGAAAAACAAAAACGGGGAAGGATGATGGAGAGCTAGCTTTGGGTGAATCAGACATAGCCTGTGCCCTCAGCGAGCTCCCAGTGCAGCCAGGGAGCTACAATCATAAGTCACAAACAAGACTAATAAGACACAATGTGCAAGGTGCTAGAGTGGAGGCACCAGGACTTGGGATGCTGGGAGAACTTTATGGACGTGAAGGTATTTGAGCTGAGCTTAGGTTTTCTACAAGTGGAAGTGGTAGGGCTGAGAAATGCCTGTTGAAGGCAGCTATGTCCAGTGGGAGGAAAGGAACAGTCAGGAAAACAGTGTGTGTTTAGGGGATCACCTGTAGTTTGGTTGAAAAGACCATGAGAGACGTGTGTGTGTGTGTGTGTTATAGGGGATAGGAGGAGATGGGATGGGAAGACATGGCTTGATTCAACTTGAAGAAGACTCCATTGCCAAAATGGAGCATCTGGACCTTCTCCCATAAGCAATGAAAAGTCATGGAAGGTTTTTGAACAAGAGAGTAACTTGGTAGGAGGGGAGGGGATCCACATGGATATTATATTACCAGATATTACACACTACAAGGTGAGTCTTGTATTGGTTTCTTGTTATTGTTCAGCAGAGACTGGTACTAACTTCTTTTCCTGCCTGCTGCCTCCCAGAGGCATTTCCTAGAAGCCTTGGTCCCTTGCCCTAGGGCCAGCTTTGCCAAGGTATGTGGAGCTAGAGCAGGAATGAACCCTGAAAACCACATCTCACCATTGCCAGTATCCAGTCAACAAGAACTTGTCATGATAATGAGAGCTATGAAACGTTTTCCTCAGATGCAAAGGTGGCATCTGTTCAAATTGGTTTTTCCTATTGGATTCTCACAGCTCTATTCATAAGCAGATCTTCTTCTGTACCTGTTAGCTGCCAGACACGAGATGGGAAAATCAAATTAAAAAAAAATCATTGGTCTTTCCGTGAAAGAGTTTACAGCCCAGAACATCAGGGCTGAAGTGACCTTAGAGATGAACTTATTTTTCAAATGAGGTCACTGAGGACCAGCGAGAGAGAAATGGTTTGCACAGAATTGCTATGTGTGTGTTACCACTAGGCTACAATTTCTTACTTGGGCTATTTTCTGGGGTCTGGTGATCCACAGTCTTCAAATTGCAGACTTTAAAGAGCAGAATGGTAGGAAATGACCATTTGTGAGGAACATAGGAGAAGGAAAAGGGAAAAGGAAGAATCTCATCTCTGTGGAGATCCCTAAGGAGATAGCGGTGCTTAAAACTGAGACAGCATTTGGCTGATTAATTAATTATCTTTCCAGCCCCTTTCCCCCTAGTGGGGGAAGGGCCAAGACAGAGCCAAAGTACCAGTCAGTCTTGAGTAGTCTCAAAGAAAATCATCCTAATAGGATAGTCTGGAGTTTCGTTTTAGGAAAAATTTTCTCTCTGAAGATGATTTGTAAGCTTAATCCTGTCAGAACATAAAACCACATAACCCAATGTGTTTCCAATTTTGTCCTAGCTGCCATAAAACTTTGAGCCAAATTCAGAGTCCAATTATAATCCAGTTCATTTTAGGTACCTGGCAACATCTATTCGTGCTTCCTTTACATGCATGGTCTCTGCTCTGTTTTCTTCCACATTTTTATCCCTAATTGTCTTTCTTTCATGTTGTAACTGATGAGTTACCTAATATCCTCTTTAAAGTAGGCAGGATATGAATCTTACATAAACTAAACTATATCTACAGATGCTAAGGGAATTTGTACCAATAAAGAACATTGGAAGGAACAGATGATATTTGGCCTGGAGGAGAGAGGGCTTATGAAGACGTGATTACTGGCTTCAAATATCAATAGACTGTCAGGGGGGCAATGTAGTGGAATTATTCTGTTTAGTTCCAAAGGGCACAGCCAGAAGCAATGGGTGAAAATTACTGGGAGACAGATTCCCCAGAGAAAAAACCTCTCACAGGCAAAGCTTAGTGAAGATGGTGAGTTCCCCATCACTGGAGGTCTTCAAATAGTGGCTGGACGGCCTCATCTGGAGGGTCTGTTGCATAGGGAATGTAAACACTGGATGGAGGGGTTGGATAAGATCATTTTAAGGGTCCTGCCTGATATATGCAAAACACAGTTCTAGAGGTAGAACAGAAGACTCAGAGGTGGATTGGGGAGAGGGGACAGGAAAGAAAGAAAGGTGCATCTGCTTTGGGCTAGAATGCTGGAACATTCTAGCCGAAAGCAGTGAATCCTAACTGCTCCTAAGACTCTTCTTATAAAAGGGCAAATGGTTCATAAAGAGAACTCAAGCCTGCATTTCCCCAGTCCAAGTCCATATGAAGCTTCTAGGACAGGAGAAATAGAAGAATCAACTCCATTGCTCCCATCTAACTGGCCATTATTCAAGGAAGAGCAGGTCAAGACTGTTAGAGCTAGAAGGGCCTCAGAGATCCCATAATCCCAACCCCTCATTTTACAGCTGGAAAGAAAGAAGCCCAGAGAGTGAAAGCAGCCTGTCTACCTGACAGCCACTTCACCTGATCATGTGCTGCTGAAGGACAGAGACAGTTTTATTTACCTTTCAATTCCCCGAGCCCCAGGTCCTTACACACGGTGGGTGCCCAGGAATCAGCTGGGAAATTGAATTGAATTGCCCAGAAGGGCTGGAAGTGGAAGGTAGGCCTTTGAACCCCAGCCTGTGAAAATTTCCATGACAAAATTTCATCCGGTTCAATTCAACAGACATTTATTTGGCATCTCTGTGTGCCAGGCCTGGAGCTATAGCCAGAGATGAACAAGAGGCAGACTGTGCCCTCTAGGAGGCTACGGCTCCTCCCGGGAGCTGGGCTCTACCACTCTAGGGCCGGCACACCTGCTGTTCTTTTGGTGTGGAAAGCTTTTTGCTGCCTACTTACTGCCTATTCATCCTTCAGATCTCAGTTCATCAGCGGCACCTTCTCTCACTCCCAGACAAGGCAGAGCCATCTGATATATGCTCTCAGTGAGTCCTTCTTCTTCCTTGAGCTTAGCAAGTCTATAATTATATACTGATTTGTGCGATTCTTTGTTTGCTTCCCTCCTGCCTCCCTCACTAGACTGTTAGCTCTACAAGGGCAGATACCCCATGTCTTGCTCCCCACTGTACCAGTCTGGCACGTAGTAAGTAAGCAATAAGCTATCCATGGTTGTCGAATGCATAAATCAATGATCTAAGAGGGTATATAGCTAAATAAATTATAATACAATTCAAAGTGTGATAAGGGGTAAAAGGTAATATGGAAATCAGTTTTTTTAGGAAGGAGGAAGCCAGCTCCTTTATCAATGGAGCTAGCCTTGTAGAATGTGTACATTGCCAGGCGATCAAAGCATGGGCTGAACATCCCAGGCTTGCGAAAGTGCCTGTTGTGTTTAGACAAACCAAAGTTATGTGCCAGTATCTCTCTATGTCCCCAGACCCCTGAGAAACAGGGAAGTCCTGCTACAGTGGGACAGACTGGGCCCTTGAGTGCGACTAGGATTCGGGCACAATGAACAAAATCACACGACATGGGTCTGGCAAGGCCAAAAGGAAGCTCCTGGGATTTGAGCTCCACAGATCTGTCTGTTCCTCGGTGTTCTCCTCTACAGGGGAAGGAGAACTGTACAGGATTGTTTGGTCCTGAGAGGGGACAGTTCTGTACCTTTTGTGTGGTTAGATCTACTCCCAGGTATAAGAGAATGTTGCCCTCTAGTGGTGGTGGTGATGATGGTGGTGATGATAACTGGGGTGACCTACTATCCCCTTCTGCCTGGGTTTGTTTCAACACTGAAGTTCCACTTCCCAGGGAACCTCTGAGTCCCATGTGAACTGGGACAGCTGATCATCCTACTCCTTGATGGTATTCAATGCACTCTGCGTACACATGATCTCATTCGATGGCTTATAACCCCCAAGGCCAGGAATCAGGACTAAGGCTCCACAGATCTGGAGAGCTTTAGCGATCCAGCCCATTTTTCAGAAGAGGAAAGAAAGCCCAAGAGAAGGGAAGTAACTTCCTTGTTCACCATCACATTGCAAATTGATGGCAGAACTGGAGTCTAGGTGTCCAGACCCTTAGCCCAGAGTTCTTTGCCTCTGCCTGGCATACCCTTGCCTACTTCGTCAGTTTGTCTAGGTCCCATGTCCTCCAAAAAGCTTTTCCTAAATTGCCTACTCCTCCACTCTTTCAGAAAGCTTCCCCCTTTGGATGACTGAAACACTCATTTGGCACTTAGCATGTGCTATAGGTACTGGGTTTTTTTTATCCTTTAAATGTATAACTAGGAAAAAAGGAAAGTTCCTCAGACCCCACCCACAACCCCCCGGGAGATACTGGGGAGGAGGGCAGCTTCTGGGTAGAAGCGTCTCAGGGGTGCCCGTAGTTTGTCCAGGGCCCTGAGGAAAGGGCATTTAGCATTGCAGAGCAAGGAAAGAAACAGAGAAGAGGCTTTTGCAACCACCAGGTGGGATCGATTTGCGAGCCAAGAGCTGAGCAGAGGCGAGAAAGCATCCCTGCAGCCTCGAGAGGAAAAGAGAGAGAGTGAGAGCTTTCTTCGCCCAGTGATACCATCAGGGAATGGGTCCTAGTTTTCTTGCTACCAGAATTGCAGTGTCCCTCTCTTCTCGCCTGGTCTCTAACAAGGACCCCCCAAATCAGCCTTTCCTCTCCCCTCCACTGAGACAAATTTGCAAACTCCCACATCTCTGTGGAAACAGCAGAGAGCAGGAGAGAAGAAAAAAGGAGAAAAATCCACCCACATGCCAACAAACTGGAAAAAAAATAACCCAGGCCTTGTCTCCCTCAGCTGTTGGCTTGCTGCTCCCTCCCACTGTGGCGGCTGCTCCTGCCTCCTGGACAGAGACCTGGCTCTGTGCAGCCTCCCTTCTTGTCCTGAGCTGGCTTTTGTCCATATACCCCCGCCTCACCCCAGCTACTGGAGGGAGGGTCCTGGAGCCCATGGGTAGGAAAGATAGAAGGAAAGACTGACAGAGCCCCCAAATGCTTGTGACTAACCACAAACTCAGTTTCCATCACTGTCCCCAAAACCACGCAGGGGACTCTTCTCCTATCCCAGGGGTAGAAGTCAAGGAGCTCTCTCCATCAAGCACCTTCTCCCTCAGATTCTGTCCCCTGCCAGCCCCCTATCCAACCCATTCCTTCTGCTGCCTCTCCTACTATTTCATTTTTAGGCTTTGTTTTTCGTCTCACTCCCTCTACTCCAATCTTTTTGTGCCCTATTCTTTCTTCACCTTCCACCCCAGGGCCTTATATTTTTTTTAAAGAAAAGATGGAGTATTGATAGGAAAGGAGGGCTCTGGAAATCATCATTATTAGGAACTTAAAGAAAATTGCAAGGTTTAGCCTGCAGGAGAGAAGATACGGACTCACAGAATCATGGAAGGATGGAACCACAGGAGTTTTTAGGATAACCGTATCCAACCCTTCATTTCACAGATGAGGTGACTGAGGCCCAGAGAAGGAAGAAGACCTGGGCTGTCATGCAGAAGAAGGGACAGCCTTGGTCTGTGGGCCTCCAGGAAACAGAAGGAGGACCTGTGAGTAAAAGATATGAAAGAGTAGATTTAAATGACAATTTGGTTTCTTCCTTCCAAATCCTTACTCCTGTTATTTTATTTCCTTGTCTTAAAGTGCAGGATCTCCAGTTCAATGCTGAACAAAACAGGCGATAAAGGGCAAAACTGTCTTGTTACTCATCTTAAAGGGAAAAGGTTCATTGTTTCACCATTGCATATGCTTGCTGTAGGATTTTGGAGGATGCTTATTTTCAGTTTAAGGAAGTTCCCTTTTATTCCTAGTGTGATAAGAACATTTTTTTTTTTGGTCACAAACAGGGGTTAAATTTTAAATGCTTCCTCAGTACCTTCATAACGATCATAAGGTTGTTTTTTTTCTCTTCTAATCTATCTATATGGTCAAGAATGCAGTATTTAGCTTAACAGAAAGATGAAATTTCTAACATACAAAACCATCCACAGAGGCATTGGCCACCTCGTGGATCAAAGTAGTCAGCTCCAAGTCACTGGAAATGTTCAAGCAGAAGTGCAGTCATTCAATAAATATGCAGGTGCCAGGCTCTGTTCTAGGTGCTGATGACTCAGCAGTGAAGAGGGTTCTTGCCATCCTGGAGCTCACATTTTAGAGAAAAGATGACAGACACAAGCAACCAACAAATACACGAACTAACTTATTTCAAAAAGTCAAAAGTGCTTTGAAAATAAATGAAAAAAAAAAAAAGCAAAGGTAGTGTGACTGGGTGGGGATGGGATTAAGATGAAATAGAGTAGTCAGGGAAGGTCTCTTCAAGGAGGTGACAGTTGAGTTGAATGACAAGAAGAAACCCGTCATTTCAGGCAGATTCAGAGTCCTGGCATTCCAGACAGGGTGAAACACAAGGGCAAAGGCTCTAGGATGGGAATGAGCTTGGTGTATTCAAGGGGTTTCAGGAAGAAGTCTGACTGGAGAGAATAAGAGACTAGTGCTAGATGAGGCAGGAAAGCAGTTCTGGAGCAAGACTGTGTAGGGCCATGTCAGCCAAAGGGAGGTGTTTAGATTTTATTCTAGGTACAATGAAAAGCTATCAGAAGGTTTTGAGCTGGGAATGACATGGTCTATGATCACTCTGATGTAAGAATAGCTTATAGTGGGGGCAAAACTGGAAACAGGTAGGTCAGTTAGCAGGCTAGTTATGAGATGAGTTAGGAGGACCAGACAAGAGACCACACGATAGCTTGGGCTAGGATAGTGATGGTGAAGAAAGATAAGTGGACAGATTTGGGATATATTTTTATGCGAATAGCACTATCAACCAACTTAATCTCGTTGGCATGTATAGACCACACCATCCAACAACAGCAGAATGCACATTCTTCTAAAGCTTGTAGTGAACATTCACCAAAAGAGACCATATTCTAGGCCATAAAACACATCTTAACAAATTTAAAAGAATAGAAATCACACAAAGTGTGCTCTCGGACCACAATGGAGCTAAATTAGATCAGTAAGAAAAATTTCTGGAAAATGCTGAAATGTTAAGAAATTAAACAACACATTTCTAAATAGCATATGGGTCAAAGAAGAAGTCTCAAGAGAAATTTTAAAATATTTTGAATTAAGTAGAAATGAAAATACAATTTATCAAAATTGATGGGATTGTAGAAAATCCCAATCAACAACAACAACAACAAAAAAACCCCTCCTGGCGCTAATGAGAGCACATGTATAGCAAGGTTGTAGAATGCAAGGTCAATACACAAAAAAATCAATTGCTTTCCTATATACTAGCAATGAACAATTAGAATTTGAAATTTTAAGAAAACTGTACTACATACAATAGCTGCCAAAAAATGAAATACTTAGGTATAAATATAGCAAAATATGTACAGGATCTGAATGTGGAAAACTATAAAATACTAATCAAAGAAATCAAAGTTCTGAACAAATGGAGAGTTATTCCATGTTCATGCACAAGAGGATTCAATATTGTAAAAATGTCAGTTCTTTCCAACTTGATCTATACATTCAACATAATTGCAGTCAAAATCCCACTATGCTATTTTGTGCATATAGACAAAGTGATTCTAAAGTTTATGTGGAGCAGCAAAAGACCTAGCACAACCAAAATGATACCGAAGAAAAACAAAGTTGGAGGATTCACACTACCTGATTGTAAGACAGCCATGGGACTTTAAAGCTACAGTACACAATAGAGTGGTATTGAAGAAAGGATAGACCCAAAAATCAATGAAACAGAATGGAATATATTTTGAGGTAGAGCCAAACTACTTGTTGATGGGTGTATAGGGTAAGGAAAAGAAAGGAATCAAAAAGGACCATCTATGTTAGATGGGAAGAAAATTGGGTTAGATGCCATTTTCAATTTCTTCAAATTGCAATTTTTAATAAAAAATTATTTAAAAAAAACTATAAGGCCTATGATTCCTTTACCTGCCACACATATTTCTCCTAACCCACAAGAGCTATATTTGGGGCTGGGGTCACATTACTTACTGATCACACACCTTCAAGCTCAGGCCTCCCCCACTCCCCTTACTCTTCTCTGGAGGTGGTGTTGGGGGCTCTCTGCAAGTGAGAGCCAATAAACTGGGTGAATGCTGTCTCTAGTCTTGGTTTTAAGAGGCTCGAAGCTATGTGTGTCAAAGACCTGATTACCCTATAATTAGTGTGTCAATGAAGCATGAGGGAGAAGCTGTGGAATGTAAAGAGAAAGGGAAGGAGAAAGAGGAGAAGAGAAAAGAATAAGATGAAGAAGGAGATATGGGGGAGGGGAGGAAAAGGGAAAGAATAAGTGATCTGTTGGCAGAAAGGAGGGAAAGGAGCAGGCCACAGTGGCATATAAGAGTCTTCTGAGGCAGAGTACATCCAGCCCTGCTGGCCTCAGCTCATGTCCCATGTCCGCAGCAAGCTCCCTCCTTATCTGTGGCCCTAAGAGAGCAGAGAGACCATGATATGGAGAAATACAAATAGTGACCACATCTGATCAGAGTGGGACAATGGATGAAGAGAAATGGTTGGAGTTAGAGCAATGGTGCTTAACTTTTTGTTGAGTCACAGACCTGTCTGGCAATGCGATAAAGCTATGGCCTGTACACTCTCCCCAGAAAAATGCTAACACATACAATTATAACATATTTTGTCTATAACTCAGCATGTTCATGGAGTCTCTGAAACCCTCCAAGGTCCATGAACCCCTGTGCAGAATCTCTGAACAACAGAATACAAAGTGTGATAAAAAACTATGGTGAATGCTACTGCCGAGTGCCATCCAACAGAAAGACAGGGATCTTGAATAAGGCAAGAGGCACATCGAACTTTAGTAAGAGTGTGTGACAAGTTTCAACTTGTTCAGTGCAGTTAGTCAGGTGTGAGCTAAAGTTGAGACAACATGTGTTTTAAAGTGTGCCATAAATCATCCTCCATCATGACAATGCTCCGTGTCACACATCGCTTCTGGCATACGGCAACTTGTGTCAAATAAAAACATTACGGTGTGTCCTCATCCACCTTATTCACTAGTTCTGGCACTGTGCGACTTCTGGCTGTTTTCTAAAGTCAAAATGATTCAGAACATTGAGGCAGTCACGACAGCACAACTAAAGACCCTCATGAAAGAGGATTTCCAGATCTGCTTCAGAAAGTGGCAAGAACGGTGGGATAAGTGTGTTTGAAGTGAAGGGGAGTACTTTGAGGGGGATTAATGGCAATGTGTCTTTTACTGTCATACATTTTTTTTTAATTTAGACATTCACTGTATTTTTTTTAATCACACCTCATATTCAGGAGGTAAAAATCAACATGACTTGTGAATGAATTGTATGTGGTTGTTAAGAGTGAGTCAAAGAGGAAGCCTGCATTTATGGCTGAGGTGGCTGGGTGGATGATGGAGCAATTCACTGAGACAGAGAACACTCAAAGAAGAACAGGTTTCAGGGAGAAAATACTGAAATAATGAATTCAACTTTGGACCTGCTGAATTTGAAGTGTCTATGAGATATTCAAGGGGAGATATTCAGGAGACAGTTGGATATACGTCTCTGGAGTTCAGGAAAGAAATGTGGGCAGGAGCTGTAGAGTTGGGAGCCATCAGCATGTAGATGGTTATTAAAGCCATGGGAATCGATAAGAACACCCACTGCGACTGTACTGAGTGAGAAGAATAAAGGGCCTTGGACATCAGCATTTAAGGAAAAGGTAGAGGAAGAGGGACCCACAGAAGGGATGGAGAAGTAGTGGCCAAAGAGTAACCAGTAAAACCTGGAGAGTGTGCTGTCACAGAAACTAAGGGTAAACTACTTCCAAATGGAGAGAGTGGTCAACATGCCAGCTATTACATAAAACAAAGTCTGAAAATCATCCACTAGATTTAGCAACAAGATCACTGGAAGTTTTTCAGAGAACATGTAGTGGTGGGGGTGGATGGCAAATTACAATGGATTAAAAAGGAAGGAGTGGAAGGCAAATGCAATGAGTTAAGAGGTGACTAAAGAAAAAAAAGATTTTAAAAAAAGTTAATGGAAGTGCAAACAACATTCTAAAGCTGTTTGCCCATGACAGAGAGTAGAGAACTAGGGCAGAAGCCAGAGAGTGATGAGGCACTGGTGTTGTTTTGTTTTTGGTGAGCAAGAAGTTCTACTCTCTTAGCTAATTTCAATTATACAATACAGTGTTTTCAACTCTAGTTGCCATCTTATACATTAGATCCTCAGACCTTATTCATCCTATAGTTGAAAGTTTATACCCTTTTACCAACCTCTCTCCCATCCCCCCTCCCCAGCCCTTGGCAACCATTTTTGAACTCTCTGTTTCCATGAGTTTGACTTTTTAGTTTCACGTTTTGATTCCACATACAAGTGATTCCAAAGACAAGTGATGGAACACTTGTCTTTCTCTCTACGGCTTATTTCACTCAGCATAATGCCCTCAAGGTCCGTCCATGTTGTTGCAAATGACAGGATTTCCTTCTATCTCATGGCTGAATAATATTCCATTATCTACCTATCTATCTATCTATCTATCTATCTATCTATCTATCTATCTATCTATCTATTGATAGATAGGTATACCATGCACCTGTTGGCCATTTGTATGTCTATATATAGAAGATAGATAGATAGATAGATAGATAGATAGATAGATAGATTACATTTTTTTTATCCATTCATACATTGATGGACTGTTAGGTTGTTTCCATATCTTAGTTATTGACACTAATACTGCAAAGAACATGTGAATGCAGATATATTTTCAGGGTCCTGTTCCCATTTCCTTTGGAGGGTGAAACCCAGAAGTGGAATTGCTGTGTCACATGGTAGTTCTATCTTTTAATTTTTTGAGGAAACTCCATACTGTTTTACATTCCCACCAACAGTGCACAAGGGTTTCCTTTACTCAACATCCTCACCAACACTTGTTATATATTCTTTGTTTTTGTTTTTAATTTATTTTAATTAAAGTTTATTGGGGTGACAATTGTTAGTAAAGTTACATAGATTTCAGGTGTACAATTCTGTATTACATCATCTATAAATCCCATTGTGTGTTCACCACCCAGAGTCAGTTCTCCTTCCATCACCATGTATTTGATCCCCTTTACCCTCATCTACGCCCCCCTCCCTCCTTACCCTCTGGTAACCACTAAGCTATTGTCTGTGTCTATGAGTTTCTGTTTCTCAATTGTTTGCCTTGTTCTTTTGTTGTTTTTGATTTATATACCACATATCACTGAAATCATATGGTTCTCTGCTTTTTCTGTCTGACTTATTTCGCTTAGCGTTATAATCTCAAGATCCATCCATGTTGTCATAAATGGTCCTACTTCATCTTTTCTTACCGCCAAATAGTATTCCATTGTGTATATATACCACCACTTCTTTATCCATTCATCTATCGAAGGACATTTTGGTTGTTTCCATGTCTTGGCCACTGTAAATAAAGCTGCAGTGAACATTGGCGCACACGTGTCTTTATGGATAAATTTTTTCAGATTTTTTGGGTAGATACCCAGGAGAGGGATTGCTGGGTCATATGGTAATTCTATTTTTAATTTTTGAGGAACCTCCACACTACCTTCCATAGTGGCTGCACCAGTCTGCATTCCCACCAACAGTGTATGAGGGTTCCTTTTTCTCCACAGCCTCTCCAACACTTGTTACTATTTGTCTTGTTGATGATAGCCATTCTGACTGGGGTGAGGTGATATCTCATTGCGGTTTTGATTTGCATTTCTCTGATGATTTGTGATGTTGAGCATTTTTTCATATGTCTATTTGCCATTTGTATGTCCTCTTTGGAGAAATGTCTCTTCAGGTCCTCTGTCCATTTTTCCACTGGGTTGTTTGTTTTTTTTGTTGTTGAGTTGCATGAGTTCCGTGTATATTTTGGATACTAGCCCCTCATCGGAGTCACTGTTCACAAAAATCTTCTCCCATTCAGTTGGTTGCCTCTTTATTTTGTCGATGGTTTCTTTTGCTGTGCAGAAGCTTTTAAGTTTGATATAGTCCCATTCATTTATTTTGGCTTTTACTTCCCTTGCCTTTGGAGTCAAATTCATAAAATGCTCTTTGAACCCAAGGTCCATAAGTTTAGTACCTATGTTTTCTTCTATGCAATTTATTGTGTCAGGTCTTATGCTTAAGTCTTTGATCCATTTTGAATTAATTTTGGTGCATGGTGACAGATAGCAGTCCAGTTTCATTCTTTTGCACGTGGCTATCCAATTCTCATAGCACCATTTATTGAAGAGGCTGTCTTTTCTCCATTGTATGTTTTTAGCTTCTTTGTCAAAAATTGTCTGTCCATATTTATGTGGTTTTATTTCTGGGTTCTCAATTCTATTCCATTGGTCTACGTGTCTGTTTTTCTGTCAATACCATGCTGTTTATTGTTGCCCTGTAGTACAAGCTAAAGTCAGGGACTGTGATACCTCCAGCATTGTTCTTTTTTCTTAAGATTGCTTGGGCTATTCGGGGTCTTTTGTGGTTCGAAACAAATCTGATGATTTTTTGTTCTATTTCATTAAAAAATGCCATTGGGATTTTGATGGGGATTGCATTAAATCTGTATATTGCTTTGGGTAACATGGCTATTTTAACTACGTTGATTCTTCCAATCCATGAGCACAGAATGCCTTTCCATTTCTTTGTGTCTTCTTCAGTTTCTTTTAAAAGTATCTTATAATTTTCAGCATGTAGGTCTTTCACATCCTTGGTTAAGTTTATTCCTAGGTATTTTATTCTTTTTGCTGCAATTGCAAAAGGAATTGTTTTTTGTATTTCTTTTTCTGAGATTTCATTGTCAGTATATAGGAAAGCAATGGACTTTTGTATGTTGATTTTGTAGCCAGCAACTTTACTGTATTCGTTGATTGTTTCTAATAGCTTTTTGGTGGAGTCTTTAGGGTTTTCTATATATAGCATCAGGTCATCTGCAAAGAGTGACAATTTAACTTCTTCATTACCAATTTGGATGCCTTTCACTTCTTACGCTTGCCTACAGGAGTGGGTTCTGCAACAGGTTGATAGGAGGAGGTCTTTCTTTTGTTTTCCAGTATATGTTAGTAGAATGTTTTATTTTCTCTCCGACTGCAGCCTTTTTTTCTCTCTGACACTGTAGTGTTATGTTTTCTCAGCACTATTCCAGCTTCTCACACAATGGGGGGATTCCCTGGAAGGCGGGCTTCTCCTCTGTTAACAGTTTGCCTGGGTCATAGGGTGCTGAGTCCCTGTGGGGATGCGGAGAGCTTTTGAAGTTCCAAAGCTCTTCCTGCACCAGATTCAGAGCCTGTGTGTTTCAACAGTTCTGTTTACTCCCGCAGGGATCCGCCCCAATAGGTGGGGACAGGGGCAGGGTGAGTTGTGAGAATTGGCCCAGAGCAAAGGTGGTGACCACCACCACAGCCAGTCCTGCTTTCACAGCTCCCTCCCCTTTGCCAGAACTAGTTGGGCTGCAAATCTGTGCCTGCGGATCACAGTTCTCAGAACTGCAAATATTCTGTTCTTTTGATCTGACACTGCTACTGTTCCGCTTCTAGCACTGGGCAGGTGGGGGCGGGGTGAGTTCTGGGAGGGTAGGGAGGGGGCGGCTAGTCTCAGTGCCTAAGGTTTCCATTTTCTGCTCGTCAGTGAGGGCTTAAACCACTGTTTTCAGCCTTTTTCCCTCAGTCTTTGCTCCGAGGTCTCTGCTGTGAATGTTGGGTTCAGCCATGTTATATGCTGTCCCCTCAGCCCTGTGGGCCATAAATGGAGCTCTAGCAGTCCGAGTTCTTCCCTCTCCCGCAGCTGCGGTCATTCCGGGATGCAGCGAGCTCGGAGCACTGAGGTAGGTGTGAGTCCTGGGCCCGCGCGGCTCCATCTCTGCACCTCCCCCTCCCTTCTCCCCCGCTCACGCAACTTGCCCACCTTTATGTGAATTCAGTAGTGAGACTCTTTGTCTTGCCTGTCTGCTGTGCAGGGAGTCCTTTGTGCAGTTATACTTATTCAATTTGTTGTAAATTCCAGGGGAGATTTCTAGAGGCTTGCCTCACGCTGCCATTTTGATGATGTCTCTGTTTGGGTTTTTTTGATGATAGTCATTCTAACAGGTTTGCGGTGATATCTCATTGTGGTTTTGATGTGCATTTCCCTGATGATTATTGATGTTGGGTGCCCTTCATGTACCTGTTGGCCATTCGTATGTCTTTGGAATATACACAATGGAATAGTACTCTGCCATAAGAAAAGATGAAATAGTGCCATTTATGACATGGATGGATCTTGAGATTATTATGCTAAGTGAAATAAGTCAGACAGAAAATGTCAAGAACCATATGACTTCACTGATATGTGGGATATAAAACTGAAAGCAACAAAGGAACAAAACAAACAAAGAAACAAAACTCATAGACACAGACAACAATTTAGTGGTTACCAGAGGGTAAGATGGGGGGGATAGTAGAATAAGGTAAAGGGTGTCAAATATATGTTGACAGAAGGAGAACTGACTCTGGGTGGTGAGCACACAATGTGATATATAGATGATGTATCACAGAACTGTACACTTGAAACATATGTAATTTTACTAACCATTGCCACCCCAATAAATTTTAATTTAAAAAATGTCTATATCGTTCCACTGCTCATTTTTAAATTAGATTGTTAAAGGGTTTTAGCTATTGAGTAGTATGAGATCATTATATGTTTTAAATATTAACGCTTATCAGATGTATAATTTACAGATATTTTCTCCCATTCCATAGGCTGCATTTTCATTTTGTTGTTGGTTTCCTTTGCTGTGCAAAAACTTCTTAGTTTGATATAGTTCCACTTGTTTACTTTTGCTTTTGTTTCCTGTGCTTTTGGTGTCAAATCCAATAAATCATTGCCAAGACCAACATCAAGGAGCTTACCCCCATGTTCTCTGCTAGAAGTTTTATGGTTTCAGATCTTACATTCCATTGAAGAACATGTCTGTATTCATGCCAAAGCATTCCCCCATTTTCACTGAGATATAATTGACATACAACACAGTATAAGTTTAAGGTGTACAGCATAATGACTTGAAAGACATATATTGCAAAATGATTATCACAATAAATTTAGTTAAGAAGAAGGTCTAAGATGGCAGATTAGGTAAACGCTATGCCTACTGCCTCCCAGGATCACACCAAAATTACAAATAAATGATAGAATGATCAACCTCAAGAATCATCTGAAACTAGCTGAACAGAACCCCTATAACTAAGAATATAGAGAAGAGGCCACATCAAGACTGGTAGGAGGGGCAGAGATGTGAAATGGACTGAACCCAAACGCACAGATATTTATTGAACACCATGAGGGACGACTCAGTGTTGTAGGTCCCCCTGGAAGAGGGAGGGGTCCCAGCCCAACACCAGGCTCCCCAGCCCAGGGGTCCCAGGGAGAGGAGTTGCCACATCTGGCAGTGAAAATCAGCAAGGACTCTGCCTGTCCTTCTTGATGAGATGGAAGGGGGCTTAAAATCCAAATGCCCTCTTACAGGGCCCACACACAGACTCATTCGCTTGCAAACACTCACCTGGTCCCTGGTGGAGAGGCGGCAACTTGAGAGGTGCCAGAGACATATGGGAAAGGATTGAGTTGTGTAGCTGCAGGGTGAGGGCTGCCTCACATGTAGACTACAGGAGGGCACAATCTTTTCTATGTTGAACCCTCCACCATAGGGCCAAATCTAAGACCACATTGGTCTGGTAAAATTCGCACACACATACCACCTTGGTGATGCACTGGGTCCCTACCCAGCACAGCTAGTACTGCATTGCTAGGGAATGTCTTGGCTCCTGGTCAGCTGACCCTGCCCCACAAGGTGTAGAAGACTTACAGCAGCAGATGGCTTGCGACTGCCTGGGGGAACTTTTGGTGGTGGGCAGTGAGACACAACTTGCACCACAGCCTCTCTTGGTGGCTCTCAGGGATCTGTGGGCCTGAGGTGAGTGGTGGCTGGCCGTGGTGTTCTCATGGCATTTGGGGAAATGCTCACAGGCCAGGCACTGGCACAATAACTGAATCTGCATTACCTTTGTAAAAACCACAGACTACGACTCCTGACCCCTAAGACCCTGCCCCACCCAGCTAGTGCTGCATTGCTGGAGGCACTCTCAACACTGGGTCATGAATCCTGGCCTGTGCACCTAATGATGCTCTTTCAATGGCTGAGGCTACCAGGAAGCCAGCAGGTGGCAACAAACCTAGGGGGCCATGGGCCTTTTGCTAAGATGCCCCAGGCTCAATACTGGTGGAAGCCAGCCTCAGTTCACAATGAGGCCATGCACACATGCCTCCAGGTCCAGCACAAGCAGCAACCAGCCACATATAGCTTTGTGGATGCTACCAGGTAGCGCCGGGCCAATCACAGGAAAGGCTAAAATTGACCTCTATGGAGCCCCTACCAAGAGACACCAGAAACAATACACCCAGAAGCCATCTTCAGATCATACCAGAGCAATACCAGGTTAGCCCCACAAGCGGCACATCCAAAGGGTGGTATTAACAGGCACAAGAACCCACATGGGTGAATCCACCTTGAGGGGTCAGCCTTCATAAAGCAGCTCATACACTGTGGCCATAGCCAATCCTCACAGTCAGTCAGTCTGGGAGTGAATACCACCCACTGATGCTCCAAAAGCAATCAAGGCTCAGCTACAACAGAAGAATACACACAGTGCACTTAAGGGACTCTCCTGGAACACACACACAGGAAATCAGGAAGACTGCACCATTGGACCACACAGGACACATGCTAGATAATACCAGCCAGCAAGGACTGAGAGACACGAGACATCTACTTAATACATAGAAGCAAACACACAGAGGCAGCCAGAATGAGGAAACAAAGAAACATGTCCCAAATAAAAGAACAGGAGATGCCTCCAAAAATAGAACTAAATGAAATGGAGGCAACCAACCTACCAGAGACAGAGTTTAAAACACTGATTGTAAGAATGCTTAAGGGGGGTGGCCGGTTACCTCAGTTGGTTAAAGCATGGTGCTGATAACACCAAGGTTGTTGGTTCAATCCCCACATGGGCCACTGTGAGCTGTGCCCTCCTTAGAAAAAAAAAAAAAAAAAAAAAAGAATGCTTAAGGAACTTAGTGAGAATTTCAACAAAGAGATAGCAAGTATAAAGAAGGACATAGAAATCATAAAAAAAGCACCAGTCAGAGATAAAGAACACAATAAATGAAATAAAGAATACATTAGAAGGAATCACCAGCAAATTAGATGAAGCAGAGGATAGAATCAGTGATTTAGAAGACAAGGTAGCAGAAAATACCCAGTCAGAACAACAAAAACAAAAAAAGAATTAAAAAAAGAAATAGTTCAAGGAACCTGTGGTACAACATCAAGCATAACAACAATCAAATCATAGGAGTACCAGAAGGAGAAGAGAGGGAGCAAGGTATAGAGAACCTATTTGAAGAAATAATAACTAAAGGCTTCTCTAACCTGGTGAAGGAACTAGTCATAGGAGTCCAGGAAGTACAGAGAGTCCCAAACAAGATGAACCCAAACAGACCCACACCAAGACACATTATAATTAGAATGGCAAAGATTAATGACAAAGACAGAATCCTAAAAGCAGCAAGAGAAAGACAACTAGTTATTTACAAGGGAGTTGACTTCTCAACAGAAACTTTGCAGGAGTGGCAGGAAATATTCAAAGTGATGAAAAACAGGGCCTATAACCAAGACTACTCTACCCAGCAAGGCTTTTAAAATTAAAGGAGAGATAAAGAGCTTCCAAGACAAGAAAAGTCTAAGGGAATTCATCACCACCAAGCCAGTATTGCAAGAAATGTTAAAATGACTTATGTAAGCAGAAGAAAGGAGAAAACAGCAAATGAAGATAAAAAATATGAATAATATGGGCAGCCGGATGGCTCAGTTGGTTAGAGCACAAGCTCTGAACAACAGGGTTGCCGGTTCGATTCCCACATGGGCCAGTGAGCTGCGCCCTCCACAACTAGATTGAAGACAACGAGCTGCAGCTGAGCATCTGGAGGGGCGGCAGGATGGCTCAGTTGATTAGAGCACGAGCTCTCAACAACAAGGTTGCCGGTTCAATTCCTGCATGGGATGGTAGTCTGTGCCCCCTGCAACTAAAGATTGAAAATGGCGACTGGACTTGGAGCTGAGCTGTGTCCTCCACAAGTAGATTGAAGGACAATGACTTGGAGCTGATGGGCCCTGGAGAAACACGCTGTCCCCCAATATTCCCCAATAAAATAAAATAAAAAAGAATAACAAAATAGCAATAACTATGTACCTATCAATAATCACTTTAAATGTAAAGTAATAAATGCTTCAATCAAAAGACATTGGGAAGCTGAATGGATAAGAAAACAAGACCCATGCATATGCTGTCTACAAGTGACCCACCTCGGACTGAACGACACACATATACTGAAAGTAAAGGTATGGAAAAACATATTTCACGCAAATGGAAAGGACAAAAAATCTGGGGTAGCAATACTTATATCAGACAAAATAGACTTTAAAACGAAGACTATAATAAGAGACAAAGAAGGACATTATGTAATAATAAAGGGATCAATCCAACAAAAGGACATAACCCTAGTAAACATCTATGCATCCAACTCAGGAGCACCTAAATATATAAAACAAATATTGAGAGACGTAAAGTCAGAGATCAACAGTAATACAGTCATAGTAGGGGACTTTAACACCCCACTGACACCAATGAACAGATCCTGTAGACAGAAAATCAACACAGAAACAGTGGCCTTAAATAATACATTAGACCAGATGGATTTAATTGATATTTTTAGAGCATTTCACCCCAAAACAGCAGAATATACATTCTTTTCAAGAGCACACAGAACATTTTCCAATATAGATCACATGTTAGGCCACAAAACAAATCTCAATAAATTTAAGGAGATTAAAATCATATCAAGCATCTTCTCTGACCATAGTGGTATGAAACTAGAAATCAATTACTAGAAGAAAACTGAAAAGCACACAGACACATGGAGGCTAAATAACATGCTACTAAATAATGAATGGGTCAACAATGGAAGAAATCAAAAGATACCTTGAGATAAATGAAAATGAAACCACAAAGACCCAAAATCTATGGGACACAGAGAAAGAAGTCCTCAGAGGGAAATTCATAGAAATACAGGCCTACCTAAAGAAACAAGAAAAAAATCTCAAATAAACAGTCTATCTTTACACATAAGGAACTGGAAAAAGAACAGCAATCAAAGCCCGAGGTGAGTAGAAGGAAGCAAGTAATAAAGACCACAGTGTAAATAAATGAAATAAAGATTAAAAAAAATACAAAAGATCAATAAAACCAAGAGCTGTTGTGGTTTTTTTTTTAAAGATAAACAGAATTGACAAACCTTTAACCAGACTCACCAAGAAAAAAACAAGAGGACCCAAATAAATAAAATCAGAAATGAAAGAGGAGAAGTGATAACAGAAACCAATGAAATACAAAAAATTTAAGAAAACACTACGAGCAACTATTCACCAACAAATTGGACAATCTAGAAGAAGTGGATAAATTCCTAGAAGCATAAAATCTTCCAAGGCAGAATCAAGAAGAAACAGAAAATCTGAACAGATCGATTACTACAAACAAAATTGAATCAGTAATCAGCAAGCTCCCAATAAACAAAAGTCTTGGACAAGATGGCTTCACAGGAGAATTATACCAAACATTCAAAAAAGAATTAACACCTATTCCCCTCAAACTATTGCAAAAAATACAAGAGAAAGGAAGGCTCCCAAACTCCTTTTATGAGGTCAACATTACCCTGACTCCAAAACCATACATTACAAAAACAGAAAACTATAGGCCGATATTGCTAATGAATATAAATGGGAAAATCCTCAACAAAATATTAGCAAACCAAATTCAGCAATACATTAAAAAGATCATGCACCACGATCAAGTGGGATTCATTCCTGTTGTGCAAGGTTGGTTCAATATCCACAAATGAGTTAATGTGATACACCACATAAACAAAATAAACTATAAAAATCATGTGGTCTTATCAATAGATGCAGAGAAAGCATTTAATAAAACCCAGCATCTATTTATGATAAAAACTCACAGCAAAGTGGGAATAGAAGGAACATATCTCAACATAATAAAGGCCATATATGACAAACCCACAGCTAATATACTCAATGGGGAAAAGCTGAAAGCACTCCCCTTAAGATCAGTAACAAGACAAGAATGTCCACTTTCCCTACTTTTATTCAACATAGTGCTAGAAGTCCTAGCCACAGCAATCATACAAGAAAAAAAAAGGCATCAAAATGGGAAAGGAAGAAGTAAAACTGTCATTATTTACAGATGATATGATGCTACAAAGAAAGAACCCCAAAGATCCACAAAAAAACTATTAGAACTGATAAATGAATTTAGTAAAGTAGCAGGATACAAAATTATATTCAGAAATAGGTTGCATTTTCATACACTAAGAACAATCAGAAAGAGAAATTACGAAAACAACCCCATTTACAATTGCATCAAAAAAATAAAATACTCAGGAATGAATTTAACCAAGGAAGTAAAAGACCTGTACTCAGAAAATTATAAAACATTAAAGAGAGAAATTCAAGAAGATACAAATAATAGGAAGAATTAAAATAGTTAAAATGTCCATATGACCCAATACAATATATAGATTCAATGCAGTCCATATGCAAATACCAATGGCACTTTTCACAGAAATTTTAATAATCTTAAAATTTAAATGGAACCATAAAAAAACCTCGAATCGCAATAGCAATCCTGAGAAAGAAAAAAGCTGGAGGTGTCACTGTAACTGACATCAAATCATACTACAAGGCTATAGGAATCAAAACAGCATGGTACTGGCATAAAAACAGACACATAGATCAATGGAACAGAATAGAGAGCCCAGAAATAAATCCATGCCTATATGGTCATTTAATCTATGACAAAGGAAACAAGAATTTACATTGGAGTAAAGACAGTCTATTTAAAAAATGGTGCTGGGAAAAATGGACAGATACATGCAAAAAACAAAAGAAACTGGACCATCTTCTTATGCCATATATATTAATAAACTCAAAATGGATTAAAGACTTAAATGTAAGTCCCAAAACCATAAAACTCTTAGAAGAAAACATAGGAAGTAAACTCTCAGACATTACCCAGAGTAATGTTTTTACTGGTATATCTCCTTGGGCAAAGGAAACAAAAGAAAAATAAACAAATGAGAGTACATCAAACTAAAAGTTTTTTCATGGCAAAGGAAATCATCAACAAAACAAAAAGACATCCTAGTGAATGGGAGAAGATATTTGCCAATTATAGTATAGTTGTACATCTGATACGGGCTTAACATCCAAAATTTATAGACAAAATATAACTCATACAACTCAACACAAAAACAAAACAAAACAAAACAAAAAACAAAATCCCACAAATAATCCAATTAAAAAATGGGCAAAGGACCTGAACAGACATTTCTCTAGAGAGGACATGCATACGGCCAACAGACATATGAAAAAATGCTCAACATCACTGATCATCAGAGAAATGCAAATAAAAACCACAATGAGATGCCACCTCACTCTTGTCAGAAAGGCTATCATCAATAAATCAACAAACAACAAGTGCTGGTGAGGATGTAGAGAAAAGGGAACACTAGTGCACTGTTGGCAGATTGCAAATTGGTGCAGCCATCTTAGAAAACAATATGGAGATTCCTCAAAAAATTAAAATAGAACTACCTTATGACCCAGCAAATCCACTCCTGGGTATTTATCCAAAGAAATCCAAACCACTAATTAGAAAAAATATATGCACCCCTATATTTACTGCAGCACTATTTACAATAGCCAAGATATGGAAACAACAAAAATGTCCATCAATAAATGACTAGATCAAGAAATAGTGGTACATTTATACAATGGAGTATTACTCTGCCATACAAAATAATGAAATCTTACCATTTGCAACACTGATGGACCTAAAGAATATTATGCTAAGTGAAATAAGTCAGACTGAGAAATTCAAATACTGTATGATCTCACTTATATGTGGAATCTAAAGAACAGAATAAATGAGCAAACAAAACAGAAATAGACTCATGGATACAGAGAACAAACTGATGGTTGCTAGATGGGAGTGGGTGGGGGTTGGGTGAGAAAGGTGAAGGGATTAGGAAGCACAAATTGGTGGTCACAAAATAGTCATGGGATGTGAAATACAGTATCGGGAATATAATCAATAATGTTGTAAAGACAATGTATTGTGTCGGATGGGTACTGGACTTATTGGGGGGATCACTTCATAGGTTATATAAATGCCTAATCACTGCACTGTACACCTGAAACTAATATAAAATTTTAAAAAACAAATAAGTCACGGGGATGTAATGTACAGCATTGGGAATATAGTCAATAATATTGTGATAACATGGTACAGTGTCAGATGATTGCTGGACTTGTGGTGATCACTTCTTTAGGTATATAAATGTTGAATAACTATGGTGTACACCTGAAACTAATATAATATTGTATGTTAGCTATATTTTAATAAAAATATTTCTAAAAATTTTTATAAGTCAAAAAACAAAGGGATACAATTTAGAACTTTAACGTGAATTTAAAATGATGTTCATTGCATTAAACTTATAAATTAATTTGAGGAGTATTGACATCTTTATAAATATTATGTCTGCCCATCCAGGAACTAAATATGTCTCTTTATTTATTCAAAAAATGTATATCTTATAGGGGAGCTTGTGAACTATAGAATGAGGTTTCCAGAGGGTATGGTGGAAAGGATTTGGAAGAAGAGAGGCAGTTCAAGTTTGGCTCTAGGCAGGGGAAGTCCACAGTTGTACAAAATACAGGATAGAATAAATGATTAGAGGAGCTTATATAAAAGATGGTTACTGTACTAGTTATCTATTGCTGAGTAAAAACTAACTGCAAACTTAGTGTCTTAAAACATTTATTTATCTCATGGTTTCCATGAGCTTACCTAGGCGCAGGTCCTCTGCTGGATCTTGTTTCAGGGTTTCTCACAAAGCTGCGGTCAAGATGTTGGCCAGCGCTGGGTCTCATCTCAGGGTTTGATAGAGGAAGGATCCACTTCCAAGATCACCTTGTTGTTGGTCGATTTTTAGCTCCTAGAGGACTGCTGGACTGAGACACTCAGTTCCTGACTGGATGCTGGCCTTCGCTTACTTAACACATGGGCCTCCCTAACATGGTAACTTGCTTCACCAAAGCCAGCAAGGGAGAAAGTCTAGCAGCAAGATGGAAGTCAGAGTTTTACGTCGTCAAATCCCTAAGTGATATCCTGTCACCTTGGCCACATTCTATCTGTTAGAAATAAGTCCCTAAATCAGCCCACACTCAAAGGAAGGGGATTACAGAAGGTGTGAATACCAAGAGTCAAGGACTATTAGAAGGTCATTTTAGAGGCTACCTGGCACAGTCACTAAGATATCTAACTTATGGTAGGTTTGTTAGCATCGGCTAGCTCAAAATTTGCCAAAGGAATGTCTTAGAAGTGCCCTGGCACATGGGGCTAAGGAGGGACATGAGTTCAGGGTTCATGTGCAATTTCTATGGGTTGCATTTCCAAGAGAATTGTGGTCTCCGATGGAAGAGGAGACTCCAGTTCATTAGGCTGTGTAAATAATAACCATTTCCATATGTGTAGCACTTCAGAGTTTATAAATCTTTTGGAGCCATTAATTTGATTCTCATAATAACCCTGTGAGGTAGCCCGGCAATGAAACTAACGTTCAAATAGGCTACATGGCTACCTCAGATCTCACACTCAATGGATGGCAGTGCTGAGACTAAAGTCTCAGTCTTCACATATGAAAAAATGCTCAACCTCACTAACCATCAGAGAAATGCAAATAAAAACCACAATGAGATACCATCTCACCCCAGTCAGAATGGCTATCATCAATAAACCAACAAACAACAAGTGCTGGCGAGGATGTAGAGAAAAGGGAACCCTTGTGCACTGTTGGTGGGAAATGCAGATTGGTGCAGCCACTATGGAAGACAGTATGGAGGTATCTCAAAAATCTGAAAATGGAACTATCTTATGATCCAGCAATCCCACTCCTAGGTGTCTATCTGGAGAAATCCAAAACTCTAATTCAATAAATTTATGCACCCCTATGTTTATTGCAGCACTATACACAATAGCCAAGACATGGAAACAACCAAAATGCCCATCAGTAGACGACTGGGTTAAGAAACTGAGGTACATTTATACAATGGAGTATTACGCGGCCATAAAGAAAAATGAAATCTTACCATTTGCAACAATATGGATGGACCTAGAGAACATTATGTTAAGTGAAATAAGTCAGACAGAGAAAGACAAATACCATATGATCCACCATACTTATATGTGGAATCTAAAGAAAAGAATAAATGAATGAACTAATCAGAAACAGTCTCAGAGACATAGAGAAAAACTGACGGTTGCTAGATGGGAGGGGGGATAAGAGGGAAGGTGAGGGGATTAGGAAGCACAGTCGGTAACCACAAGAATGCCACGGGGATACGAAAGTCAATTTGGGGAATATAATCAATAATGTAAAGATTTTGTAGGGTATCCGATGGACACTTGTCTCATTAGGGAGACCACCTCAGGGAAGATGTAGATGCCTGATCACTGCACTGTACACCTGAAGCTGAAGCTGAACAATAATGAATGCCAACTACAATTTTACATATATATATATATGAATGAAGCGGAGTACAGCATTAGGAATAGAGACAGTGGAAATGTAATGGCTGTGTGCGATGTCAGAGGGGTAGTGGATGGGGGCAGGGGGTTGTCACTGTGTGAGGGACATAAATGATAAATGTCTAACTATTACATTGTTTTGTGCACCTGAAACTAATAAAAAATGTTTAAAATAAAATAAAGTCTCAGTCTTCACATTCCTAGTCTATTACACCATGGTTCCTTCTCCAAAACACAGAAACATGCTGGTTTTCCTCTTCAATGGCCTCTCTCACCATCTTCCTCCCTCCCTGAGTTCTTATTTTGTCTCAGTTATTACTAGGCAGCCTGTCAACCTCACTGCACCTTGCAGAATTACTGTAGAGTCAGAGATAATGTTTGTGAGGCTCCCAGCCCATTGTCTGGCACACAGTAAGTTCTCACTAAATGTAAAATAGTAGCTCTTATTATTCTTTCTACTCTTCCAGGTCAGCCTCATTGCTAGTCGTTGTCAATTCTGCTCCTTCCCATGAATCTCTGTGGTACCACATCCCAAAGCGCAATTTGCTTTCAAAAGACACCAATACTCAAAACTTTTACAGGCAGACATTGCCCATTTCCCAACACTCCAACACAAAGAATTTGGTTGTCAGTTGTGTGGCTTCAGCTTCCCCCAACCCCCCAAAAACCTCTTAAAACATAACTATAACACTTACTGCCCAAATCTTTGTTTCTAAACGCCATTCTTTACTAAAAAGAACCAGGTCTCTTGGGGGAAAAAATGGCTGATTCTAGGGCTGGGCAGGGAAGTACAAGATGGGCCTGGAGCACCTTTTGGTGCCAGAAAACAAGGAAGCGCTCAAAGAAAGTTGGAGACCTGCCGAAAGCACACAGAAGCCAGCTTAGTCTTGCTGTCCAAATCTGGGGCACTTGGAGTATCAAAATAAAGACTGGCATGCATGTGTTATGGCCCACTGAATACAATAAATAGCCATTAGTCCATGAGAGTATAAATAAATAAATGTGGGAGAAGGGATAGCTCTCCCTTACACTGGAAAGCCAACTAATACAAGTCAGAAAAATGATGGCATTTGAAAATCTCCATTTGATATCTTTGACCATAATTGTTTCAGGCAAGAATCATCAGTGAATGCTAAAACTAGTGGGTAAAAGTTTGAGGAGTAACAGGGTATTTATATAATCTCAATGTATCTTTCCACAAAATATTTAATAATTACAAAAGATAAACAGTCCCCCACCCCCCATCCATGGTTTTGCTTTCAATAGTTTCAGTTACCTGGGGTCAACAGCAGTCCAAAATATTAAATGGAAAATTACAAAAATAAACAATTCATAAGTTATTAATTGCACATTGTTCTGTGTAGTGTGATAAAATTTCACTCTGTCTCACTCCATCCCACCTGGAATGTGAATCATCCCTTTGTCCAGCGTATCCATGCTATATACACTACCCACCCATTAGTCACTTAGTAGCCCTCTTGGTTGTCAGATCGACTGTCATGTTTTCATAATACTTGTGTTCAAGTAAATATGATTTTACTTAATCTTGGCCCCAAAGCACAAGTGTAGTCATGCTGGCAATTCAGATGTGCCAAAGACAAACCATAAAGTGTATGTACGAGGTGTGATCAAACAACATGGTGAATGTTTAAATTTAAAAAAATTATTACAGTAAAAGACAACTTGCCATTAATCCCCCTCAAAATACTCCCCTTGCTTCAAACACACTTACCCATCGTTCTTGCCACTTTCTGAAGCAGTTCTGGAAGTCCTCTTTCATGAGTTGAGGAGTGTCTTTAGTTGCGCTGTCATGGCTGCCTTGATGTCCTGAATCATTTTGACTTCGGGGAAGAGTCAGAAGTCACATGGTGCCAGATCCAGTGAATAAGGTGGATGAGGACACACCGTAATGTTTTATTTGACAGAAATTGCCATATACCAGAAGCAATATGTGACATGGAGCATTGTCATGATGGAGGATGATTTATGGCATACTTTAAAACACACCTTCTCTCCTGACTCTGGGTGGTGAACACACAATGTGGTATATAGATGATGTGTTACAGAATTGTACACTTGAAACTTATGTAGTTTTAGTAAGCATTGTCACCCCCAATAAACTTTCATTTTAAAAATAAAGAAAAACAGAAAAAAAACCATACCTTCTCTCAACCGTAGCTCACACCCGACTGACTGCACCAAACAAGTTGAAGCTTGTCACACACTGTTACTAAGGTTCGAAGCACCACTTCCCATACTGACGATCCCTGCCTTTCCATTGGATGGCACTCAGCAGCAGCATTCACTGTAGTTTTTTTATCACAATGGAAAAGCTCTGTGTCACACATCACTTCTGGTACGGTAATTTCTATCAAATAAAAACATTACAGTGTGTCCTCATCCACCTCATTCACTGGATCTGGTACCATGCAACTTCTGGCTCATCCCCAAAGTCAATATTACCATGCAAGGTAAACGTTTTGAACCAATTCAGGACATTGAGGCAATGCAACTAAAAACAATCATGAAAGAGGACTTCCAGAACTGCTTCAGAAAGTGGCAAGAACACTGGGATAAGTGTGTTCAAAGTGAGGGGGAGTATTTTGACAGGGATTAATGGCAATGTGTCTTTTAATGTAATACTTTTTTAATGTAAACATTCACCATATTTTTTTTATCACACCTCATATGTACTGTATAGGGAAAAAAACACAGTACTGTATAGACTTGACCCTTGAACATTGTGGGGGTTGGGGGTTCCAACCCTTCATACAGTCAAAAACCCATGTATCACTTTTGACACCCCAAAAACAACTACAGTCATCCCTCGGTATCCACAGGAGATTGGTTCCAGGACCCCCTGTGAATACCTAAATCCACAGGTGCTCAAGTCTCTTATATGAAGAGTGTAGAACACTGCATACAGTCAGCCCACTGCATCCTTGGATCCCCAACCGTGGATCGAAAATCCTATTTTTGATCCAAGGTTGATTGACTCTGTGGATGCAAAACCCGAGGATATAGAGAGCTGACTGTATTTATTGAAAAAAATCCTCATATAAGTGGACCCGCGCAGTTCAGGACTCAAATGTATATAGGGTTAAGTACTAGCTACAGTTTTAGGCATCCACTGGGGGTCTTGGAACATATCTTCTGTGGATAAGCGGGGACTATTCTATTAACTTTACATTGGAGAAACACAAATAGTCATCATGTGCCTCCTGATATGATGCACTGAAAAGGACACAGCATCACTTCTGTGATATTGCTACCAAAATGCTTAACCTGAATCTAATTGTGAGGAAACATCAGACAAAACCAAATTGAGGGATAGTCTAAAAATAACTAGCCTGCACGCTTTAAAAATGTCAGTGTCAGAAGACACAAAGAAAGACTAAGGAACTCTTCCTTATTAAAGAGGACTAAAGAGATATGACAACTGAATGCACATGATTCAGAGTTTTCTTTTGCTATAAAGAGCATTGTTGAGGAAACTGATGAGTTATGAATAAGTTCTGTAGATTATATTTATAATAGTATTGTGTCAATGTGAATTTCCTGATTTTCATAATTGCTCTGTTTATGAAAGATAATTCTATGTTTTAGGAAATACACATTGAAATATTTCAGGGCAAAGGGATATCATGTCTGCTGACTGAATTGGTTCAGGAGCAAAAATATGTATAGGAGACAGAGGGAAAAATGAGTAGGATAAACAAATGTGGTAAAATGTTAACATTTAAGGAATCTGGGTGAAGAGTATACATCAGCTCTTTGTACTATTCTTGGAACTTTTTTGTAAGTCTGAAGTTGTCTAAATAAAAAAATTATTATCTTTTTCAGGTGTACAACATTTTAAGTTGACATCTGTGTGCACTACAAAGTGATCACCCCCAAAAGTCTAGTTTCTATCCATCACCCTACAATTGACCTTCTTCCCCCCTTTCACCCAATCTTCAAACCCCTTTCCCTCTGGTAACCACCTATCTGTTCTCTGCATCTATGAGCTTGTTTTTGTTTTGTTTGTTTGTTTGTATAGTTGTTTGTTTAGAGTCCACATATGAGTAAAGTCATATGGTTTAACCTAAAAATAGAAGGCCAAAGTGAGAGGCAATAAGCATATATGTGAGATCCAAAAGAATAGCTATTTGGGAAACACTGATTCAGGCAGAAACCCAAATAGTGCTCCAATTAGGAGAAGGCAAGGGGTATTTATACAAAAGGGAAGGGAAAAAATTACATTAATAGAAGGAAGGAATTTCCATAGGTGCAAATAAGCTAACATTGTAACATTAATTCTGAAGAATGATTTTAATTTTTCGTCCAGTAATCATAATATCTGCTTCCTTGTTATCTTTGCAAAGAGTTGTTTGGGATACAATGCTGCTTTCAGCTCAGTCCAAAGTTTATTTTGCCCAGTTTTAACATTACAAAAATTTGAGGCATAAGTCATGCAAGGCAGTTCCTTTGGGATGGCAGCTCAAACTCCATTTTAAAGTGGCTCCATTTATATTATTTTTTTACATACGGTATTTGTCTTTCTCTTTGTGACTTATTTCATATAGCATTATACCCTCAAGGTCCATCCATGCTGGTGAAAATGGCAAGATTAATTCTTTTTATAGAAAAGAAAACATCCTAATTAAAATTTTAAAAACCTAGCTAAAGAACATCTACAATTTTTTTTTTCTGGTCCCAGAGATTTTCTTGCTTTGCTTTCTCTTGCCCCCTTAAGATACCACCAATCGATGTCATGTAACCCTCCTTACATCTCCTCCTTTGATTCTAATATATAAAATAAGCTGCAAAACTGCCATTCTCTGGAGCATTTTCTCATCCCATTGAGATTTTGCTTCTTAACAATTGTCAGTTTGGCCCAAATAAACTGATAAAAATTCTAAACAAAACAAAACAAAAAACCGAACATCTACAAAAAACCTGAAGCTGGTATCATACTCAATGATGAGAAACTAGATGCTTTCTCGCTAAGATCAGGAACAAAGCAAGGATGTCTGCTCTCACCACTCATATTCAACATTGTAGAAGTCCTAGCTAATGCAATGACACAAGAATAGGAAATAAAAGATACAGATTGGGAAGGAAGAAATAAAACTGTCTTTGTTTACAGATGACATAAACGTCTATGTTGAAAATCCCAAAGAATGCACAAAAATGTGCTGACACTAATAAACAATTATAGCAAGGTTGCAGGATACAAGGTTAAGACAAAATCGATCACTTTCCTATACACCAGCAATGAACAATTAAAATTTAAAATTAAAAACACAGTACCATTTAGATTAGTACCAAAAAATGAAATAGGTATAAATATAACAAAATATATACAAGATCTATATAAAGACAACTATAAAACTCTAATAAAAGATCAAAGAAGATAAATGGAGACATAGTCCATTTATATGGACAGGAAAACTCAATATTATCAAGATGTCAGTTCTTCCCAATTTAATCTACAGATTCAATACAACCCCAATAAAAATCCCACCAAGTTATTTTGTAGATAGCAACAAACTGATTCTAAAGTTTTTTTGTAAATGTAAAGGACCCAGGATAGTCAACACCACATGGAAGGAGAAAAACAAAGTCTAAGGACTGACACTACCCGACTTCAAGACTTCCTATGAAGCTACAGTAATCAAAATAGTGTGGTACTGCTGAAAGAATAGATAAACAGATCAATGGAACAGAATAGAGAGCCTAGAAATGCATCCACACAAAGAGAGTCAATTGATCTTTGACAAAGGAGCAAAGGCAATTCAGTGAAGAAAGAATAGTCTTTTCAACAAATGGTATTGGAATAACTGGACATCCACATGCATAAACATTAATCTAGACACACACCTTACACACTTCACAAAAATTAACTCAGAATCATAAGCCTAAATGTAAAATGTAGAACTATAAAATTCCTGGAAGATAACATAGGAGAAAATCTTGGTGACCTTGGGTTTGGCAATGACTAGAAATACCACCAAAAGCACAATCCATGAAAGAAAAATCAATACACTGGGCTTTGTTAAAATTAAAAACATTTGTTTGGTAGAAGAGAAGACACTGTTGAGAGAATGAAGACAACCCACAGAATGGGTGAAAATATTTGCAAAACACATATCTGATAAAAGACTGATAGTTTTTTAATAGTCTCAGATAGTTGAAAAAAGTTTAGACACCCCTGGTATAGAGGAAGGAGGGGGGAATAGTAGAATACAAGGGGTTTGGGGGACAGTAAAACTACTCTGTATGATAATGTAATAGCGGATACATGTCATCATTCATTTGTCAAAACCCATAGAATGTACATCACAAAGAGTGAACTCTAATGTAAACTATGGACTTTATTTAATGATAATGTATCAGTTAATTATATCTCAATAAAGCTGAGAGAAGAAAAAAAGAATAACGAATCAATATTGGCTCATCAATTGTAACAAATGTACCACATTAATACAAGATGTAAATAATAGGGACAATTATGGGAACTCTCTGTACTTTCCACACAGTTTTTGTATAAACCTAAAACTGCTCAAAAAATAAAGTCTGCATTAAAAAAAGAAGGAATGAAGTACTGATACTTGCTACAACATGAATGAACCTTAAAAACATCATACTGAGTGAAAGAAGTCAGTTGCAGAAGGCTACATATTGTATGTTCCCATTTATATGAAATCTTCAGAATAGGCAAATCTATAGAGACAGAAAATAGATTAGTGGTTGCCTAGGAATGGGGGGATGGGGGCTTTCAGAGTGACAGCAAAGGGGTATAGGGTTTCTTTTGGGGGTGATAAAAATATTGTAAAATTGATTGTGTTGATGGTTACACAACTCTATGGGTATAGTAAAAGACATTGAAGCATATACTCTAAATGGGTGAGCATACACTCTAGATGGGTGAATTGTATAGTATGTGAATTATATCTCAATAAAGCTGTTTAAAAAATAAAAACATAGCTACACACACACTTGTATAGACTTAGCACATCCACACAAAGGACATACAAGGAAGTTCTAACAGTGGAAATCCCCCGTGGAATATTGGGAACTGAGGATGAGAGATGAGAAAGAGACTTATTTTTCACTGTATATCTTCGTATATCATTTGAAGGTTTTATCCTGTGCATGCTTAACATACTCCAGAGTTCCTCCCAAATACTGCTGCTTCCAACAACCCTACCCTGCTTTTCCCAACCTCTCTCAAGCAACAATCTCTCTTTATGCTAGTTCCCAAAATAGGACAGAGAAAATCAAACCTAAAACCTGGCCAAAAACGTCTAAAGAAAGAAAAGTAATAAAAGGAATGCCAAAACCAAAAGGAATTCCATAAGTATATCCACTCAATGGATTATTTTGCAGCCTATATATGACCTTTATAAAGAATTTTAATGGGAACATGTTTGTGTGAAAATGGCATTATAAAATTGAACATACAGCATGATCTCAAATACGTTTTTTTAGGCCTAGAATAAAGCCTAAATACACCAAGATGCTAACGTTTGTTATGTTTGGGCAGTAGAATGTGTTTTTTCCCCCAAAATTTTGATCAATGAACATATATTACTTTTGGAGGGAGGGTCATTTATTTTGTTGTTTGGAGACTTCTGAGCAGAGGATGAGGTTATATGCGTGACCTCACATCAGGCACATTATCATCATTGGTTCTTTCCAGGTTCCTCTCTTATTTTTATTTTTTATTGAGGAACAGTGTGTTTTTCCAGGGCCCATCAGCTCCAGGTCAAGTCGTTGTCTTCAACCCAGTTGTGGAGGGCGCAGCTCACTGGCCCATGTGGGAATGGAACCAGCGACCTTGGTGTTATGAGCACTGCGCTCTAATCCAGGCTCTTGTTCATTTGATTTATTTATTTTCCAGAATTCCCACACCCCACTCTCACTCCTGTTCCCCTCAAAGATAAACCTTTAAATGTATTTAGTGGGTTTTAGTTTTGATATCAGGAATTTTTTACTCTCTCTATATATTATTATATATACAATATTCATATACAATATGTATAAGCTCTACATAATAAAATAAAATATAATTATACTTAAATATACAGTCATAAGCTGCATAATGATGTTTCAGTCAACGGAGGACTGCATATACGATGGTGATCCCATAAGATTATAATGCAGCCGAAAAATTCCTAGTGCCTAGTGACGTAGCACAACACATCACTCACGCGTTTGTGGTGATGCTGGTGTAAACAAACCTACTGTGCTGTCAGTCATATAAAGGTACAGCACATACAGTTATGTATAGTACATAATAAACATACATTATGTAATGAAGGTACATCATGTACAGTACATAACAAGTATACAGAGTGCAGTTTTTTTACTTATTAAAAGAAGTTTGCTGTAAAACAGTATGCCTGCTACACAGGCAGCAGCCTCGTACATGTCGTGTTTACCACATCTCTTGATTGCATCATTTTCTCTTGTGCTTGATGTAATTGCATGTTGTTTTATATAGAAACATGCTGTACAGGCTTGTAGCTTAGGAGCAATAGGCTATATACCCTTTAGCCTAGGTTTGTAGCAGGCTATACTACCCAGGTTTGTGTAAGTACACTCCATGAGGTTCACACAATGACAAAAACCACCTAACAAAACATTTCTCAGAATATATCCCTGTCATTAAGTGGTGCATGACTATATATGCTCTGTATATTCTCTCTATATGTGATATATATACTTGTGTGTGCTATAGAAAAAACACACACACACACATATATATACTTATATGTAATATATATTATATATTAATATCTCTATTTTTAAAAGAAAGTGTTCTGTCTGGGCCTGGCATTCTGGCTCTTGGCCCTCCATGGCCAAACTCCACCCTTCCTTTCAAAGCCCAGCCCCCACCAGGCCCGCCCCGCCCCCCAGCCAGGCTGCTGTCACCCCAGCCACTCTTGTCCTGCTCCTTTGCAGAAGCCAAGATGCAATTTGCATCTGAACCTTTTCTCCACCCTCCACCACCACCCACCCCCTTACCCCCACGCCCCCTTTTCATTGTGGAGCCTGACGCACTTGCTCTTGCTGTTTATTAGGTGCCTAAACTTGTAAATCACTTCTTCTCTAGGAGCATCAGTTTTTTAAGAGATGAAACGGGATATTAACAATTTCCACATTATGGGGCTGCTTTGAGTGTTAAGAGGTTATGTACAGAGAGACCTCAGCAAGTAATAGAAGCTCATTAAATGTTGAAGTTCCATCCCCCTCTCCCCCACTCCTCTTGGTGTCCCCACAGCACAAGGTCACAGTGGGTGTTCAGGATATGATTTCTTGTCTCTCTTCCACCTTGACAATTGTTACTCAAAGACTGGTTCCAGGGACAACTCCACATTAACTACTACAAACCTGTTGTCCAAAGGGAATGATGAGAGAGGCTGGGACAACGTGGAAAGTGACTCGGAATTGATGAGACTTGGAGTCTCACCATGACCTTACCTAGCTGTGTGGCTTTGGCAAGTAACCTAACCTCCCTGTGCCTCAGCTCACTTACCTGCAAGGAGGAGGGGAAACAATAGCACTTATCTTAGTGGGCACCCTCACTTTCTATCCCTCACTGCACCCTTTCTCTTCCACCTTGCTCCACCTCCCTGCTCACTACTTGGCTGGTTGGGCTTCACCCCGTGTCAACTGATCCAAGCCACGCCCCCTCCTGGAGAAACCACGCCCCATAGCTTAGAAGAACCTGCCAGGCAACAAGTGATGTCATGCAAGCCTTTCATGGCAGGAGTGTGCAAGGACACAGCTGAACCCAAATTTCATTCCTCATTCAACCATTCATGAACCTGAATCCGTGCAATGCATATTCGCTGACCCTTCTTCTGGGACTGGCCAGTTGCTGGGCTTTGCTGGAGACAGAGTCCCTGCCCTCAGAGAACTTCTGATCTGATAGGAGAGAGAACCTTAGACATCAGTTCTACATGGTCCCGGATCATAGGGGAGCTCTGGGGGCTGTGGGAGCCCAGACGACAGGATCCAGTTCTGCTTGGGAATCTAGGTAGGCAACTTGGATGAAGTGACACTTGAGGTGCGTTCATCAGGTTTGGGGAGCTGGTGGGAAGAACCTTTCATACAGAAGACATTGGAAAGACACCTAGACAAGAGAGAGTGGGGAACACTGTACGAACCACTTGTAGTTTAGTTCAATAGTCAGAGCACAGTGTGTGAAGCAAAGAGTGGCAAGAGATGAGTACGGCTCTGAGAGGTTTGGCGGGCTGGAACTGTGGGTGGTCTTAACTGCCAAACAAAGAGCTAGAACTTTATCCTTGTGTGGGGGGAGGGGTGTCACAGAAGGAAGTGATGTGCTGACTTTGCACAAATGCCCTCTCACTGCTGGTGAGCAGAAGGGTAGGCTGAAGATGGCCAATCTGGAAGCTGAGAGCTAGGAAGCAGACTTGGGGTCGTCCATGTGAGGTGTGTTGAGGCCGGAGCAGGGCCGTAGCAGAGGATGAGGAAAGAAGGTGGATTTGAGAGACAGAAAGGAGAATCGGCTGGACTTGCTGAAGGATTGGCTTGAGGGGAGTTTGGGCTGCACATGAGGCGGAGGACACAGAGAAAACGTATTGCACAAGTGCCAATGGGGCGATTAAGACAAAGATAATGGCAGGAGGAACTCTGAGGGCTGAGAAGTCAGTGTGGGATGGAAGGGGCAGAAACACTATTCCAGAGGAGGAGGGATTCAGGCTAAGACTCACCGTGTGACCTTGGCCAGTCACTTTATTTTTCCACCTGATAAATTGGGAAGCAAAGAATGATAATTGTGAGGAATGAATCACATAAAAGAATGTCCAGGAAGTACTTGGCCTGTGAGTGATTTGGATGGCGAGACCTGTGGCAGCTGTGTTTGGTCCAGGGTGGAGTGAGGCTGGGCTATACTTTGTGCAACAGCATTGCCTTTGGCAGGAGGACACGCATCCTTGCAAAAGAAGAAGGTGAGTGTGGAGGGGAAATGTGACCTGAACATATGCCTGTTGGATGAGAAGAGGTCAAAAGCCAAGGCAGTCAAATCAGATTTACCCTGGGAGGCGCTACCTTGGCAGTGGGCAGTGAGGGGCTTCTCTGAACCATGAATCATAGACTGCCACTTCCTCAAGAAGTACCTAGGCTGGGAGGCCTGAGGCTTCTGGGTTCTTAACTCAAGGCAGCACCTGAGTTGCTGCGTGACCCTGAGTCAGTTCTAACCCACTCTCCATCCCAGGTTTGTTATATGAACAACAACAATAAAAGCATCTGTGTGTTGGTAGAGAGGTGGATGAAATGTTTCCAACGGTCCTCTCCGCGTTCTATGACCCTGAGTCCTTTTTAAAAACATCTAGTCTTGTCTCCATTCCTGACTTCCTGTGTGGCATTGAGCCAACTGCTGGAACTCTGGATCTATTTTCACATCTGGAATATGAGAATATTGGTTAAGAGAGTCTCCAAAGTCCAATGATTCTCCCTAGAGGACGCCCACCCTCATCTCCAGCTGAATGTTTCAGACAAATCAGAGGAAAGTGAGGCGCTGGTCACAGACGACCCCCTCTTCCAAATCTTCTGTCTTCTCCCACTGCCCTCCCCTCCTTACTGTCAGGAGCTTGCAGCACTGGCTCACTTGCCAAACTTGTTGCTATGACAACGGTTACAAATAACTCAGATGCAGACGATTTTAACCCAAGAGCTTCTGGGCCAAGGGCTTCTTCCTCCCTCTCCACACCAGACCAAGGGAACAATCAGACAAATTACTTGAGAACAAGTCACTCCTCTGCTCACAAGTCTGCCAGGTTCCCCAGTGTCACAAGGCCGAGGCATCCAAGGCCCTCCTAAAACCTAATTCAAATCTTTCCAATCACATTTCCCACTTGCTCCCATTAAAAAGTGATCATGGGCGGCTGGATAGCTCAGTTCATTCGAGTGCGAGCTCTGAACAACAGCGTTGCCAGTTCCATTCCCACATGGGCCGGTGAGCTGCGCCCTCCACAACTAGATTGAAGGACAACGACTTGGAGCTGATGGGCCCTGGAGTAACACACTGTCCCCCAATATAATTTATTTTTTAAAAAAGTGATCATTCATATTTTGAGCACCTACTCTCTGCAAGTCTTGTGTTAGATGCTTTACATACAGTAGCTAAGGAAATCTTCCCAGAACTCTATCAGATAGACATCATTATTCCCATTTTGTAGAGGAGAAAATTGAGGCCCATGGATGTGACTAGAGGAAGGAGGTCAGAGTCAGAATTCAAACTCAACTCCATCAGAGACCGAAACCCAGGCTTTTTCTATTGCCAGTGGTTCACAAATGTTGGTCTACACACTTGGGGTCTAACCAGATAATTTGGGGCAGTTAAATATTCAGATTCTAACTTCCATTCAGGAAGATGGAACACGTCTGCTTCCTCTGATTCCTGACACCCGATAAAATAAGAGTAAAGGAATCAAGTGTATAACCTCACATTTTCAAAGAAACTGGAGGAGGTCCCATCAATGGGGAAGAGATTTCAACAATTTTCTGGCAAACAGAAAGGGGCTTGAGGGGTGGTAACTGAGAAGGCAGGGCCTGGAAAGGTAGAGGCATAGTCCACACGTGGGAGGGGGATCCACGGGAAGTACATTGGTCTGTCTTGCAAAATCCTGGTGTGGCTCTGGCACAGAAAAGGTACCCTGATGGTGAGAGTGAGATGTAGAGACCCTGACAGGTGGAGAATTGAAAATATATCTGAACAGTTGACTCACCCATCCTCCCTCTGCTCTTCCCTGTGTTTGGGAGTAGAAATCACAAGAGCCAAGCATCTACAATTAAGCAAAATACAGAGTGTTCACCCAAAGAAATCAAACAGTCTCAGAGCAAAGCCTCCACTTGCTGGACTTAGGAATCTTCCAGAAGAATGAGTAGGTCCTCCCCACCCCCACCCCTGCCCCAGTCACCTTGAAGGAAGTCTAGTAGTGGGCTTGACAAACTCCTGCCCTTACACAGACTCCCAAACCATCAGCTTTTTATTGGGTTCTTCTTAAATCCATGAGCTGAGAGGTCTGAACATTTGTGAAAACAATATGCTAATAGAGTTATGAACAAACTGATGAAACAAACGGGAAAAACTAAGGCTGGACACTTTTCAAGGGGGGGGGGGGGAACCAAGGAATTATTAAATTCAGGAATACAAAAAAAGGCAAAAAAAATCCAGGTAATTATAGTATATTTCTTGGCTCTGTAGCAACTGTTGATTACTAGGAATTGGGATATAAATATATTGGAATAGTGAAGGGAAGGAAAATAGGGATGTGTGTGTAGAGGGGGATACAATCCTCTTCTACCACAACAAGATATCAAAAGATAATGTCTCAAGGTCCAAGATGGCAGAGTAGATAAAAGCTGTGCTTGCCTCATTCATGAACACATCAAAATTACAACTAAATTATAGAACAATGAAGCCAGATAACCATCTGATGTCTAGCTGAACAGAAGTTTTATAAGTAAGGATGTAAAGAAGCAGCCACATGGAGACTGGTAGGAGGGGCAGAGATGTGAAACCGGTTGGCCCCAAACCTCTGAGTGGCGGTTAAAACTTGGGAGAGATATCTCAGCCACAGAGGCTCCCCCTGGAGGAGTGAGGGACTCCAGCCCCCCACACTGAGCTCCCCAGCCTGGTGTACTGGTGCTGGGAAGAGGAGGCCCCACAACATGTGGCTGTAAAAAATAGTGAGGATTCTGACCTTCCGTGTGGGACGGAAGGATGCAGAAAGCCCAGACGTCCTCTTAAAGGGCCCATGCACATACTTGCTTGCAGGCACTCACCCTGGACGCTGGCGGAAGGATGTGATTCTGGGGCATCAGAGACATATAGGGAGAGACTAAGCTGTATAACTTCAGGCAAGGACTGGAGGAACAGTCCCCCTTTTCCCTGTGTGGGGCCCTCCTTCCATGAAACCAGCAGGCAGGCGCCATCTTTCCTGTATTAAGCCTATCCCCACAGGCCAAATCTGAAACTGATTGGTCTGGTGAGCTACCATCCCTCCATCCTGCTGACTCACTGAAACGCTTCCTCACCCAACTTGCATACAGCACCAGGCTTTATTAGTGGCTGAACCTTACAGGAACTGGCAGGTGGCAGCAGGCCTCGGAATGTCCTGGCTTTTTATGCAGTTACTCCAGACCCGGTGCTGGTGGCAGCTGTCTTCAGTGCACAGAGTGGACTCTCCCACATGCCTCCAGGTATAGCACAGGCAGCAACAAACCATGGATCACTTTGTAGCTCCTACTAGGTATTCCCTGGCCAGTCACAGGCTGGGTGACATGGGTCTGCACCGGAGCCTCTCCCAAGAGGCCCCAGAGCCAATATACTTGAAGGTTGGCTTCAAACCATAGCAGAGCACCACCCAATTAGCCCCACAAGCAGCATACACAAAGGTTGGTCTCAAGAAGCACCAGAGCCCACTGGGGCAAATCCTGCTCTACAGGGGTAAGCCCCTCCACCCAGCATCCCATGCGCTGTGGACTTAGCCAAACCCCACAGCAAGTCAGCCTGAGGGTCTATACCACCCACTGACATGCCAACAGTAATCAAGGTTCAAATTTAACAGGAGGGCACACACAATCCACACAAGGGACACTCCTGGAGCACTCAGAGCAAGTGACCAGGGAGACTGTGTCACTGGAACCCACAGGGTACCTACTACATAGGGCCACCTGGTCAAGTTTAGAAGACATAGCAGCCCTACCTAATACATAGAAACAAACACAGAGAGGCAGCCAAAAATGAGGAAACAAATACATCCCAAATGAAAGAACAGGAGAAAACTCCAGAGAAAGAACTAAACAAAATGGAGGCAAGCAAACTACGAGATACAGAGTTCAAAACAATGGTTATAAAGATGTTCAAGGAACTTAGTGAGAACATCAAAAGAAAGACAGCAAGCATGAAAAAGGACATAGAAACCATAAAAAAGAACCAGTCAGAAATGAAGTATAACTAAAATGAAGAATGCACTAGAAGAAATCACCAGCAGACTAGATGACAAAGGATCAAATGAGCGATTTGGAATATAAGATAGGCGAAAGCACCCAATCAGGACACCAAAAAAAAAAAAATATATGAGTGTAAGAGACCTCTGGGACAACATCAAGCATAACAACATTCACATCATAGAGGTACCAGAAGGAGAAGAGAGAAAGCAAGGGACTGAGAACCTATTTGAAGAAATAATGACTGAAAACTTTCCTAACCTGGCAAAGAAAATAGACACACAAGTCTAGGAAGCACAGACAGTCCCAAACAAGATGAACCCAAACAGGCCCACACCAAAACACATTATAATTACAATGGCAAATGTTAATGGCAAAGAGAGAATCCTAAAAGCAGCAAGAGAATGGCAACTATTAACTTATAAGGGAACCCCCATAAGATTGTCAACTGATTTATCAACAGAAACTTCGCAGGCCAAAAGGGATTGGCACAAAATATTCAATGTGATGAAAAGCCAGCATCTCCCTCTCCTGGGTATCTACCCAAAAAATCTGAAAACATTTATCCATAAAGACACATGTGCTCCAATGTTCATTGCAGCTTTGTTTACGGTGGCCAAGACATGGAAACAACCAAAATGTCCTTCGATAGATGAATGGATAAAGAAGTGGTGGTATATATACACAATGGAATACTATTCGGCGGTAAGAAAAGATGAAATAGGGCCATTTGTGACAACATGGATGGATCTTGAGATTATAATGTAAGCGAAATAAGTCAGACAGAAAAAGCAGAGAACCATATGATTTCACTGATATGTGGTATATAAACCAAAAACAACAAAATAACAAGACAAACAAATGAGAAACAGAAACTCATAGACACAGACAATAGTTTAGTGGTTACCAGAGGGTAAGGGGGGTGGGAGGTGGGAGATGAGGGTAAGGGGGATCAAATATATGGTGATGGAAGGAGAACTGACTCTGGGTGGTGAACACACAGTGGGATTTATACATGATGTAATACAGAATTGTACACCTGAAATCTATGTAACTTTACTAACAATTGTCACCCCAATAAACGTTAATTAAAAAAAAAGAAAAAGAAAAGCAAGCACCTCAACCAAATATTCTCTACCCAGCAAGGCTATCATTTAAAATTGAAGGAAAAATAAAGACCTTCCCAGACAAGAAAAAGCTAAAGAGCTCATCACCACCAAAACAGTATTACAAGGAATATTAGATGGACTTCTTTAAAATGAAAAAGATAAAAAACATTAATAATATATAGTCACGGGATGTGGAGTATAGCATAGGAAATAGAGTCAATGGAATTGTAACAGCTATATACGATGTCAGAGGGGTAGTAGACGGGGGGAGGGGGATTATCACTTTGTGAGGGGTGTAAATGTCTAACTATTGCATTGTTTTGTACACCTGAAACTAATAAAATTACGAATAATAAAATGGCAATAACTACATATCTATAAACAATTGCTTTCAATAAGTGGATTAAATGTTCCAATAAAAAACATAGGGTCCTCAGCTAATCTCATAATTAATGGTGAAAAACTGAAGCCCTTTGCTCTACGTTCAGGAACACGACAGGGCTGTCCCCTCTCACCTCTGCTTTTCAATATAGTGTTGGATGTCCTTGCCAGAGCAATCAGGCAAGAGAAAGAAATAAAAGGCATCCAAATTGGGAATGAAGAAGTTAAATTGTCACTCTTTGCAGATGACCTGATGCTATATATAGAAAACCCTAAAGACTCCACCAAAAAGCTATTAGAAACAATCAACGAATACAGTAAAGTTGCCGGCTACAAAATCAACGTACAAAAGTCCATTGCATTCCTATATACTAACAATGAAATCTCAGAAAAAGAAATACAAAAAAAAAAAAAAAATTCCTTTTGCAATTGCAGCAAAAAGAATAAAATACCTAGGAATAAACTTAACCAAGGATGTGAAAGACCTATATGCTGAAAACTATAAGACATTTTTGAAAGAAATTGAAGAAGACACAAAGAAATGGAAAGACATTCCGTGCTCATGGATTGGAAGAATCAACATAGTTAAAATGGCCATATTACCCAAAGCAATATACAGATTCAATGCAATCCCCATCAAAATCCCAATGGCATGTTTTAAAGAAATAGAACAAAAAATCATCAGATTTGTTTGGAACCACAAAAGACCCCGAATAGCCAAAGCAATCTTAAGAAAAAAGAATAATGGAGGTATCACACTCCCTGACTTTAGCTTGTACTACAGGGCTACAATAATCAAAACAGCATGGTATTGGCAGAAAAACAGACACATAGACCAATGGAATAGAATTGAGAACCCAGAAATAAAACCACATAAATATGGACAGATAATTTTTGACAAAGAAGCTAAAAACTTACAATGGAGGAAAGACAGCCTCTTCAATAAATGGTGCTGGGAGAATTGGATAGCCACGTGCAAAAGAATGAAACTGGACTGCTATCTGTCACCATGTACCAAAAATAATTCAAAATGGATCAGACTTAAGCATAAGACCTGGAAGAATAAACTGCATAGAAGAAAACATAGGTACTAAACTTATGGACCTTGGGTTCAAAGAGCATTTTATGAATTTGACTCCAAAGGCAAGGGAAGTAAAAGCTAAAATAAATAAATGGGACTGTATGGAACTTAAAAGCTTCTGCACAGCAAAAGAAACCATCGACAAAATAAAGAGGCCACCAACCGAATGGGAGAAGATTTTTGCAAACAGTGCCTCCGATAAGGGGCTAATATCCAAAATATACAAGGAACTTATGCAACTCAACAACAAAAAAACAAACAACCCAATTGAAAAATGGGCAGAGGACTTGAAGAGACATTTCTCCAAAGAGGACGTACAAATGGCAAATAGACATATGAAAAAATGCTCAACATCACTAATCATCAGAGAAATGCAAATCAAAACCACAATGAGATATCACCTCACCCCAGTCAGAATGGCTATCATCAACAAGACAAATAGTAACAAGTGTTGGAGAGGCTGTGGAGAAAAAGGAACCTTCATACACTGTTGGTGGGAATGCAGGCTGGTGCAGCCGTTATGGAAGGCAGTGTGGAGGTTCCTCAAAAAATTACGAATAGAATTGCCATATGACCCAGCAATCCCTCTTCTGGGTATCTACCCCCAAAATCTGAAAACATTTAGAGATAAAGACACGTGTGCTCCAATGTTCATTGCAGCTTTGTTTACGGTGGCCAAGACATGGAAACAACCAAAATGTCCTTCGATAGATGAATGGATAAAGAAGTGGTGGTATATATACACAATGGAATACTATTCGGCGGTAAGGAAAGATGATATAGGAATATTTGTGACAACATGGATGGATCTTGAGAGTATAATGCTAAGCGAAATAAGCCAGACAGAAAAAGCAGAGAACCATGTGATTTCACTGATATGTGGTATATGAACCAAAAACAACAAAAGAACAAGACAAACAAATGAGAAACAAAAACTCATAGACACAGACAATAGTTTAGTGGTTATCAGAGGGTAAGGGGGGTGGGGGGTGGTAGATGAGGGTAAAGGGGGATCAAATATATGGGGATGGAAGGAGAAGTGACTCTGGGTGGTGAATACACAATGGGATTTATAGATGATGTAATACAGAATTGTACACCTGAAATCGATGCAATTTTACTAACAATTGTCACGCCGATAAACTTAAAAAAAAACACGTAGGGTGCATGAATGGATAAGAAAAGAAAAACCTTACATATGCTGCCTACAAGAGACTCACTTCAGATTGAAAGTAAAGGGATGGAAAAAGTTATTTCATGAAAATGGAAAAAAAACACACGAAAACCAAAACAACAACAAAAAACAAGCAAACCAACAAAACTAACAGTGACTGAAACACACATGTTTTTTTCTTTTTCTTTCTTTCTTTCTTTCTTTCTTTCTTTCTTTCTTTCTTTCTTTCTTTCTTTCTTTTTCTTTCTTTCTTTCTTTCTCTTTCTTTCTTTCTTTCCTTCTTTTTCTTTTTCTTTCTTTCTTTTTTCTTTTCTTTCCTTCTTTCTTTCTTCTTTCTTTCTTTCTCCTTCCTTCCTTCCTTCCTTCCTTCCTTCCTTCCTTCCTTCCTTCCTTCCTCTCTTTCTTTCTTTCTTTCTTTCTTTCTTTCTTTCTTTCTTTCTTTCTTTCTTTCTTTCTCTCTCTCTCTCTCTTTCTTTTCTTTCTTTCTTTCTTTCTTTCTTTCTTTCTTTCTTTTTTCAGGAAGTTAATTTATTGTTAACAAAAGTGTGGCATGGGTTCAGCTGCTCAATGGTATCATGAAGGAACCAGGCTCTTTCTAATTTTTTCTTCCTTAATGTGTTGAGTTTTCATCTTCATTCTTATCCCCTCATGCTCACAAGATTGCTGTCACAGCTCCAGGCAACACGACTATATTCAAGGTAGAAAGAAGAAGGAAGGAGACACTGTCAGCTATGTGTGTCTCAGGAAAGCCAAATCCAGTTCAGAAGTTTGCCCCCAGCACATCTCATGGCCATAACTGGGACACACAGCCATCTGTAGCTGCAAGGGAGTCTAAGACTGTATCTGGCTCTTCAGCCTCCGAGTGGGAGATGGCCTGGGAGAAGGGAGCTGGGAGTGGTAAGTGCCAGAAGAAACAGCCAAAGACTGGTAAAATAGTTTAAAGTTGCTGCCTCTAGGATGCAGGACTTGCAGAGGGAGTCGGACAGGATATTGCTGTGTTTTATTGTGAGCTCTTTAGCACCATTTTGTTTTTCAACAGTGCAAATATTGCTTTGAAGGAAAAAATTAAAATTTAGAAATAAAGTGTTATGGTTTCTATGACAAAAAAAATTTAAGAAATAAAAACTGGTGGCAGTTTTCTGTCTCCAGAAGAAAGGACATCAGTTCACTTAGAAGCAAACTACCCAGAACTGGTTGTTTACTCAGACTAAGGTATCTCAGGTATCCACCCACTGATCTTAGAGAAGATTGTGCGATCACCATTAACCTGAATATGGCTGGTGGAAACCAGTACAGCATGTTGTAGCAGTTGCATGGGTTGGCTGTGGTTTCACAGTCCTGGTGCAATTTCCTGTCTGCCATTTATTAGTTTTGTGTCCCTGGGCAGGTGACACCTGGGAGTCTCACTTTCCTTCTTTGAAATGAAGGTAATTCCAGTGCCTGGTACAGAGTAAGCACTCAGCAAATGTTTTCCAGTCCGATTAAAATGTTAAATGCTCTGAGCAGTGAAATAATTGGGGTGTACTTTTACAGTATTGTGCTTCCTCAGAGTTTCATTTTTTATGATAAACATGGGTCTGGACTGGACTGCTCCTGAAAATTATTATTTATTCTTGAGAGATGTGTGTGCATATTTTTGCCCAGACTTTTGCTCACAGAGATACTCAGTTTGGACCACATCAAGAGACATGCAGGTTTGGATTGCTGTTGACTCCTGTTGGAGAGAAGATTGTAAAGAAGAACTAGACTGGATTGTTGTTTCCACTACGTATATTGTTATTTAACATTAAAAACAATCCACTCCATGAAATATGCTGCTGAGTATTGTGACTGCCTCGGGTGGGCCATGGGGACCAGGTCAGCACTGTGGGAGGCAGGTATGAGAATGTCTGAGGAAGAAAATGTTTATGTGGAGTGTTATGCTGGAGCAGAAAATACATTTGGCCTGGGAGTGGGGAACAGAACAATAACTGCCTCTCTCTAATGTGAAGGTGAGAGCTGTAGATCTGGACTAGGGTAGGGAGCACATGGCCAAAAATTATTCAGTTGTTGGACAATCATCTTTCCCGCACAGGGTATCAGGCTGGGAGGCTACGGAGAGGGACAGCCCATAGGAAGCCCCTTCAGAGGGGCATGGGTGACATTCTGTTAGAGAGGTAATATCTGCTATCCATTTACAATTTTCTTTTCTGTCCTAGTAATTATCATCTGTTATTCTCAAGACTCCAGTAAAGTTCTATTAAGCACACATACACAGAAGGTATTGCATCCATTAAAAAAAAGGATGCTATGAAAAAGGCACCTTTGGAGAATAAGAAAGAGCGCTTTGAAATTAAAAATGATTACTAAAATAAGAAAGTTCAATAGAAGATAAAGTCAAGAAAATATCCCATAATGCAGGGGTGGGGGGAAGACATGGGAAATGTGAGAGAAAAATAAAAAGACAAAGACAGTCATCCAGGAGATCCAAAATCCTATGAGAGGTCTAGAAAGAGAGAACAGAGAAAATTAGCAAAGAAATAAAACAGGGATTTCTCAGGAGAGGGACATGATTCTTCAGATTGAAAGGGCCCAACCACCAGGTGCCCAGCAAAACACTGTTCTGGGCTTATCATTGCGATATTTAAAAACATTAAGCGTGGATAAAGACGACGTGATATATATACACAATGGAATACTACTCGGCCATAAGAAAAGATGAAATACTGCCATTTGTGACAATATGGATGGAGTTTGAAATTATTACACTAAGCGAAATAAGTCAGACAGAAAAAGTCAAGAACCATATGAAAAAAAAAAAAGAACCATATGACTTCACTCATATGTGGGATATAAAACTGAAGGCAACAAAGGAATAAGACAAACAAATAAAGAAACAAAATCTCATAGACACAGACAACAGTTTAGTGGTTACCAGAGGGTAAAGGGGATCAAATATATGGTCAAATATATGGTGATGGAAGGAGAACTGACTCTGGGTGGCGAACACACAATGTGATGTATAGATGATGTATTATAGAAATGTACACTTGAAACCTATGTAATTTTACTAAGCATTGTCACCCCAATAAATTTTAATTTAAAAAAATTAAGAAAAAAATAAGCTTCCAGAGGTGAGGAAAACAGGTTGCCAACAAAGGAATGACAATAATATTAGCACCCAACTTCTAATCAGCAACACTACACACTAAAACCAATACCTACAAAATTCAAAGGAAAAAATATTTTTAACATAGAATTCTAAAGACAAACTATTAATTCAAATATAAAGGTAAAATAATGCTACATTTTCAGACATGTAAAGACCCCAGAATTTACCTTTTTCAGGAAGTAACTTGAGGATGTTTTCCAACAAAATGTGTGATGTATCAGGATTTGGAATGCAAGTAACAGAAACTGACTCTAGTTAACTTAAGCAGAAAAGGGATTCATTACAAGGTTATCATTTAGCTCACAGAAAGAAGTCTGGAGAATCAGGCAGGAGAAGTCACACTAAGGCCACACTGTGGGAACAGGTGGGTTAGAATGCTGCTACTTGTAGTGCCACCCCCACTTCTGTGACCCCTGGACGTCATCCTACCATCACACGCCACTGCAGTTGAACGCTAACCATCTTCCTGTCTGTTCTCATTTATTTGTAGTCAACTTTGGGATTGTGTTACTCATGCTCTTCAGTGTGTTACTCATGGCATATTATTTTCCTCAGTCCATTCAAGGCTCCTCTTTTGTTTTATTTCATTGTATTATTACTTCTCCCTGTCAGTCCCGATCACCACTCCCATTCTCCTGCTCACCTTAGTGAGTTACACTAGTGTATTTCATGTATATACACTTCCTCCAATCCATCTTCTGTGTTTATTTAGATATATGCATATCCATGAAAATATACAGTCGTGTTGTATATTTATATGAACATTGTATATTTATATTTATTGTGAGTAAATCTCATTGTTTTTTTACCTTTTTCACTCAACACTAGGTTTTGGAGACGTATCTATGAGGCTATAGTAAATTCCACTCATTTCTTTTGACAGAATAGTGGAAATAATCCAACTAGAACAGCAAAACTAAAAAAGAATTTCAAAAAATGAGGATGGTGTTGTTTTCTATTTTGCATCCTATGACTGTGCCACTGTTTGCTTACCCAGTCCCATGGTGATGGACAACTGGGTTGCTTCCAATTCTTCACTGCCACAAACAATGCTAGAACTAACAACCTCAATTATAATTCCTCAAGGACCTAAGTGAGAATTTCTCTGAGATATATACCTAGGAGCACAATTGCTGGCTTGCAGGGTATACATAGACAGTAAGCCCTCACCTAACATCATTAATAAGTTCTGCAACTTTAGGTAAAATGACATATAACAAAACCAATTTTATTATAGGTTAATTGATATAAAAAAGAGTTAAGCTCCTATGACATCTCATCAACATTATAATGAAATGAAGTTGAACAAAACAATGTTCTACTTGCAGGCGGTACTGCCAAATTACTCTCTGGAATATCTGTACCAGTTTATACTTCCGCCCACAGTTTTCCTTTCCCTCACAACCTCATCAGCACTTGATAATATCTGACTTTCTACATGTTGCCATTCTTATAGTGATTTATCATTGTTATTTTAATTTTCAGTTTTTTAATTATTAGCAGAGTTGAAAATCTTTTAATATACTCATTTCCCCTTCTGCAAATCCAAGTTTCCCTCTCTGTTAATTACTCTTCATATCCTTTGCCCATTTTCTTATTGGGTTTACTATCTTCTTTTTCTAGTTATTCATCTTTTGCCAGTTATGCACATTGCAACTATATTCTCCTAATCTATCATCCATCTGTTAATTTTGTATATTCCTGTCTCCATTGTGTTGCTGACTCCAGATTCAAAGCCATGAACAGAGTATTCAGCCCCTGCTGCATGGTGGGCAGGGAAAGGAAGTATCTGACCACCTTCAGTTTCAATAGTCAGAAGTGAGGCCCTGCCTCCCAACAAGACTCACTATTGGGGAATCCCCCCAAACAGGATAGAGATTTAGATGCTAAGAAGCCACTAGAGTTAATTCCTTTGTGTCCAACATCTACACCTACCCTTCTTCCATTATGTACTCTAAAAAAAAAAAAATGCTTCCACCTAATATAATGCCCCATATAATCAACCATGCATTCATTCCCTCTCTAAAGGGAGACAGCAAAAAGTGTGTTAGAATACTTTTGGTGCGAGCAACAGAAAACCCAATTTAAACAGGCTTAAATAATAAATGCAACTTATTGGCTCACTTAACTGAGAAGTCTATAGGCAGGACAGACTTCAGACATGGTATGATCAGGACTATGGTTCCATTTCTCTGTGATTCTCTTGGCTCTGCCCTCTTCATTTGTCAGCTCCATCCTCCGGTAGGCCTTCTGTGTGTTCACAAGATGGCTAACAGCAGTGACCAGACTACGTGCTTCTTGATTCATATCCAAGGGAAGACAGGCCACCTTTTCCCTCAAAAACTGTACAAATGTCCTAAGTTTCAGTGTGATTGGATCATTCCTAAACCAATCGTCACCATGGCAAGGAGGTGAGATTACTCAGATCAGTTTATACCAATAAAGACCTATACCTAGAGCTGGAGGGGGGTCAATCCCACTCAAATTGCATAGTTATTATACAATGGGGGAGGAGAGGAATGGATATTGGAGAACAACCACTACAAAGGAGCAAACTAAGAAAGAGGAATATATGGGGTCCAGGAAAGATTGGGTCTAACCTGGAAGAGTATTGAAGGGATGTCCCAGGATGACAGTTGTGCCACAGGCCTACAGAGCAATCAGTCCAAATTGGAGCAGGAAGATGGAGGGCTCCAGGAGGACGTTATCTGGGAAATAGGGGGATTCAAATGATTTTATACTTTCCTTGAGAATTTGGAACAACTTAAGAAGGAGATAAAGTCAGACAATGCAAGGGAAAAAGAAAGGCAATTAGAAACTCTGGGGGGGGGGGCGTGGGGACTGTAAGAAAAGAAATGTAATCCTAGCACACTAATTGGAGCTTTGGGGAACAACATTTATATAATCATAAGAACATAAACACTTTATTGACTTTAAACTTTTGGAATGACCTGTCAGCAAACTATGAATGACTTAATTATGATTATAGAACAGAATGTAAATGTTACTAATCTTGTTGATATAAAAGTGAAAGTATAAAAGAGAAGTTGAGAGATTTAAAGAGGGAGTATAAATCTATTGCTTAAAGGTACAAAGGTTAGGAATAGAGGATATATAATCAATGACATGGCTATATTAGGGGCACGGGAAGAGGGCAGTTGGGTGGTATAAATAGCAGGAAATCAACAGGTAGTACCTAAAAGAGATAAATAAGTTGATAAATAGAAAACTCTGTATATTATTTAGCAATATGGAGATAATTACCAGAAAAATTAAAAACAAACAGTTAAAATTAAAAAGAAACAGTTATAAATAGTCTAGTATATTTCCAGGTCAAGATGGCAGACTTATCACATGTTTTTCTCCACTCCCATTTGAGGCCTAAATGATAATAAAGGAATTTTTAAAAGTATAAAAAGACAATGATGAAAAAAATGGGAGCAGGTCCATTAGCAAAAGAGAGATTTCAACAAACTTCGTGAAGATAGGAAGTAAATGGAGGAATGGTGACTAATGAAGCATGATAGAGGAAGCCATAGCCTAGAGTGATGGAGGTGATGGCAACAAAGAAGGAGCTGATCTTTCTCTGCAGAAGCTTGGAGTGTCTTGGGTCTTAACAATGCCAGGTATGATGTAAAGTGGGAGTGAGATATGGGGCTGAAAACGGAGATTAATTGGAAGGCTGTATATCAAACTGTTAACCCCCCCACACACACACCATGTGTACAGTTCACAGCAGCCAGGTGTCTACATATTAGGCAAACACCAGAGGGTTCTTACCTAAGGACAACATCAGAGAAAAAAATCTTTGTATTCTGGCATTCAGGGACTATGTAGCACAGCAGTCAGTTCTCTTTCAATCATCCTAAAGGAAAGCCACCAGTCGCCTAGCCCTGCCCCCCATACACAGAGCTTCCAATCGGATTTTTATTGCTACATTCTTAAATATGAGTAAACAATCATGGATCACCAAGCATTTGAGAAAAGACTGCAAATTGAAAGATACCAAAATAAGTAAACAGGGAAAAACAAATCCCAAAGGAAACAGATATTTCAAAGAAAAGAAGGAAATATAAAAATACCTACATTATCCTCAGAAAGATTCAAGACAATAGTGCATCCATTTAACAAGAATAGGCTACTATGAGAAAGGAGAAGAGAACATGAATGGATATTTGGAAATTTTAAAATGTGATTGTCAAAATGAAAAGAAATGCAATAGAAGAGTTGGAAGATAAAATTAAATCTTCTCCCAGAAAGTAAACAAAAACAAAAGGAAGAGAAGGAGAGCTAAGTAAGTAGGGGTGAGGGAGGAAGGAGGAGAGGGAAGGAGAGAAAAGATAAAACCTATAATCAATTTAGAAGGGCTAACATCGAACTTTAAGGAGTCCAGGAGGGAACAAAGATCACAGAAGAGAGGAATGTATCAAAGAAATAAAAGTAATTCCCAGAGTTAAAGAACTTCAAAATGAAGGCACCTAGTGAATGACCAGCACAATGAATGACAAATCCCCAAACCTGAATACATAATTATGAAATTTCAGAACATCAAGAATACAACTTTTAAAAAATAACTATTTAAAGAGGGGGTGGATAGAGTAGAAGTACTTTTCCTTAATCCTTTCCTCAACTACAGCTAAAATCCTGGGACATTATATACTGGGGGTGCCACAAAAATGTATACAAGTGGACACTTTGGTCAATGTTGCTCAAGCAGTAGTTCACTGTAATCAGAAGTGTCTGGACGCTGATGGTAACCACTTTGAGCACCTCTTGTAATTGCAGAAGTCAGACGTGACTTGTATTCATCTTTTGTTATCGGTATATATTGAGTATTACAATTTTAATACAGTTTTCCTTTCTTAAAATGTGTATACATTTTTTGGCACTCTCTGTATTTACATAAGAAGACTCTGAGAGGTGTAAAGAAGAAGGGAAACCTGCTGAGGACCTTAGTAGCAGAGTAGCAACAGGGTGGTAAGTTCCCTGGGTTTGCTTTTCACCTCACATAACCCAGACTCAGTGCTGGAGAAGGTGGTAATTACATAATAACCACTCTACTCCAGCCAAACACCACAGAAAAAAACTGTGGTCCCACTTGCAAAGGCAAAGTGGGGAGTCTCGACTTCCCCCTAACTGAATATAAAGAGTCACCCCTCCCCCTTCCTGCTGGGGTGGTATCAGTGAAGATTGAGTGGGGAGCCAGGACTCCCATCCCCCATCCAAGAGTAATGATGAAACTTACCCCCTGGGGTGTCAACACAAACTGACTGGATTCTGGACTTCCACATCCACCTGGCAGTAACAAAGCAGTATCCCTCTTATGCTGCCATTCAGAACAGTGTCTGAGGAGGCAAGCTAAAACAAAATATTTAAGTAAGATCCAGAGTCTCAAAACACAATATGCCAAATGCCCAAATTTCAATCGGAAATCACTCATCATACCAAGAACCAAGAAAATCTCAACTTGAATGAGAAAAGACACTCAATAGACTCCAATACCAAGATGACAGAGATGTTAAAAATTATCTGCAAGGGTTTTTAAGAAGCCATCATAAAAATGCGTCAGTGTACAATTAGGAACACGTTTGAAACAAATGAAAATAATAGAAACTTCTATTTCAGTAAAGAAATAGAAAACATAAAGAAGAACCAAATGGAAATTTTAGAACTGAAAAATACAATCACCAAAACAAACAGCTCAATGGACGGGCTAACAGAAAAATAAAAAGGACAGAGGAAAGAATCAGTGAACTTGAAGATAGTACAATAGACATTACCTAATCTGGAAAACAGACAGTAAATAGACTAGGGGGACAAAGTGAACAGAGACTATACCAAAATATCTAACATTCATATGACCGGGGTTCCAGAAGGAAGAGAAGAAAAAGAGATGGGGCAAGTTACCTATAAAGCAATGAGACACAGACTGATATCAGACTTCTTATCGCAAAAAATTGGGTGCCAGAAGAAAATGGAGCAATGCCTTTAAAGTTCTGTGGGAAAATGACATTGAACCTCAAACTTCATAGCCAAGTATAAGGATGAAATAGATATTTTCAGACATGCAAAGACTCAGGAAGTCTACTTCCTACATAGCCTTTCTGAGAAAGTTTCTTGAGAATGTGCACTATCAAAACAATGGAAAAAAGACAAGTGTCCATCAGATACCCTACAAAATCTTTACAACATTATTGATTATATTCTCCAAACTATGTTTCATATCCCCGTGGCAATCTTGTGGTTACCAACTTGTGCTTTCTAATCCCCTCACCTTCTCCCTCATCCCCATCCCCCTCCCATCTAGAAATCCTCAATATTTTCCTCTATGTCTCTGAGACTGTCTCTGATTAGTTCATTCATTTATTCTTTTCTTTAGATTCCACATATAAGTGAGATCACATGGTATTTGTCTTTCTCTGTCTGACTTATTTCACTTAGCATAATGTTCTCTAGGTCCATCCATATCGCTGCAAATGTAAGATTTCATTCTTATTTATGGAGCACAGCACAGGGAGTAGAGTCGATGGAAGTGTAACAGCTATATACGATGTCAGAGGGATAGTAGATTGGGGAGGGGAGTTATCACTTTGTGAGGGGTGCAAATGTCTATTACATTGTTTTGTACACCTGAAACTAATTTATAAGTACCGTGAAACTAATTTAAAAAGTGGAAAAAAATAAAGAAAACAAAAACCCTGGGAACCAGTAAACAGTGGGTATAACCAAGGAAAGCAATGAAGGGAAAGACAGCTTTCCACCAGGTGTAGAGAGCTACTAAGTCCAGATTTGAGAAAGGGGATGGAGGGCTCCAGAAAGAAGGTCTCTTGGGGGGAAAAGTGGGCTTGATGGAATATTTGATGTAATAGAGATTGTGAAAAGAAAAACAAATGGAATATACAATACAGTAAAATAGTGAAAGAGAAAAAAGAATTAGAAACTTGAGGAAAAATGAAAAACCACTACAAGGAAAAAATTATAAAAGTACATTAATTGGCTCTGCAATGAATATGTATAGTCATATTAATATAACTGTCTATTGCTTTTCAACCTTTAAAATCAAACTATCAAACTATAGATAAAACACACACAAAAAAACTTAGTCGTGATTACAGAACAGAATTCAGTGTTATCAATTTTGACAATATAAAAGACCAGATGACCGAAGTTGGGAGGTTGATGGTGGGGAAGAGAGCAAAACTAAAAGATATTATCATCTAACAAAGTTCTGGTCAAGAAATAAGGAAGATAAAAACAGCTACACAAGCAGGACACTTCCTGAAGGAACGGATGGAAAAGTGATGACCGAGTGGATACAGGAAAGAACAAATGAGCAAGTGAATGAGTACTTATATTAATGCATGAAAAAAGAAGCCAACATGTAAATGAAAAAAATACCTGTACCGGTGAGAGTTATGAGGGAAAGAGTGAGTGAGCTTCCACCTCTGTGTCTTGGTTCAAACCCACCTGGAAGAGCTTCTGCCCTGCTCTTCTAAAATGCACAGCATGGTGTTAGCCTCTTTTAGATGACAAGGAACAGACACATTCAAGTTAGAGATGGAGATTTATTGAAGCATTCCCAGAGAAATAAGGAAGATAAAAACAGCTACACAAGACGACTGGATTAAGAAACTGTGGTACATTTATACAATGGAGTATTACGCAGCCATAAAGAAGAAAGAAATCTTACCATTTGCAACAACATGGATGGACCTAGGGAACATTATGTTAAGTGAAATAAGTCAGACAGAGAAAGACAAGTACCATATGATCTCACTTATATGTGGACTCTAAAGAATAGAATAAATGAACAGACTAATCAGAAACAGGTTTGGAGACATAGAGGAAAAACTAGGGTTGCTAGATGGACGGGGGGTAGGGATACGGGGGAAGGTGAGAGGTTTAGAAAACAGTCGGTAACCACAAGATGGCCACGGGGTTTTGAAAATTAATTTGGGGAACGTAAGCAATAATGTAAAGATTTTGTAGGGTATCCGATGGACACGTGTCCCATTTGGGAGACCACCTCAGGGATGATGCAGATGCCTGATCTCTGCACTGTACACCTGAAGCTGAAGCTGAGCAATAATGAATGCCAACTATAATTTTATATAAATATATATATGTATATATGTGTATATATTTTGTATGTATATGGTTACAGGAAGCGGAGTACAGCATTAGGAATAGAGACAGTGGAAATGCAATGGCTCTGTGCGATGTCAGAGGGGTAGTGGATGGGGTAGGGGAGTTCACACAGTGTGAGGGATATAAATGGTAAACGTCTAAGTTTTGCTTTGTCTTGTGCACCTGAAACTAATAAAATTATATTTAAAAAAGAGAAAAGAAAAACAGCTACACAGGCAGCCTCACGGAAGAGCAGAAACTTGAAAATGGTTCATGATCCAAAGCAGCTCTAGAGCCTGGTTTATCTCGTCACTCCCCTCAGCTGCAGGCATCTGTTGATCCCTTCCCTTGTGTTTCCCAAAATGGTGACTCAACTTCTTTCTGGCTGCATTTATACTCCTACTGCTACTGACAACCTTCTCTCTGCTCCCTTCCTCGCTAGCCCGGGGCGTTAGGGGCCTCACAGCTTGTGGACCTCCTGGCACCTGCAGCTTCCTGGCTTCTAGGGCTTCAGTTCCAAATAGTCTGGGGCTTCTCTGTGTTGTATCTTCTTCTGCTTGCCTTGTACCATGTTTCCCCGAAAACAAGACCTAGCCGGACCATCAGCTCTAATGTGTCTTTTGGAGCAAAAATTAATATAAGACCCAGTATTATATTATATTAATTATATTACATTACATTATATTAAAGACCCTGTCTTATATTATATTAAGACTGGGTCTTATGTTCATTTTTGCTCCAAAAGACGCATTAGAGCCGATGGTCCAGCTAGGTCTTATTTTTGGGGAAACACGGTAATTCCTGCTGCCTCTTCAATGCCTGTTGCCTTGCTGAGATGTGGTTCGATACCTGTGGCTCTTTCAGTGTCTTCACTTCTGTTGTCTCATGGATCTTATCTGCTTGAGCCTTCTGCTGCCGTATGGATCTCAGATTCAGGGTTTTGTCTCATGGTTTCTTTCCTCATGGCTCCTGCTACATCGTGGCTCCAAACGCTTCATGGCTTCTGTGTCCTTTTGGCCCATTGTTGGCTTCATGCTTCATGGCTTCTGCTATCTTGTTGCCCCATGTTCTCATGCTACAAATGTCTCATAGCTTCTGCAGGGTTCTCCTTGCTTTTGCTATTTGGTTTATGGCACCCCTCATGCACTACCACTTCTGTCTCACTAAACTCTAACTAATTGTTCATTTCTTCTGAATGCCTCACACTCAGCCTCACTGAAAAATGATCTGGTTGTTTCATACATTGGTCATTCGATACAGACCGTCCCTATGAGGCAGACTTCTTACATCAGTCCACTTAACAGGCCACTGGCCAGCCTAGAGATTGGCTGTCCTTGAGTCCCACACTATCCCAGTCTAATCATCTGTGGCCAGGGTTATGAGGTCACATGTACAGAGCATGGCCACTCAGGGTTAAGAAATGCCTTAGAAGGGACTGTGGGCATGGCAGGCTTGCTGAAGGTTTCCAGAAGAGGGCAGTGTCATTAGCAAACTTCTTTTTTGTCAATCGGGACTTTTCTTGCATCTTTAAAATATCACAAATAAGTCTGAGGAATCATTCGACATCTTGGTGTTTCTGTAGCTGGACCACGTAGATCTTATTCATCAGCCTGCTGAACTGTTCCTTTTTCAGAAACATAGATACCACTCAAAATTTTTCTGATATCCTTGTTTTTAACTGTTGTGGCTTATTGAATCACAGTAGCTGAATTTGATACAAATTCAATATCATTTCCTTCAAAAATTAACTCATCTTTCTGGGCTTGAGATACTGAACAAGGAACACCCAATTTCATGTGGACCCCATGGATGATTCTTCACCCAAGAAACTTCACATTTCAACAAGATAACCATTCTCCTGAATAACACCGTTGATGAGGAAGTGAGCATACACAGACCTCATCTTTTAACGGAAGCCCAGTGTTACATCCTTGATTATATTACGTACGAGACTACAGATAGGAGCCGGTTCCTTTCTATTTCCCCATCATTTGTCAACCTGGAGCCTCTTCTTTCCTTTCCAAGGAGACTGAGTTCTACATTGATACGATCGAAGTCCCTCCGCAGGGTGCCTCTGGGGTCCTTCCAAATAAGTGTGCGTCACTTCACAGTGACGTTGACATTTTCTGGAATGTCCACAGACTGATTCTGAGAATGGTCTTCATCCTCGCAGTAGAAGCGGCAAAAAGCAATTGGCGAGCTTCTTGTTTGGCCTGTCCAGTGTATCGACCTTCAAGGACAACCTAAGTCCACCTCCTCCCTGGCCACCTCTGCCTGTCCTGATCTGCGATGGGGGAGACCAAGGCTCTAGGGGTGATGTGGAAAGGAAACAGGTTCCCGTTCTGGCTCCAACACTTCCTAGTAGTAGGGCCTTGGGGAAAGTTCCTTCCGCTCCAAGGGCCTCAGGAAGGGGTTGAGCAGTCTGTAAGTTCCTTCACAGGTCTGACATCTGGACATCTCACTTTAGGTTACTGCAAAAGGGATGTGAGTCTTACCTTGGGGAGCCCTCAAAAACACCTCCTGAGGTAGGAAAGGTAAGTCTGAGTCCTGACTTGGAAGAGCCTCACTGCATGCAGGTGGTGCTTAGCCAAGATTTATTGAACTAGATGAATGAATCAATGGCTGGTGGCTGGGGGAGACCACACAGCACAGAGAATGGTTAACTTGAGGGAGAAATTCCAATTGCTGAGGAATCTGGAAGAAGATTCTGATCCAGATGGATGAGGAATGACTGGGCTACGGGAGGAATCTTGGCTGTTAACGGGACCCCTTCTATCCTCAGTCAGCCTCCATATCCAGTCATCAGTCACCAAGTCTCATCCATTATCGTCCCGTAACAGCTCACACCTTATCACCTCCAATCCATTCCCGCTGCCCTGGCCTTTGAGGAGGCCTCCTGGTAGTAGACTGGTGCAAAAGTAATTGCGGTTTTTGCAATTATTTTTAACCTTTTAAACCGCAATTACTTTTGTACCAACTTAATATTTTCAAGTTTCCCAACTAACCTCCGTCTCTTTCTCTCCCTGACAAATGCATTCATTGATGCATTCACTCATTCAGAAACTATTTATTGGGTGCCTGTTTTAAGTCAGGCACTGTGCTTTCGCTGGGACTATAGCAGTAGCCAGATAACCCTGGGCCCACCCTTGTGGTGCTTACCGCTTACTCAGAGACAAAATAAGCATACACAATACACTGTGAGAACTGAACAGCAGGGAAACTACAGTCATGGGAGCATACAGCATGAGCATCTAAACCGATCCATTTCCATACTGGCTGGGCAGGCAGGTCTTTTTTTTTTTTTTTTAATTCACATCTGATCCGGAGTCTCTCCTGCTTAAAATCATTTCATCATGGCTCCTTCACAGCCTTCATGCTACAGTTCTCAAACTTGGCTGTAACCTGAAGTCACGTGCTGACCTTTATAGCACTCGATTCTGAGGCCCCACCTCAGAGTTACTGAAACTGAATTTTTAGAGGTTGGGGCTGGGACACCCCATGTGTTTCTGGTGTGTAGCCAGTTTGGGAACCACACTGCCCCACGAGATAAATCTGAACTCTGTAGCCAGGTTCTGAGGACCCTCTTCAAATCTGGTTCCTACCTCTCCAGCTTCATTTCCTGCAGCTCCCCCCACCCTATGCTTCAGTGTTTCTGAACTGCTTTGCTGTTTCTTGCCTTCAGGTCTTTGTGCATACCAACTCCTCCACTACCTGGAAACTCCTTCCACTTCCTCAACTTGCTAATTCCTACCAGTCCCTCAAGGCTCAGCTCAGATGTTACCTCTTAGAGGTAAGCGTCCTAGAGGATGCTTTCCCTTAACCCTAGTACCTAAGCAAGATGCCCCTCTTCTTTCTGTGCTTCTCTCAGAACACTGTTCACACTGTAGGGTTAGCAGTTGTTTTATGAGTTTCTTACCCAACTGGAGAGTGAGCTCCTCGAAGGCAGGATAAAGACTTGACTCATGTTTGCATTTCTGGTGCACGACACTGTGACCCCCCGAGTGAACTGCCCCATTGCAGGTAGACACGGTCATGGGGTCCTCTTCAACTCCCAGAACAAGGCTACAGGGCCCAGAGTATAAGGGATTCAACCTAGCGTCCTCCAGTGATCCCTAAGGAAGCTAGTCAGATCCGGCTTCCTCTTGGAAACACACCGCGCTTGCTGCTCTGCTCTCCTCTGAGCACAGCCTACACGGAGCCACGTCCCCTTGTGAGGATATGAGGCAGGATGGCACAATGGGAAAGCACTGGGCACGCACAGAGGATTCAAGCTGAAGTCTAGGCTCTGCCACTGAAACACTCGGTTCTCAGACATGTCATGTCACCTCTCCGGTCCTCAGGATTTGAGTCCTTCGTAGTACTTGTGTCCCTGTGGGCCAGGGCCCTAGCGCAAGGCATCTCATGCAATCCTTTCCACCCTGTGAAACAGGAATTCGTTATCCAGATTATTACCCACACCTACTGAATTCGATTTCCAGGGAAAGCAGAGCAAGGAGCGCCACATCCCTTGGACGTGCACCAGGAAACTGCTGCTTTGCATTATAAGCCCTTCTGTACTGTTTATTTTCTAACCAGTGTATACATTGCTTTGATTTTTGAAAAGGAAAAAGCTTTACAAATGATTCCAGTGCAGTCGAGATTGATAACCAGCCTCACAGTGGAGAACGCCCAAGACTGAATCGGAGCGCCTAGGTTCACGCCGTCACTGCTACCTCACAGCTGGGTCACTTAAGCTTCCTGGGCCTGTTTGCTCATCTGTAAATGGGGAGAATAGCAGTCATTACCTTTCAAGGCCTGTGATTATCTAGGTGCCAACTAATTTGCTTCAGACACATTTCATTTCGTTCTCCCCACACTGCTGCAAGGTAGGCCGCTATTATCTCCTTTCCTACGTGAGGAAACTGGGGCTCAGAGAGGTGAAGTAATGGGCTCGTTTCTATAGCTGGCACTGGAACCAGGGTGACTCCCAAACTATGCTCTCCCACATATGCCAGTACTTCCCAAACTACAGCACACACTCCCACAGCGGTGGTAGGGGCCTTCTTTAGTTCAACACAGACACATTTTGTTTTGTTTTGATAGTTATGTCTTTTAATATGCATTACAAAAAACATAACACATCAAACCCGTGATTTCATAGATATAACTACTTAGGATGAAACTCAAATAGGTAACAATGTTAGACCTAAGACGACCTCAGAAAAATATTGAGTAAATAGTACAGGAGGGCAATTTGGAAGTATCTATTAAAAACAAAAATATAAATAGTCTATGACTGCAACTCAACTTCTAGGAATCAATCATAGGCAAATTTTCATATACCTACACACACACGCGACGCTCCTATGTGGTATTCTGTAATAGCAAAATAGTCTTACTATTATTCCAAGAGAGACGGGTAAGGAAAATACGGTAGAGTCATATGACGACAATCTACACAGCAATTACAAAAGGATGATCTGAAGCTACTAGCAACATGCATTCGTCTCAAAAACTTTGAAGAAAGCAAACTGCAGAACAATTTCATGTGCCATTTGCATTAAACACAATAACATTTCCAATGAATTCGTATATGTAAGTCTTAAAACAAAGTCTAGATAGATGTACAATAAAGAGAATAGCAGTTAAGGGTGGGGGGGAATGGCAGTTCAACGAGGCTAGCTTTATTTCTAATAATCTAATTTCTTAAAAAGAATGAATTCGTGCATTACTTGGGTAGTTAGTACTGATTTGACTTTTAAGAAAGAAAAATGCAGTGTATGGATTGGGACAAGGTAATGGTGTGACAGGGTCTGTGAACGAGCAAAGGCTGACCTCACGGAAGCAGGCTGCGCCGTCTCGGCAGTCTCTGCAGCTTATGTGCTTAGTTCCCCAAAGGAACGTCATGTGTCATTAACCGGGGTATGACCCAGGCTACCTCTCCCCTACTTCCTCACAACTCACGTCGGGGCTCATATGACAAATGCTACAGGTTTCCTTCGACCCTCCGCTTACCAGGTAAACCCCATCAGTGCTCTGGAACTTTCCCAGTAGCCAGTGCATTCAGCATCTCCCAGATTCGGAGGCTCCTTTAGTCCCTGAAAACTGGGATCAGAAGCCCTCAGGGGTCCAGGCATGAGAAGGCTGTATTCTGAGGGGTTGGCACCTAGTGGACTCCAAGCAGGGATAAGGCCTCCAGTGAGGAGCTTGACATTATTAAATCCTGAGGTAGGTAATACTACTAGCCTCATTTCATAGATGAGGAAACTGAGGCACAGAAAGGTCTAATTAGTGAGTGATTAAAAAAAATGGGACTAAAACCTGCAAGTATCTGTCCCCAGAACCCATTCTGCTCCTAGTGCCTGACCAAATCCTGCGTTTATCGAGGTCCAGCTCAAATGTGACCGTCCCCAAGAAGCCTGGAGGTGACCATCCTCCTCAAATTCAAAGTGCCTATACACGTGACCCAACTGCCACAAGGACCCCGAAACCCACTGCATCTCCTTAGTAGGAGGGATCACGTCTCATTCAGTTCTGTATTCCTAGCAAAGAGCCTGACAAACAGAGGGCATTGTGTTTGATGAATACACAAATAAATAAAAACACAAATGAGTGAATGAGGGCAGTTCCATGTGACTGCCTGACGCCTATGAGGTCCTGAAAACCTTTGCCCAGCTCTGGGGTGCTGTCACACTAAGCTCTTGGAGTCAAATTCAGCCCAGTCTCCTTCTAAAATGGGTCTCCAATATCTTCATTATTTCACAAACACTCTCACATGCACACATGCGGACGCACACATACACACACCCACACAAGCAAAATGCAAGGGGCCTCATAGACCCATGATTATGGGTAGATATTGGGGGGGAGGAACTAGGAAGGGGAAGAGGGGGATGGGCAGATGGCCCTGTCCAGCTCAGTTCAGTTCAGCTCAGCTTCGCACCTCCTTCCAGAGGCCAGGACGCTCGCTCCCGGTAGCTCAGGGGTTTTTGCTCCAGACCTAACATCACCTCTGTTCCTCTTCATGCTGATAGCAGTGCCGAAATTCCATGACTACAGCAAACAGGGACAGGAGGTAGGGGAAGGTTGGCAGCCAAATATCCAGAGAGTGGAAGAGGGGCAGCTTAGGGATCCAGACAGCGCACGAGGGCAGAACTGCTGCTACTGCTCATTGGGGTTGGGGTTGGCATCTGGGTACTTGGTGAGGTCAAAGGTCAGGACTTTGCTGATCACACAGTCCCCTTGCTGGAGGAGGGAGGAAAAGGAAAAGGAAATTGTGAGCAGAGAGTAAGAGGCCTCTAGCATCCCAGGGGTGGGGGCCGCAAACCCTCCTCCTTCCACACCTGCCCAAAGCCCAGGCAATGCTTCTCTCTGGGTGCGAGGGGAATGCACTCCATCCTATGTACCTTCTCTCCCTGCCTACCTCTGCCCTCTCCTTTCTCTGCTGTCTGGCTGCTTCTGCTTGGCCTTTCCACCTGGCCCCAAATGCAACGGCCCTGTCCAGCTGGGCTGCCTAAGCCTCCAGGGCAGGGTTCCAACAAGCCCAGATGGCCATTCAGGACCTAAGTCTCTGTGCTCCCCTGCCGCCATGCCCCTCCACTGCGGCCTTTCCTTCCTGCCTTGGGCAGTCTGGCAGGGAGTGGGGCTGGCATCTGAGCCAGGCCTGCCCTACCTCGGGGTAGACTCCAATGAGACTCTCAGCCTTGGTGTAGAACTCCTCCTTGAGAGAGATGACGATGGCCTGGAAGTTGCAAGTTGACTGCTCCTTGATGTAATTGGCCACCTGTGGGAGGGGCCAGCAGGCACTCAGCAGGGCTGAGGCCCTAACACTGCCATGTGTTTTCCAGTCAGAACCACAGGCAGAGGGGTGGGGTGGGAGGGGGAGGGCAGGGGGAAGAGATAGTGAGAGAAGGTCACTCACTAGCACAGCGTGGATGACCCTGGGCCCAGGCTCCCAGGCACAGAGAACAGGAGCAGAAACAGCGAGGGCACACTCAGGAGTTGCTCCCTGAAATCCAGCCCTAACTTAGGGGCCTCCTTCCCGGGCCCCGCTTTCCTTGCACCCACCTTGCCAATGTTGGTGTTATCCAGGGCAGCATCGATCTCATCCAGGACGAAGAACGGGGCTGGCTTGTAGCTGGGAAGGAACCAGTAAGTGAGATCACACTGCTGGGGTGCGGTGCGGTGCGGTGCGGTGGGACAGCCCCCGGGCCCATCACAGGTGAGCTTCCCCTCCACTTCTTCAGAGACTTAAAAACCCAGGCCTTCATGTTCCCTGAGCCTCTAAAGGCCTATAGACCAACTGAGCTCTCCTCTGCATCAGCCCTATGCTCCCGGAGCCTGCAGAACCAGAAGACATGGTCCTCTCCGGAGCTTCCAAGCTGGCTGTGGAGATAAAGGTGTGCCAGGCTCTGGCCATACCAGGCAGGCTACATGGATGTGTGGCCCCCCCCACCTGCACCATGCGGTCAGGTCTCGCTGCCTGTACACGTACTGCGCCCTCCCTCTGAAATGCCTACTGGTCTCCCTGGTCAACTTCTCCTCATTCCATGCATTTCCTGCTCAAGTGTTACCTGCTTACTCACAACCTCCGCCCGCTGGGTGGTGTCCCACCTCTGTGCATCCACCCTCACCCATCATAACACTCAGCTCACTGTCTGTTTGCACATCTGGCTTCCACTAGACCATGAGCTCCTTGAGGACAGAGAGCATGTCTGACTCATCTGTGTCTCTAACCCCCTAACAGGGTCTGGTACAGAGCAGCCCTCAAGAAATGTTCGCTGAATGATACTATACAATTAAGCACTAAGTTGTGGGGGTCAGGTTCAGTACGACTGGCATTTAGGAGGGGAAGGGCAGGGAAGGCCGGTGGTGAAAGCAGGCTTCCTAGAGAACAGGAGGAGAACGAGACGTAAAGGGGCAGCAGGTGCCAATCAAGCTAGATTTGCATGGAAAGGGCTGAGTAGCCAGCAACCACGGGAGCAAAAGCCTGGTGGTAGGCCTGAATACCTGCGGGAGCCAGTGAGGGAGGGCACGCTGCGTGGAGGAGGGTGGATGGGGAACACGGGTCTAGGAAAGCAAGGACAGATGTGCTGTAGTAGGCAAGGAATCAGGGATGCAATCCAGATTCCACCAGACCATCTTCACCTCTGCAGACCTCTGCACATCCTTGGGCCCCAGAGAGACTCAGTTCAGTCTCTCTGCCAACTGCCCTGGGGGCCACAGCCTTACCTGTGGATGGCAAAGAGCAGGGCCAGAGCTGCCACTGTTTTCTCCCCCCCTGACAAGTTGTCCATAGGCCGGAAGCGTTTGCCAGGGGCCACGCAGTTGTAGTTGATGCCATCCAAGTAGGGCTCCTCAGGGTTTTCAGGGCCCAGGAACGCCTAGCGGGGAGGTAGATGGATCTGGGTCTAGGTCTGGATGGGGATGGGGGCAGGAAGCCTAGAGGGAAAGGCAACTGAGGATGGTAGGAGCTGGATGGGTAAGGGGCTCCAGCCTACCTGGGCACTGCTGTTGCGGGACAGGGCCTTGTAGATTTCATCAATGTTAGTGGCCACAGACTCAAAACAAGCATTGAAGCGGTCAAAGCGCTCCTTCTTGATCTGTTCGAAGGCCTGCTTGGCCTTCTTGGCTCGCTTTCGGGCCGCCTCAAACTCTGCCACGAGAAAGAGAGAGGTTACCCCTCAGTGCCCGGGTTCTGCCAAGGCTGAGGACCATGCTCTGGCAAGAACAGCCTGCAAATGACAATCCACAGAGCAGGGACATCCCAGAGAGGGAGAGGAACGCCAGGGGAGGGTCCCAGGAAGACGGTCCCACAACCCCCTGTATCCAGTGGGCCAGCCACATAAACACAGATTCTCCCCTGGGCTCTACCAGCAAGCAGCTGTGTGACCTTGGGCAGGTCATTCACTCTCTCTGAACCTCACCAGTTTTCCATTCAAGAAAACACGTGTGATAACCCCTACTGTTCAGGCTTCTTGGGACTTTCAAGAAAGCATGTGAAAACGGGAGTTGCTGTGATGCACCCGCCAGGCCTGACACACCTCCAGTCTCCTGTCTTCATCTCAGACCCAAATAAAAGGGGAAAGTCCTACCATCTGAGGTCTCCTGGAACTTGTCTCGGACACTCTCTAGCTTTTCCATGGCCTTCATGTTGGGGGCAGCAATGCGCTGCAGCACACTCTGCTGCTCGTTCAGCTTCTGCTGCAGTGTGTTCATCTCCTGCTTGATCTCCTCCTCAGCCTGGGCGTCCTGTAAATCCAAGGCACAGCAATAGCAAGAAGGGCCAGGCACCCAGAGCTGCTTGATCGCATGGGGCCTGGGGGCCTGTTCCCATGTGGAAGGCAGGTTCTTCCCCCAGCTCGGTTCCTCTCATAGAAACCACTCCCACCAGCCCTGGAAATAACAGGCTGACCCTGCTTTCCCATCTCGAGTCCTTCCCCCAGGCTCTGTCAACCTCTCCGTCTCTTAGGAGGAGCAGCTGGTGGTGCCCCTCTCTGGCTCTCAGCCCAGGCCACGAGCCAGCATCATCCCAGGGTGACCTAGAGGCTCCCACACAGACTGGTCTGCACTCCACAATGAATAAGGCAACTCACGTTTGCTGTCCCGATCACTGTATCTGAGCAAATCCCAGTTGAGTTTGGTTTTAGGTTTTATGGATATGGCAATGCATGTCTGGGCTTGTGCCTTTCTGCCACATCTAGTCAATAACTATTCACTGAATGGGGGCCTTGGGGCCCCCACGTCCTGTGAACCATAGTTCCTGTGCTCACAGAGCTCACGGACTAACAGAGGAACGCATATAAGCGAATAATGAGAACACTATATGGTGATACCACGACAGTGCTAAACACACATGCCAGGCGAGCACACAAGGGCTCCTAACTCAGAGTCCAGGGCTCGGGAAGGCTTCTAGAAGGTGTTTAAGCGCAGGCCTACGGGATGAAAGGTGACGACGGAGCAGGAACAGTCTTCTAGGCAGCAGACTGAGCATCATACGCAAAATCAGGGCTTTGCTCATGGTTCATTCAAGGAATTCAAAGCAATTCAAATAAACTTCAAAAGCCCCCACATACACACAAAAAAGGCAATTCAATATGGCAATAGTAGCAACTGTGTGCACGTGTGCGCGCACGCACGGGTGTTAGGGGGAGAGACAAGGCAGCCTGCTGACGAAGGACCTTTCAGGTCTTGTAAGAGGTTTGGACTTTATCACACAGGAGGTGAGACATCACTGAACGACTTCAAGCACAGGAAGAACGAGAACGTATATGCATTTTAGAAAAGCCCTTCTGATCTCTCTATACTGCTATAAAGTGGTCCTCAGGATATGTTGTAATGAAATGTGAAAAGCATACAATACAATGCTATCTTTTATCTGAGAGAGGGACTATGAACATATTTGCATACAAATATATTTGCATTTGAAAAGTACAGCAGAAAAAAGGATAAACCACAAACTAACTACAACGGTTACGCATGGAGGAAGGGAGGTAAAGGGGACAGGAAAGGAAGCTAAACTTCTCTTCATGTACCTTGTACCATACTTTTGGTTTTTAGAACCATATAAAGATTTTACATAATTATAAATTAAATCAAAATGTGAAAAACACTGGGTAAAAAAATTGTTGGGGAACAAGACAGTCACAAGATACCCAAGAATTACCCTAAAGATCACTAACTACTTACAAAGGTGAAAATGTTTAGTGTTGAGATCTGGCAACTGATATGTTAACTGAGGATCAAACTTTAGCATCACAAATATGGGACATGCTGACATTCTACACCTACTGGCATAACACGATAAAAGGTACACAGCATTGCCAATGACATGTTCTTGTCAAACAATTAGTTAACCATCCATCAAGCCTCCAGGCTAGGTCAAACTTCCAATTTACAGGAAGAACAAGTTAAACAATAATGAAAGGAAACTAAAGAGACAGGACAACCAGAAGCAATATGTGAATTCTGATTGGATCATAGTTTAAAACAAACAAAAAAACCTATAAAAGACACTTTTGGAACAACTAGGGAAATTTGAATATGGCAGAACATTAGATGTTAAATTACTATTAATTTTCTTGGGTGCAATATGCAATTGTGGTTATAGAGGAGAATCCCTTGTTCTCAGCATGCTGAAGTATTTAGAATTGAAGTCTACAACTTCCTTCAAATGGTTCAGCAAAAAGAAAAAGATCTAGTGCGGAGGGAGGGAGGGAGGGAAGGAGGGAATCAAGAGATGAGACAGAAAGTACACGGGCAAAATATGCATTGGTGAATCTAAGGTGAAAGACACGTGGATGCTCACTACACTATTCTTTCAATTTTTCTATAAGTTTGAACATTTTCAAAATTAAAGTTGGAAAAAGTAAGTCAAAATGCTAAAAAAAAGCAATCCCTTAAAAACTGGAAACAAAGAAAGCTGACTATAAACATTAAGCTGGTTAAACATTTAAGAATTTTTTCAAATTACTTTAAAACATAGGCAACACGACTGTACAGGCCCAATGAGCCATTACCTTAATGACAAAAAGAACCTCAAGGAAATCTTAAACAGCATTCAATAATTAAATTGTTACTAATGATATCTAATTGTGATTTTCAGACTATTATATACAGAATAGCAAAAAGTAAATACGTTACTATGTTAGTGCTGCTAGGAACCAAGATTTTGAGCAAGAATAACTGGAGACTCAAATATAAAATCAATGATGTTAAACTGTGAGAATTACAATTTCAATTGGAAGTATCAACACAAAATCATAATACATTTTCCTTCAAAGTGAAAAAAAATGCATTTCTTAGCCTAGTCTACTGAAAAGTTCTAGAAGCACCAAGCAGCGCAGCAGTCATGAGCACTCCAGTGTCCAGATGGTTTGTTCTGAGCTTTTTATCACTCATACCCAGCTCCTACTCCCGACTTAGGCAGATGTTGACCACCCACAGGCATCGCTCTGGTAGTCACTAAATAATAGCATTTCTCACTAAAAGAAATCAGACCTTCTAGGAGAAATGGCTAATTCTAGGTCTTGGCGTGGGACATGTAGAGGATGATGAGCCTGGACATATCAGAAAGCAAAGAAGATACAAAAGACTACAAGAGCTCTGTCAAAATGATTCACAGCCACATGCAATAAAATGAAAAGCCACGTGCAAAAGAATGAAACTGGACTGCTATCTGTCACCATGTACCAAAATTAACTCAAAATGGATTAAAGACTTAAGCATAAGACCTGAAACAATAAACCACACGGAAGAAAGCACAGGTACTAAACTTATGGACCTGGGGTTCAAAGAGGATTTTATTAATTTGACCTCAAAGGTAAGGGAAGTAAAAGCAAAAATAAACGAATGGGACTATATCACACTAAGAAGCTTCTGCACAGCAAAAGAAGCCATCAACAAAACAAAGAGGCAACCAACTGAATAGGAGAAGGTATTTGCAAACAACGCCTCCGATAAGGGGCTAATAGCCAAAATATATAAAGAATACATACAACCCAACAACAAAAAAACAAACAATCCAATTAAAAAATGGACAGAGGACCTGAACAGATATTTCCCCTAAGAAGACATACAAATAGCCAACAGATATATGAAAAAATGCTCAACATCACTAATCATCAGAGAAATGCAAATCAAAACCACAATGAGATACCTCCTCACCCCAGTCAGAATGGCTGTCATCAACAAGACAAATAGTAACAAGTGTTGGAGAGGCTGTGGAGAAAAAGGAAGCCTCATACACTGCTGGTGCGAATGTAAATTAGTACAGCCACCATGGAAAAGAGTACGAAGGTTCCTCAAAATATTAAGAATAGAACTACCATACATATGACCCAGCAATCCCCCTTCTGGTTATATATCCCCAAAAATCTGAGAACATTTAGTCATTAAGATATATGTACCCTGATGTTCACTGCAGCATTATTCATGGGGCCAAGACATGGAAACAACCAAAGCGTCCTTCGATAGATGATTGGATAAAGAAGTTGTGGTATATATACACAATGGAATGGAACTACTCGGCCATAAGAAAAGATGAAATACCGCCATTTGAGACATGAATGGACCTCGAGATTACCATTCTAAGCGAAATAAGTCAGACAGAAAAAGCCAACAACCATATGCTTTCACTCATATGTGGGATATAAAACTGAAAGCAACAAAGGAACAAGACAAACAAACAAAAACTCTTAGTTTAGACAATAGTTTGGTGGTTACCAGAGAGTAAGGGGAGAAGAGGGGTAGGAGAAGAGGGTAAATGAGGTCAAATATATGGTGATGTATTATACAAATGTACACCTGAAACCTATATAATTTTACTAACCAATGTCACCCCAATAAATTTAATAAAAAATAATTTAAGAAAAGAAAAATGTGAAAACACTTATTCGTAAAGATATAGGTATACCTTTGTTCATTGTAGCATTATTTATAATGGCCCAGACATGGAAACAACCTAAGTGTTCTTTGACAGATGATCAGATAAAGAAGATGTGGCACATATATACAATGAAATACTACTCAGCCATAACAAAGATGAAATAGTGCCATTTGTGCCAACATGAATGGATCTGGAGGGTATTATGCTAAGTGAAATAAATCAGATGGAAAAGGGAAAAAAACTGAATTTCACTCATATGTGGACTATAAAACAAAAAGTAACAAACAAAACAAACAAAAATAAACTCGTAGATAGAGACAACAGAATGGTGGTTACCAGAGGGGAAAGATGGTGAGAGGAGGGAGAAGTGAGTAAAGGGGGTCAAATATATGGTAACAGAAGGACACTAAACTTCGGTTGCAGAGCATACAACAGGGTACACAGACATCCAATTATAATCTCGCACACATGAAAATTATATGTTATTAACCAATGTTACCCCAATAAATTTAATTTTAAAAAATGATTCAGAAGCCAAAAATGCGACAACTTGAACAAGGATAATCACCACAACAGAGTACAACACACCAAACGTGTTTAAACCCGTAAGTTCATAATGATTTGCAAACAACTCAGTGGGCAAATCTTGAGAACGCCAAAGAAACAATTCATTCTTTTATAAAATGGTAAATCAAGGGAAAGAATGAAGCATATATATCCTGCCTCTTCTATACAAATTATACTTCAGGGTAACCAAAGAATTGATGAGAGGAAATCTCTGGTATTCCAGCTAATACACAAAAAAGAAATGATAGAATAAAAAGATCACCATTTTGCAACCCCGAATGAATTTACGGACCTAGGTAATGATCATCACGACTGGAAACTGCACAGAAAAGGCCACACAACCAGACATTATAAACCTCCCAATGGAAGTAACAATGCTACTTATGAAACAGTCTTCACCAAAACAAACCCCAAAACTTTAATCTAATCAAACCTCCACATATGAGCTGTCCAATAAGACAGCTATTAGCCACATGTGACTATGGAGTACGAAAAATGCAATTAGTGCATCTGAGGAACGAAAGTTTTAATTTTATTGAATTTTGGTTAATTTAACTTTCAAAACTGATACTCAATTCAGTTACTGGAAAAATTTTAAGTATATTTGGAACAACTTGGGTACATGGTTCTCCTTTTTCAATTGTAAATTTTAGGATATCTAAATACAGATCAAGTATTTCTGAGGAAAATTTAGCATCCAAATTGAGATATGCTGTAAGCGTAAAATATACTGGATTTTGAAGACTTACTACAAAAAGAGATTGTCAAATATCTCATCAGTAATTTTTATATTGCTTACACACTGAAACAAAAACTCTTTTGGATGTACTGAGTTAAACAAAATGTAGCATTAAAATTAATTTCACCTTTTTAAAATTACACATGTGGGTAGTAGTATCTCTACTGAGCAGCACTGATCTACACCTAACTACCCACTTACAGGAACTATGGGGGATAACAGAACTCTTTTTTGCTTTGTTCTGGGGAAAGATTTTTTAAAAAAATCACAGGATATAATCAATGAAATACAGAATGTAGAAAATCTCCAGGAGAAATGAGCCAATTTCTTCAACAACAAAAAACATAGCAAAGAAAAATAAAAAGGAGGGTGATCTTATAGATTAAATGGGACTTCAGACAGTTATCAACCAATTGCTGTATCAATCATGCATCTATCTATATCTCTCATCTCACTTGACTCCCAATTCAAACAAGTAAATTGAGAGAGAGAGAGAGAGAGAGAGAGAGAGAGAGAGAGAGAATCAGGGAAATGTGAATACTAACCATAATATTAAAGAATTATTGATTTTTGAGGTATGAAAATGATTCTAAATTTTTTATAGAATTATCTCTTTTAGAGATACAGTCTGAGATATTTACAAATGAAATGACATGATGTCCAGAATTTATTTTTAAATAACCTAGGGATGGGAAGGGAGGGTGGAGAGTACAGGGGTGCACGTAAAAACAAGTTTGGCTATGAGCTGATCACTATTGAAACTGGTGCTGGCAACATGAGATAGCATATTTTACTTTTACGTATGAAATTTTCCACAATAAAAATCTAAAAATAACAAAAACAAACATCAAGTTGAAGTGGTTCCCAATGGCCAAGGAAGAGACAATTTAAATATCAAAAAGGAAAATGCCCGCATTGCTCAGTTGGTTAGAGGGCCGGCTCTCAACCACAAGGTTGCCGGTTTGACTCCCGCAAGGGATGGTGGGCTGTGCCCCCTGAAACTAGTAATGGCAACTGGTCCCGGAGCTGAGCTGCGCCCTCCACAACTAAGACTGAAAGGACAACGACTTGACGTGGAAAAATCCTGGAAGTACACACTGTTCTCCAATAAAGTCCTGTTCCCCTTCCCCAATAAAATCTTTAAAAAAAAAAAAAAGGAAAATGACTCCAAAAGACTGAAACAGATCAAAATACGTTTACACACTTATGCTTATAATAACAACAAATTTAAAAACCTCGCTGGTCACCTTCAAAGATTACAATGACAACCAACTCATTCTAAAAGCTGGTAAATAAAGGAAAAGAATAAAATACCCTACCTTCTCTATAGGAACTGTATTTCAAGGGAACTAAACAGTTGCTGTGAGCAAGTTCTTTTTAAATATCCAATTACTAAGTGGAGGAGGAGTGAAAGCATTAGAAAATTACCATTTTGAAACCATTAAGGGACCTAGGCAATGATCATTAAGAGCTGCTAAAACCAACTCGTGAAAGGCTGACAGGGAACTTCATCAAAATCGACGGGGCTAACAGCACCTGAAACTAGAGGTCGTGATTGCTTTTCTTTTAACTTTACATTACGTAAATTTTCAAACATATACAAAAATGCAGAGGATGTAATGATCTCCCATGCACCTATTACCCAGCTTTAATAGTCATCAACTCATGGCAAATACTCTTCCATCTATAACCAATTCCTTTCTATATTCAAGTCTGTTAAAACCAATCTCAGACATATTTCATCCATAAATACTTCAGTATGAATCTTTAAAACAGGGTTTCTGAATCTCAGCACTACTGACACTGGGCAAGATGACTCGCTGCTGTGGGGGCCTCTGTGCACCGCACGGTATTTTGCAGCATCCCCGGTGTCTCCCCACTAGATGCCAGTAGTACCTGTGGCCCAGCTGTGACAAGTGGGTGTAACAAGAGTATCTCCAGACATTACCAAATGTCCCGAGGGATGCAAAATCCACCCCACCTCCACTGAGAACCACTGTTGTAAAAGACAGGCTAGATCAACGGAATAGAATTGAGAACCCAGAAATAAATCCACATAAATATGGACAGACAGCTTTTGACAAAGAAGCAAAAAACATACAATGGAGAAAAGACAGCCTGTTCAATAAATGGTGCTGGGAGAATTGGATAGCCACGTGCAAAAGAATGAAACTGGACTGCTATCTGTCACCATGTACCAAAGTTAATTCAAAATGGATCAAAGACCAAAGCATAAGACCTGACACAATAAACTACATAGAAGAAAACGCAGGTAGTAAACTTATGGACCTTGGGTTCAAAGAGCCTTTTATGAATTTGTCTCCAAAGGCAAGGGAAGTAAAAGCTAAAATAAATGAATGGGACTGTATCAAACTTAAAAGCTTCTTCACAGCAAAAGAAACTATTGACAAAACAGAGGCAACCAACTGAATGGAAGAAGATTTTTGCAAACAGTGCCTCCGATAAGGGGCTAATATCCAAAATATACAAGGAACTCATGAAACTCAACAACAAGAAAACAAGCAACCCAATTAAAAAATGGGCAGACGACCTGAAGAGACATTTCTCCAAAGAGGACATACAAATGGCAAATAGACATATGAAAAAATGCTCAACATCACTAATCATCAGAGAAATGCAAATCAAAACCACAATGAGATATCACCTCACCCCAGTTAGAATGGCTATCGTCAATGAGACAAATAGTAACAAGTGTTGGAGAGGCTGTGGAGAAAAAGGAACCCTCATACACTGTTGGTGGGAATGCAGATTGGTGCAGCCGCTATGGAAAGCAGTGTGGAGGTTCCTCAAAAAATTACAAACAGAATTACTGTATGACCCAGCAATCCCACTCCTAGGTATCTACCAAAAAGATCTGAAAACATTTATCCATAAAGACATGTGCACTCCAATGTTCACTGCAGGTTTGTTTACGGTAGCCAAGACATGGAAACCACCAAAATGTCCTTCGATAGATGAATGGATGAAGAAGTGGTGGTATATATACACAATGGAATACTATTCGGCTGTAAGAAAAGATGATATAGGAACATTTGTAACATGGATGGATCTTGAGAGTATGATGCTAAGACAGAAAAAGCAGAGAACCATATGATTTCACTGATATGTGGTATATGAACCAAAAACAACAAAAGAACAAGACAAACAAATGAGAAACAAAAACTCATAGACACAGACAATAGTTTAGTGGTTACCAGAGAGTAAGGGGGACGGGGGGTGCAGTGCTCTAGAAGAGGGTAAACTGGATCTAATATATGGTGATGGAAAGAGAACTGACTCTGGGTGGTGAACAGACAATGTGATACATAGATGATGTATTACAGAAATGTACACCTGAAATCTATGTAACTTTACTAATAATTGTCACCCCAATAAACTTTTAAAGAAAAAAAAATGACAGGATGGTTTAAAAATAAAACCCAATACCATTAACTCACCTAAAAATATTAATAGCAATTCATGAACATCATAGATTATCTGGTCAGTGTTCAAATCATCCTGTTTTATAAAAAATATTTTTACACGTTTTTCAAGGCAAGTTCTAAATAAGGTATACACATTGCGATTGGCTGACACGTCTCTTAAATCTCATTTAATCTATAAGTTCCCCTTCCTCTCTTTTCTTTACAATGGATTCAAGGGAGAACCATATATTCCAATTAGTTCATTTGTCTCCTATCGTCTATAAAAGTTCTTCCTCTCTATTTATTTTCTTTCTTCCCATTTATTTATGGAAGAGACCAGGTCTTTTGTCCTTTAGTTTCCCAAAGTCTGGATTTGGCTAAATGCATCCCTGGGCTTTCATTAAACATGTTCCTCTGGTACCAGTGTTTCATATAATTGGTGGATATAAAGGCTTGATCAGATCCTTGTTTGAGGTTTTGGCAAGAATATTTCATAAGCAATGTTGAACACTGATCAATCTTATCATCACACAGAGAGAGAACTGACATTCAGCGTCTACTGATACGATACAGAAGGACGAGTACACAGCACCACCTATGATATATTCTTGCCAAAAATACAAAATGAACCCAAATGCAATCAAACCCTCAATTTAACTATCAGTTTACAGGAAATACAGGGGATGGAAGAACATGTTAAATGACATCATGGGACATCATCAGCTAAATTCAGAATGTAGGAAATTGTGCAGGTCCAATGACTCAGTTTCTTTCATAAATAGGAAGAAAAAAATAAAAAGAGATAAGAAAATGTTAGACTAGAAGACACCAATTTTAACATATGGACCTCATTTGAATCCTGATATAAACAAACTGGGAAAAAAAACCTATTTGTGAGACGTTCATGGAAATCTAAACATTTACAGGTATTACAGAGTTGTAGTTAAAATTATTTTGGTGTGATACTGTGGTTACATTTTTTAAAAGAGTCCTATGAATGGAACAATACCTGGAATTTGGCTTAAAATAGGCCAATGGGGAGGGGGAAGGGTATACAAAATGAGAGTGACCATATGTTGCTAATTGTTGAAGCTGGGGGATGGGTACCTGGGGTTCATTATATCATTCTCTCTACTTCTGTGCATGTTTGAAAATTTCCATAACAAAAAGCTTTTAAAAAAATCAAGTTTCCTGGCTATAATAATGGATTGAAAAGCATCAGAAACTATTTAGGAGTCTCCCGCAGCAGTCCATGTGAGAGGTGAAAGTAGCCTGTGCTAGAGAGACAGTGGAAACAGAAAAAAGGTGACTAGATATTTAGGAGGCAGAATGGAAAGGGCTTGGTACACTGAATATGCAAAGTGAGAGAGGGAGGCAAGAGCAAGGCTCAGATTTCTGGTTTGAACCCGTGCCTGGCACTGAAGACAAGGGTCAGGTGTGGGGAGGGCTGGCGTCTGAGGTACGTGTGGGACCCAGCATAGCGATGGCAGCTGAAGGCCGGGGAGGGAAAGAAAGATCCAGGATGAGAGAGAGCCAAGTGAGAAGGAAAGAGTGCCTAGGAGAGAGCACTCAGGAACCGAGGCCTAGCTGTTCACTGTACAGGAGCCTGTCCCGTGCATGTGTATCTGGGCTGAGATGTGTACATGCGCAGAAGCGCAAGATGGGCAGCAGGCAGGGAACGGGGGCAACTGGGGATGTGGGAGAATATGCGCCGGGCTGTGGGTGCATGTGGGAGTGTGGATTGCAACTCGACCCTCTCTCTCTTGCTAGCTTGCCCCATTTTCATCCCTAGTCTCCAGAGGGGGCCCCCAGATGGGCTGACCCTCTCTGTGGACAGCTGAGAAGGTGTCCCTACCCCCAACTTCCCGTCCTGAGGCCGATCCTCACCTTCAGATCCTCACACAGGTCACCGTAGTCAATCTCGATGAGGGCCTCTCGTGCATAGATACTGGAAGTTCGCTGGGAACCACTCACTGAATCCTCCCCCTGGGAACTACCCTACAAAGGCAAAAGGGAATAGAGTGGAGCAGACTGGCTACAAGGGAGCCCCCAGGCCCTCTAGAAGCGGCTGGGGGGCTCCCTTGCAGCCTTCAATGACTGAGAAAGCACCTGCTTTGAAAGAACTGATGGAAGGACAGCAACTTTGAAGGCAGAAAGACCTGAGTTCAAAATTGGGCTCTACCACTGTCTGTGTGTGACCTTGGGCAAGCCGTGCTATCAGATCGGAGTTCGCTCATCTGTAACATGGGACAACGCCTGCCTGGCAGTTTGGATTTGACTTAGGAGTCATCATTATGTCATGTGCTACCATGAGGCCTGGCACATTTCTGGTGTTCAAAATATTTTGCAATTTAAATTAGACTCAAATGGTATTTGGGGAGGGGGCCGGGAAAAGGACATGTGGGACTGAGATACACGTCCAGGTGGAAGACAAGATCTACGCAAACCTCCTCTCAGGGAACATTCTCCCCCGCCTTGCTACTAATCTTCACTTCCAGTGGATAAAATGCCTTGGCTCCTCTATCAGCTGGTGTCCCTCCCTTTCCTGTAACAAAGCTTCGTCACCTCTGCATTGCTGACGTCCCTTACCCAACCCTCTCCTGGCCAACCTCCCTCACTGCAGCTGAGCTGTATCGTTCCTTGGGTCCTCCAGCTTCCGTCCTGCTTTGCTCTTGGCTGTCCCTCAATTCCTGCTCCTACCAACATCCACCACCTGCTGGAGCTAACTGAGCTCAAGTCCCTAAGGTTAGTGGTTGCTTTCATCTTCTCCGGGCTTACTTCCCACAGCACCTACTGACATACAGTTCTCCCCACGCCACTTCCCTCTCACAGCCACACTGCCACCTTGCACTTCACTGGCCCTCACAGCCTCACCCCACCATCCCTACTGTCCCTCTCCATGCCTGACCCCATCCTTCTCTCTCTCTCCCAGGCCACTTTCACACTTTCATCCTGTCCCTGGTTAATGTTGTTCGCAGCCCACTCCCACCAACAGCCACGTGCACCCGCCATGATACTCACCTCTTCCTGACTAATATCGTCCATGGTGCCCTTAGACAGTGGCAACTTGATGTCCTGCATCTTGCAGGCCTGTAGCAGGTTGTGGCGGTCACTGCGCTTCTGTTCAAGTTTGGTCTCAATGGCTGTCACCTCTTTCTGTAAATGGGTCATTTCCCTAAGAAGATCCAGGGAGATAAGTGAGACCCAAATCCAGCAGGCTGTCTGCTCAACCTACTTGCCCCAACCCCAGGCCTGAACCCACTCACTTGTTGGCGCCCCCCAGTTTCTTACGAATCTCCTCCATCTCGTGATTCTTGTCATTCACCTCCGACTTCTTGGCTAAGTGCTGATTCTTCAGATCTTGTAACTGGGCCATGGTCTCATCTATGATCTTCATGTGTCTTTGCTCCTCCTGGTCCCAGCAGCGGAAACAGGACAAGAGGTGAAGGCTTTCCTTATCTCACCTTAGGACCTTCTCCCCTCACTCCCACCCTTTATACCAGGCACTTTGTTGGAGCCTCTCTTCAATGAGCTCTGTTTTCACAAACTCGCATCACCCCTCAAGCTTCTTTTAATCTTATTCTAAATGATCTGGTTGCCCTCTCTCAAACACCCCATTTTACCAGTTGCCTGCTATAGAAAAGTTCAAAGTATAGAAAAAAGTATTAAGCGGGGGGGGGGGGGGGGGATCACTCATAATCCTACCAGCCAGAGATAACCAATTAACATTGTAGCCTATTTCCTCCCAGCATTACTTATAGATCGTTCTACAGTTAAGACTAGGTTGTAATAAAAACTTGATATTGTGACTTAATGTTACACTTCAGCATCTTTTCCACATCAAAACTACTGTCTTGAGCTATACAACAACATTGTTTTTTTTTAAACCCACAAACAATATGGTGTATTTCCTACGAGTACACATACATGAATGTACAAGTACCTAAGTAAATACCTGCAGGTGTAGCAGAATACACACTCCATGGGTTAGCCCCTGGAAGAGCAAGTGGACTGGGATTGAGAGTGGTAAAAGGGGACTGTTGTCTTACTTACAATGTTCTGACTATTTAAAAGGAGAATGTTTTGTTTTCATTTTGATTTTCAAGTCACATAAAGGGGATGTGTCGGCAACTCTCAAATGGCTCATAAAAATATGCATACAGAAATGTGCAAAAGCAAATACAGCAACGTGTTAATGACGGATGAAGCTTGGTGATGGGTAAATGGGACTTCTCTGTACTATTCTACTAGCAACTTTCTGCTATGTTTAAAATGATTTAAAAAGTCAAAAAGTCATAGAAATATATACTTCTGGATCACCTAGATGTCCACCTCATTCTGCCCCAGATTTTAGTGCCCAATCTGCATCTGCATTTACGATTCCGATGACACCAAAAAGGACTGTTTTAATCATTGGGGTTTAATGAACAAACAAAAAAACCCACACACACACAAACCAACAACAACATAGGCAGACAAAGAAGCCATGATACGTTCAGACCAAGTGAGGCCAAATCACCTTAGGAGGGGATGCTGTGAGGAGCAAAGATTTCATAGAAATGTAAAGAGAAGGGGTGTAGGAAGTGAGTCACCAGGCCATAACCGGTGGCACAGGCACGCTCAACTCAAAGGAACTTAGCCGTGGCAGTTAGCAGCACAGGCGCACTGTGAAAAGGGACTCGCTTTCAGCAAAACACCATCATCTGTTGCACTGAATTAACGTGGTTAATTATAAAATTCAATTTGTAACTCTGTCTTGGCTTTCTGGTTAAGTGTTCCAAGTATGTATGTTTGTATGTATATTTAAGCAGCATTAAGGATTTTTTAAGCCAACACTAGAGATCTTGGGAATATTTTTCCTTTAAAAGTGTATTACCTTTAGTGTATTACTAAAATTTGAAGACCATTAAACTACACAATACTTGTATGAATGTAGCATAATTTGCTAAATTCCTAATTCCCAGGGGACACTGGATAGTTTCCCAATGGAACTACAAATGCTTGTAACAAACATCAGCCTCTGTGTGCACAAAGCTGTGCCAGCATTTTGGATTTGCTCAGGTATTACTGAGTTAGAGGGGATCAACATTCAAAAGACTTTTTTTTTTTTTTGGTTGGAGAAAGTAGTCTGACACTTTATGCTTTATTGCTTTCGGGGGTAGGTGCTCAGGAGCTCTTGGTGGGGTGGGCCGGCTTCCTCTTCAGTGACACGGGCTCCTGGCTGCGCAGGATGGCGCTGGCTCTGCCGATGGCAGCCACGCACAGGTCTGGGCGGTACTTGTTCTTGCGGATCATCTGCCGGATGCTGCTGAAGGGGGCCTAGGTATTCTAGCTGATGGAGGTCCACACGTACGAGGTGGCCGGCTCTCTGCTTCATGATGACCACCATACCTTTGCCATTGGCTGCTGGCTCCAGGCTCACCGTCAGGCAGCCTGTTGTAGCATGAGGTGCGGGCCTTCAGATTATTGGGCTCGATGCTGCTTGTTCCTTTTGATAAGGAAGTTGGAGCAGTTGCGCAGGACCATCCATTGCAGATGCGCGGGCATGGCGACAGTGCCTCTCATTTCGGCAGCCAGAGACGGAAAGAGCCGGAAGTCTTGATACATGGTGCCATATGGCCTAAGAATGCTGGTCTTATGCGCCATGGCCAGTATTAAGCCTTATCCTTTTAAAAAAATCTTGAGTAATGTGATAGGAAACAAATTACATCTGATTGTTGTTTTACTTTGCATTTCTCTGATTTCTAGCAAGAAAATTATATGTGTTTATGGGCTATTTGAATCTCTTCTTGAACTGCCTCATATTCCCTTTTTTCCTATTTAGATCTTGGTGTTTTTCTTATTTCCATTAGAGCTTTATAAATTATGGATATTATCCTTCTAGTATATCTCTTCTAATTTTTCTCGCAGTTTTTAGTCTGTCTTTTCATGCTCTCGTTCCTTACCTTCTTGAGCTTTTCTATCTCATTTTCATCCTTTTTCACTGTCTGTTCCCACATGTGTACTTTATCCTGGTCCTCCTTCAGTTGGTTCTTTTCAAAATCCAACTGGATGCCCAAGCGAGTCTTCTGATTCTCAAACTCCAAACTGTGGGGAGAAAGGAGAACTAGGCCCAGGGCACAGGGGCCCAGGATTACTGCTGAATATCAGTCACCACTCAGCTCATCCACCCATATCCATATAAAACCTTCCCATGAAGTTGGAGAACTAAGTTCCTCAGCCTAGCGTTGTGGGAATGGCACAAAGCATGGGAGATTGAGCCAAAATCCATTAATCATTAATCCCTCTTTAAACACTGGAGGACTCCAGAGCACACTGCCCCCCCGCCCCCGCAACTTCCTACATGGAAGCACAAAAAGGTCCACATGAACCCACCAGCTATAATTTATTTTTATTAATAAAACTTATTAAGCTTGTGTACTTTACATACATTACCTCTAATCCTCTAATCAACAGCTCTACAAGTAGGCATTGTTATTCTAACTTTACAAATGAGGAAACTTGGGCCAAGAGGTAAAAGACTTTGCCCAAAGTCACGGAGCTAGTAAACGGCAAATGTGAGATTGGAACCCAGTCTAACACCAAACCCAGGCTCCTTCTATGGCATCAGTGCAATATAATGTGGTGGGATATACAGATTGGTATCCCAACGCTGCCACCTTTAATAGTAGTGTACTCTTGGGCAAGTTAGTTATCGTCTCCATGCCTGTTTCTTCACCTGTAGTACTTACCTCGGAGTTACCGGGAGATTTTCGAAACAAGTTAATATGTATGATGTCCTTAGAACTAGCCCTTGCACATAGTAAGTACTCAATAAATTTTAGTTACCATCATTATTACCAGGTATTTCACTCATATTGACTCTTTCCAACTACCACCCTCACATGCACACCCTCACCCCAAGATTCCAGAACTTCTAAGGGGCTGAGCTTGAGTAGTAAAAACCATGGAGAAAATACAAGATGCCTGCTATTGCCCTCCTCCCCATCTCTTCAGAAACTCAAATAGCATGTAACCAGCATACAAATATTAGTAAGACCAGGCAGGGCTAACTTCCAACTGCCCCCTCCCCACAATATCGTGTGACAGATGCTGCCAGATGTCCTGCCAGCAGTTTAAACCTATTAGTCACTATAATCCAAATGGAATGTAATTAACTCTATAATTCTGAGCTATGCAATTTTAAGTCCAATCTCCTTAGCATGACTCATAAAGCCCTCTGTGATCTGACCCCTGCTGACCTCTCCACCACCCCCACCTTCCACCTGACCCCATTTTTATGCTCCAGATATTCAAAACTATTTAGTTTCCAGAACAAGGCACGGTCTCTCACACCTCTGAGCATGCTGTCCTGCTGCCTGGCTGGCTAAAGCCTATTCATTCTACAGGTCTCCTGTTCCTCATTCCTCATTCTGTAAAACCGTTTCTGAAGGCGGTAAGCAGGTTCTTCGTTTCTATTACACTTTGTTGGGTTCCTCCCTTTTTGGCCCAGTTGAATTAATCACATCTCACAGTTCATAATACACTTGATTGCTATCTGTGCAAGACCCTTCCTTTGTCTCCTCTGATTCAATCCCCGATTTTCATTCCCATTATCTTCCTTACGGTGAACATGTACTCCAAAGTGACATACACACATACATGTGCGCGCGCGCACGCGCACACACATGGGGTGCCCAAAAAAATGTATACGTTTTAAGAAAGGAAAAAACTGTGTTAAAATTGTAATACAATGAATGCCGCTAGCATTCATTTGATTAACGCCATCTTTTGAGCAAACATCATACTACACATTGCTAGTGTAATTCAACTTCGAAAAGTAATACATAGATAACATCTTTTAAAATGTGTACATTTTTTTGGCCCCCCGGTACATACATATGTATATAGCCTTACAAATGCATATCCTTTTAAAATGTCCTTTTGTTTTTAAATTTACACAAATACACGATGTCATATTTATCCATGGTACTGCCTGCAAATCTAGTTCTTGCTTTGAACTATTCCAGTCTGTATATTCATCACATTTAACTTATACTTCCCCTTCAGTGATGGTTATCTACATTGCCAACATCCTACTATCACAAATTATGCCAAGATAAACAACCCTAAATGTGTCCCTCTGTGACCCTGTGGCAAGACTCCCTGGGATACCCAGGAGTGGCTTTGCTAAGTCACAGGGCTTATGTAGACTTATTCTTTCTGATTAGGAATGAGGCTGAACATCAATTCGCAATTCAAGCTTCTCTTTCCACGAAATGTTACCTACATCCTCTGTCCAGTTTTCTATTTGGTCTCTAGTTTTCATTTTTCCTCTTATTGATTTGCAGTTCCTTGACCATCTCCTCTGTATCTTATATCTCAGGTACAGCATCAATCACAAAGTTCTGAAATTGCTGATCTACTTGTTTGTCTCGCCCCGCTCCATGACTCAACTCCTTGCGCGCAAGGATAGTCTCTTAATTCAATTCTGTATCTCTTGAGCTTGGCTTGGGGGTAGAAAAGCAATGAATAGCTTCTGTATGGGCGATGCGCTGGATGAACTGCCGACTATGGTCAGGGTCCAGGGGACGACGTGTCAGGGAGACTACGTCGCATCCCCACCTCCGGGCCCCTTCCGATACCTAGCACAGGACAGTCTGGCACAACACAGGTTCTCAAAGGTTTGATGAACGAATGAATAAACTAAAGGGTGGAAGAGAGGAGAAACTACTGTTTTGTTCTTACTAGCCTTCCAACCTAGAACTTTGTTCCTCCTCCCTTGCATTGTCCATCAGGATAACGATAATAATAAAAGCCAATAGTCATTGCTCTTAGTAGGTTTAGTAGGTGCGAAGTATTATGCTAAACACTTTACAAGAATTATTCCATGTGATCTACCCAACAATGCCATGAGACATTTTATAGATAAGCAAACTGGGGCTCAGAGAGATCAAGTCACTGCCCAAGACAATGAGTTGTGACGCTGGGATTTTAACCCAGGTAAACCACATTTAAAGCTGGCACTCTTAACCACCAGACTATCAGACTATGTGACACTGCCTCCCCACTGTCCCTGTTCTATAAGGCTGACCTACAACAAATGCCCACTGTTCTAGGAGCTGCTCCCTGCCTTATGATGGCATCTGACTTCCTCCGACATCAGGCTGAGGGCTCAAAGGCATCCCAGTCTCCTCTTCTACCCACACTTCCACCTACCGCTTCTTGGCGATTTCATTCTGCCGCTTCACCTTCTCTTCCTCAAACTCCCGGATGTTGCGCACACCAATCTCCCGACAAAACTCTTCAAACACCTCATCCTCTACCTGAGAGGAGAAGCAAAGGATGGGAAGCGGCCCTTTGGGTCAGAGGGCTGCTTCCAGCCCCGGTTCTGCCCTGATGCACATGCTGGCCTGGCTCATCCCCCCACCAACCTGGTTCATCTTCTCCTTCAAGTCTTTCATTTCCCTCTCGCGGCTCTGGATGATCCTCTTGATGTCATTGATGCGAGGCCCAAAGTTGGCTAGCTCACTCTCCAGCTTGGACTTTTCCTGCAGGAAACAGGGTTGAGAGGGCAAAAAGAAACCAGGCTCCTTGGAGGAAAAGAGCCACCCCAAGTGCACTGTCCCCATGGGGGACAGGAAAGGCCAGCTCTCCACACAATGAGACAACGTGCCTTAGTACCAGTCAAGCCTCCGTCATTTCTCACTTGAACCAGCACACAGCCTCCTCCCTGGCCTCCAGCCAGCCTGCTTCCGTCAACAGGGCTGGGCACACAGTAAATGTGATTACTTACAGGTACACGCTCCCTTATCTATAACCCTTGCGGCCAGATGTGTTTTAGGACAGACACTTGGACAGACTTTTTGATTTGAGAAAAAGGCAAAACAATATATGTACTACATATTACATAACACCCCAGGGCGGTCTGGGGAAGCACCTCATGATCAAACACATTCACGTACATGGAAGAGTCCCACTGAAACGCCTGTAGCTCACTTTCAATTCATTTTTAGGAGAAGCTCAAATATCTATTAAGTGAATGAATTATGCCAATAATAGCATCTAACGTTTATTAAGTACTGATTGGGTACAAGGAATCAGTCTAAACACTTTACATGCATTAACTGATTCAATCTTCACAATGACCCTATAAAGCACATAGTATTCTAATTCCCATTTTACAGATAACAATGAAAAAACTAACACTGAGAGGTTAAGTAGTTTGCCTAACATCATAGAAAGTCAAGATCTGAAAGCCTGGCTGATTCTATGCCATGCTTGGTTCCCTGCAGCAGCCTGGGAGGAGAGAGGGAAGTTGGACAAGTGCCCGCGCCCCAGGGAAACTGAGGCCAGGAATGGGAGGACGGCCTTTAGGAAACAGGGCTGAAGGTCAGACCCCACCTGCAGATTCAGGGCTAGATGTCGTGTCTTGGTCTGTTCTAGGTCACTCTGGGAGTACTTGAGCCGCATCTGCAGTCCATGGGCCTGAGACTGCACCTGACGTAGCTCTGCCTCTTTCCGCTTTGCCTTCATCTGCTCCTGAAGTGGACAAGAAAGAAGCATGAGGTGGGAAGGAGGCGGCCGGCCTGGGCTTAGGACCCCCCGCTCCTAGGGACAACAGCACTTACTTTCAGCTCCTCTGTCAACCGCTCCTTCTTCTCTTTCAACTTGTCTACTGCTTTCTCATCCCAGCGCCGCGCCTTGGCCTTCAGATCACTGGCCCCGCCAGAGATCACTCCTGACTTCTGGAACAGGGTCCCATCCAGCGCCACTGTCTGCACACAGCAGGAGAAGGAGGAGCTGAACAGAGGACTCTCCATCACGAAGCCTGCCCGGCTGCACTCTGGGCAGGGGATCCATCCATACCTTGTGACGCTGGTGGCCGCCAAAGGCAATGCGGCGGGCATCCTCCACGTTGTCACAGACCAGGGCATTGCCGCAGGCATACTGCAGGGCCTTTTTGATATGAGGTGGCTCATAGCGAATCACATCAATCACCAGCTTGGCCCCCTTCAGCTCCCGGAGTTTTTCATCTGTAGGTTTCACCTGCGGGGAGAAACTCAGTAGGTGGCAGAGCACGGAGGGCTGGGAGGGGCCTTCACGTGCTGTCCTGACGCCAACCCCACGAGCCTCACCTCCAGGTAGTCCAGAGGCAAGAAGGTCTCAGGCTCCCCACGCTGCTCCTTGATGTACTGAATACAGTCCCGGCCTGTCTTCTCCGAGTCCACAATAATGGCATCCATGTTCTTGCCCAAAACTTTGGTTACAGCGATTTGATACTTTTTTTGTGTGGGCTGGCAGAGGTCAATGAGACGGCCATACTGAAGAAGTCAGAAGGGAAGAGTAAAGCATGAGGCTTCGGGACTGGCTCAGAAACCCCAAGTCCCAGCTTGGAAACGGAGACAGACCAGAATCTGTATCAGGAACACAACCCCCAGGCTATGGAAGAAAAGCCTCCTCTGGCCCCAAAGCAACGACGACTTCAGGCAGTCATGTCTGAGTCCCAAGTCATCTTTCTAAACCTCTTTTACCGTTTTGCAGACCACTGCCACCCCAGGCACTACACCAGATAGCCTATATACAATATCTCAAATTCTCACAATCACTCAGCAAAAGAAATCTCTTTTCCCACTTCACTTCCCCCATGCCCCCCAAACCAACAGATAAAGGGAAAGATCTTCAAGGGCAGGGACTAAGCCTAATTCACCCTTATAAACTCTCCAGCAGTGTCTAGATGAGAGACCAGGAAATACAGACGGTGCCAAAACAATGTACACACATTTTAAGAAAGGAAAAAAACTGTATTAAAATTGTAATACTCAATATATACCAATAACAAAAGATGAATACAAGTCACCTTTGACTTCTGCAATTACAGGAGGTGCTCAGAGTGGTTACCATCAGCGTCCAGACACTTCTGATGACAGCGAACTACTGCTTGAGTAACGTTGACCAAAGTGTCTTTAAAAATGTGTATACCTTTTTTTAGCACCTGGTATTTATGGAACCCAATTAAGTGGAACCCAGGGATGGGCTTACAGCAAGACAGATAATATTTAGGGAACCCAAGAACTCAGGATTTGGTCCAAGAGGCCAAGACATCTGATAAAGCCTGGTGAATGAGCCAGTTGGTACATGGCAACCAAGCTCATGTCAAAGCCTGCAAAGAGCTACTTCCTGGGAGACTGATTCTTCTTCCACGCCCCTCCCCTTCCAACGGCCTCTCCAGTTTCCCCACCTCCCACAGAGGAGTGGACACAGCAAGACAAAACCTTCAGGAAGATGCAATTGGTGGGATGAAAAGAACGTCAGGCTAAGAGTCAGAACAAGTTCGGTTTGAACTGCAGTTCTTCCACTGATAAGCTGTGCACCTTTGAGCAAGTCATTTAACCTAAGTCTCAGTTTCCCCAGCTGTGAAAATGCAATTAGCAATCCCGTCCTCAGAGGACTGCTGGGAAAATGATGACGTGAGCATGAAAGGAAGTGCTCGGGAAATGAGTTCTCTCCCCACTCTTACCACAGAGCCTGGGTACAGGCGCTTGATGCTTTCCATAATCTCTGCCTTTCGCTGTTGGCGGCTGCTCTCCTGGCGGTCGATGCGGGCATCCCCCAGCTGCTCCATCACCTGGTTCAGCTCCTTATTGATCTCATCAATACGCCGCTTGGCCATCTCCACCTCCTCTGTTAGCTCCCCCTCTAGCTTCTTCTGCTCCTCGAGAGACTGCCTACAAAGTGAGGGGACATACGAGTTACCCTGGCTGGTCAGGAAATGCTCTCGGCTGACAGTGTCTCTGCCTAGGGAGGGACAGGACATGTAGGGTTCACAAGAAGAAGCTGTGGTACATTTATACAATGGAGTATTACGCAGCCGTAAAGAATGAAATCTTACCATTTGCAACAATATGGATGGACCTAGACAACATTATGTTAAGTGAAATAAGTCAGACAGAGAAAGACAAATACCATATGAGCTCACTTATATGCGGAATCTAAAGAAAAGAATAAGTGAATGAACTAATCAGAAACAGTCTCAGAGACACAGAGGAAAAACTGAGGGTTGCTAGATAGGAGTGGGGTGGGGGATGAGGGAGAAGGTGAGGGGATTAGAAAGCACAGTCAGTAACCACAAAATGGCCACAGGAATACGAACGTCAATTTGGGGAATGTTATTAATAATGTTATAAAGATTTTGTAGGGTATCCGATGGACACTTGTCTCATTAGGGAGACCACCTCAGGGATGATGTAGATGCCTGATCACTGCACTGTACACCTGAAGCTGAAGCTGAATAATAATTAATGTCAACTATAATTTTATATATACATATATAGTTACGAGAAGCAGAGTACGGCTTTAGGAATAGAGACAGTGGATATGTAACGGCTGTGTGCGATGTCAGGGGGGTAGTGGGTGGGGGTTATCACTGTGTAAGGGATATAAATGATAAATGTCTAACTATTACATTGTTTGGTGCACCTGAAAGTAATTAAAACAAAAGTTAAAAGAGAAAAAAGAAGAGGCCTGCAAGTAAGAGGCAAGGCTGCAGAGTCACATACTTGCTAGTCGTGATGTACTCCTCCAGTTTCTCAATCCGCTTCTGATTCTCTTCAATCTCCCGCAGCTTTTGCTTGATCTTGGCCTGGGAGAGAGACAAATATGCTCCATCACCCGGGGCTGAGCAAGTTAACTCCAAGGCCATGGGGCCTGGGCTTACAGCTCCTATGGCCCACCCATCCAAGAGCCCAATAGTCTTGGACAATCTATCACGAACGCAGGAGACCTACTGAAAAGCAGACACAGACAGTGCTGGCGTGGCTCTGCTAACTGACGGGGTCTCCCCGAGCCCGACGAGACCCTCTCAAAGCGTCCTACCCAGTCTGGGCTATCTTCCTCACCACTCAGGGAGGCTCACACCAAAGCCAAGTAAAGCTTTCGGGGCCCTTCTGCATCTGTTTTCTCATCTGTAAAGCGCAGGTAACCTCCCCTTCAGAAATACACATTAAGTGCTTAATATAAGGTAGCTATTAATATTAATGACTACTGCCGAAGAAGTGCTTAGCAGAACACCTGAACACTGTAGGTTCTTGAGGTACTATAAAAACTTTCTATTATTGTTATTATTTCACTATTATTATTAGGAAAACAGCACACTTGATAAGAGTGCGGGCTTTAGATCTATACTGCCCAGGTTCATACCCTGGTTCTGCCACTTAATAATGAAGTGACCTTAGGCAAATTACTTCAGCTCTGGGGTACAGTTCCCTCATTTGAAAACAGATGAACTCAGTGGGTGAATACATGTACAGTATAGTGACCAGCCCACAGTAAGTGCTCGCTGGATGTTAGCTAGTGTCGTTCCTGTTAAGGCTGTCATCATTTCCCTTCCTCTGGACCATCACCCCTAATCCTATAATGCATGCCCACCTCTGTCTCTACTTTCTTCCGCTCTTCCAGATCCAGTCGGTCCTGGTCAGCTTTCTGGTCTCGATTGAATTTCTCCAGCTCCTGGGCCAGGGTAGCTGCTCTCTTGCTGGCTTCTTCTTTCAACCGGTGGTACTTCTTGACCTGTGTTAGGGACAGGGAAGAAGGACGCACATGACCAGTCAGTCCATGTCAGCCCAGCGATCTCCCCACCCACCCCCAACCCCCCAGACCTTACCTGATTCTCCTCCAGGGTCAAGTCTCTGCCCTGACTCTGACTCTCCTCTTCCATCCGTTCCTCAAACTCTTGCCGGGCTTTCTCCACCGACAGCATTTCCTTTTCCAGCTCATCCATGTCACCTTTACGCTTCTTGTAATGCTTCTGCGCATTCTGTAGGGACTTCTTGGCTGCTTCCAGCTTCTTGATTTTGTGGGAGGTATTCTCCTTGGCTTTGATGTACTGAGGCCGCTTCTGATTCAGCTCTGAATCCTTTTCCCTTTTGCCAGAGGGGAGGGAGAAAACCAGTTAATGCTGTTGGAGAAGGGAGGGATCCCCGGCTTTTTACCCAAAGAAAAGGGGGCCTGAGCCCCACCTCTACGCCTAGCCAGCCTCCGAGAACTGCCTAAAAGAAGAGGGGCCTGATGCCCCACAGATCCTCAAAAAGGGGCAGTGTGACTACCCCCTGGAACCTTAGCCTGGCATTCCAGCCACTCCATAAGGAAAAGCTCCCACCCCAACCTCAACCAGCCAGGCCAGGCACCTCAGTAAACAACTCCCATGAACACCCCGTGTTCACTTAGCTGACCCGCATCTGCTCTAACCTTTCCAAATTTCTGTCCTGCAAACTCCCAGCGCCAGTTTTCCTCTTCTAAGAAGGCACTCCCCGCCAGTCCAGTGCCTGGGCCTCTCGTTACCTCTAGCTTGGCAAGGCCACGCCTCTGTCAAGTTCTAAGTTCTCCCTCTTCTGAGTACCTATCTACCCAGAGCCTGAGTACTTAAATACTCTATTCGTCTAAAATGCAAATCAAGAAATGTGCCTGGTTCTGCCCAAAGCAAGTCAAGGGGAAAATAGAGAAACTAGTATGTGCGCTGGACTCCGGGTTCAGAGAAGCCCTAGGAAACAGGATAGCCTATTGGTTTCCCACAAGTTGCAGGCCCAGGCCTGCCTCTTACTTGATCTCCTTCTCAATCTGCTGCTGTTCCCGCATCATTTTGCCCAGCTCCTTCTTCTTCTCCTTCAGCTCATCCTCTACCTTGTCCATACGCTTCTTGTCTTTCTCGATCTCTTTGTTCTTAGAAGCCAGTTCCTTATTGAGCTTCTCGATTTCTACTTCATTATGATAAAGCTTGAAGAGCTGGAGCTGTACCTGAGCTCGCACCACCTCATCCTTCAGGCGCTGGTAACGATCAGCCTGTGCAAATAGGGGCATGGGGACAGGAGTACATCAATAAGGCACTGGCTCCCCATCCTGGCCCATCAGGGCCCAGAGGCAGCCTGGCCACCTACCTCTTCTTTCTCCTGTTTGGCCTCCTTGCGCTCAGCTGCAATGTTTTTCTTACGATGGTAATTAAACTGTGTATCCTCTTCAGCTTTCACCATTTCCTTCTTTCGCTTGTCATACTCCTGAGCCAGCTCCCCAGAGCGACTGATCTCTTCAAATAAAGCTGTCCTCTCCTTGGGGTTCTTCATGGCAATAGATTCCACAGCACCCTAGTAAAGATCAAAACACTCTCCCTACTTAGACCCTCGCCGGGCCAGTTCCTCCTATCTACTCCCACTCAATCATTCAGAAAAATTTCACTGACCCCCCCCCCCACACATACACACTGGGTGCCATATTTCACATTGGGCTTTGAGGACACATTCCCGGCCTTTTGAGGTGCACAGGGAGAAGAGACAGAAGCAAAGCTGACACTGTGTGTTATGTGCAGTGACAGAAGTAACAGAGAAAAGGGCTAAGTGAAGCTTGGGGGAGGAGACTGGTAGGGGTATCCACATGGGAAGGCTTCCTAAAGGAATTTGGAAGATGGGGAAGAACTAACCAAGAAAGTAAGAGACGAGGTTATTCATGGAATAACATGGAAAAAAAGTTAACGCGTTCCGCTGGTTTTAGCAGGAGTTCAACCGGCACCGGGTATGACCTGTCAGCCTCTACATTCTCTCCTGATGGAAGAGTTTTTCAAGTTGAATATGCTATAAAGGCTGTGGAAACTAGTAGTACAGCTATTGGAATCAGATGTAAAGATGGCATTGTCGTTGGGGTAGAAAAATTAGTCCTTTCTAAACTTTATGAAGAAGGTTCCAACAAATGACTGTTTGGATCGACATATTGGAATGGCGGTAGCAGGTTTGTTGGCAGATGCCTGTTCTTTAGCAGACATTGCAAGAGAAGAAGCTTCCAACTTTAGATCTGACTTTGGCTATAACATTCCACTGAAACATCTGGCAGACAGAGTGGCCATGTATGTACATGCATATACACTCTACAGTGCTGTTAGACCTTTGGGTTGCAGTTGCATGTTAGGGTCTTACAGTGTGAATGACGGTGCACAACTCTACATGATTGACCCATTAGGTGTTTCATATGGTTATTGGAGCTGTGCTATTGGCAAAGCCAAGCAAGCTGCAAAAACAGAAACAGAAAAGCTTCAGATGAATGACCTGCCGTGATGTTGTTAAAGAAGTTGCAAAAATAATTTACATAGTACACGATGAAGTTAAGGATAAAGGTTTTGAACTAGAGCTCAGCTGGGTTGGTGAAATAACTAAAGGAAGACATGAAATTGTTCCCAAAGATATAAGGGAAGAAGCAGAGAAATATGCTAAGGAATCTTTGAAGGAAGAAGACGAATCAGATGATAATATGTAACACTTAATTCAGCAACTGTTTTAAATTTCTAATACAACCCCCATGTAACTATTTAGTCCTATGGATTATTATATACCCACTGACCAATTTTCATTAAATTTTTGTCTTGTAATGATTGAAATTTGGTTAATACCTGTTCGACAAAAATGTGTGTGTGTGGGGGGGGGTAACTGAGCACATATTTACTCAGCATTAAAATGTTGACGCTCTTTTAAAAAGTCATTCATGCCTATTTAAAAATTCATTAGTTAAAACACTGCAGAGGTTTTGGAGTCAAATTAAGTCAAAGCTCCATTCCATTACTCAGTTAGAATCTAAAGGTTATATCCTGCTATATAACCTGTTGTGTAAGACGTACCTACAACTTAAGCAATTAATTGATGCCATTGCCCAGTTTTGTATTTGATAAATGATTTTGGTCATCAGCCACTGCTAACCTTTAGGTATAACACACAAGAAAGATGTTTCAGGTTGGAGAGTCAAGAATGTATTTTTTTTTTCTTTTATTATGGTAAGAAGTGGATTTAAGCATCCACAAAGTTGCTACTGTCACTCAAAACATTTCTTGATCTGTAAATTTCCAATAAAAACACCCATATTTTATGCTAAAAAAAAGTTAATGTGCAAAGGCCTGCAGGCCAAAGAAGGCAGGTCAATTTAGGGAACTGGAAATGGTTTAATTAGGCCAGAGTGCAGGGCTGGAGGAGGGGAGGATTGGCAGATGAGGCTAGTGAGGTGGGCAAGAACCAAAGGATGGTGTTTCCCGGATGACAGGATTTCATGCTAAGGCAACGGTTTTCAAACATTAGTACGCATCATCAGAACCCGGAGAGCCTGGTAAAACACAAATTGCTGGGCTCTACCCCACAGTCTCTGAGTCTGTAGGTCTGGGATGGGGGCCGATACTGTGCATTTCTAACATGTCCCCAGTTGATGCTGATCTGGAGACTACAATTTAAAACCACCACCGTAAGGCAATGAGACATCACTGAAATATTTTAAGGTGAGAAGGGAAAGAAACAGATTTCTGCCCTCAAAAGATGAACCTGGTCTAGGGGATGAACTGGAAGGGGCCAGACTGGAGTCAGGAAGCCCAGTGAGGAAGCTGCGACATTAGTTCAGAGGACAGGTGAAGCCAAAGATGGAGCAGGCCCAAAGGCGGGCACAAAGCAGAGAGCCAATCGTTACCACAAATGCCTACCTGGAAGACAAGGAAGTTACGAGCTTTGATGAGAATGCCCAGCTTCTCCAATTCCTCGCTGTACTCATGCAGCTGCACCACTTTATTGTTGATCTTGTACTCTGAGGAACCGCCTGCGAGACAATGCGCGAGTCACTCAACGGTCTAGTCTCCCTCCCACCCCAGCCAACTGGTCCAGCCACCTCCCAGGACACAAGGAGAGCCTTCCAGCCAGCCTCACCCACCAACAATGACACGGGCAAAGGTACGGTCCTCAGCACCCTCCTCAGAGTAGACCATGCTGACAAAGGCCCGGTTGGCAGCTGGCTTGCCCACAGGAGCTCCATGGATCAGATCCCTCAGGGTCTTTACCCGCAGGTTGCTGGTTTTTTCACCCAACACAAAGCTGATGGCATCCATGAGATTTGACTTACCTGAGGGAGGAGGGGACAAAACAGAGGAGGCGAAGTCAAGAAGAAGGAGAGGAGAAAAGGAATAAAGGAGACATGGAGAGGAATAGGAATGTTCCCTCAGGACTCAGTGCTCAGACTCACGGGAGAAGAAAATATTGCTCTGCCCTCATAAAGACGGGGGCCAACCAAAGCCCTGAGTCAAAGGCTTAGAAAAACAGTCCCTTTGCAGTGACTACTTACAGCAGCCAAAAACTAGAGCCCCTTCTAAGGAAATAGTATATTCACAGAATAGATTGTTCTACAACCTTTAATGAAATGGGAAAATGCCCACAATAGGATAAACAAGCAAGATACAAAACCCAATATAGTTTGATCTCAACCAAGTTTTTTTTTTTTTTAAGGGGGGCTGAGGAAGGGGGAAATGGGGAGTTAATAGATATAGAGTTTCAGTTTTGCAAGATGAAAAATTCAGGAGCTTGGTTGCACAGCAATGTGAATATACTTAACACTCCTGAACTGCACACTTAAAAGTTGTGAAGATGGTAACTTTCATGTTATGTGCATTTACCACAATTTTTTTTTAAAAAAAGGCATGTTCCTATTGTGATACAACATGAAGGACACAGCATCATCTATAGTTATCTTGCCAAAATCTAACCTGAACTTAAGCCTTTAGACCTCCCTTCAAGTTGACAGGAAATACAGCAGTTAGAGAAACAAGGTGAATGACACCATGAGGAAATCTTAAGACAAACACAGAATGTGGGATGTTCTACCAGACAACTGGTCCGGGCTTTGCAAAAAGTCAGTGTCTAAAAAGAAAGGTTGGGAGAACCATTCCAGAACATAAGAGATTGCTGGGACATAAGCAAAGGCAGTATACAAACTCTGATTGGATTCCGATTCCAAAAAAATAAAAAACAAACAAACAAAAAAACCCAAAAAGACATTTTGGGGAGCAATTAGGGAAGCCTGAATATAAGCTGGATGATTGATGACATGAGGAAATTAATTTTCTTAGGTGTGATAATGGTATATTGGTAACACAGGAGAAATGATTTTAGGAGATGAACGCTGAATCCCTTAGGGGTGAAATGTCATTAAGTCTACAATTTACTTGCAAATGATTAAGCAAAACACACATCTATGCTTGAAAATTTTCCTAATAAAAACTTGGGAGAGGGAAATGCATAGGACAAAATACAAGCAAATGTAAACAGTGTAATAGTAGGTAACAAACCAGGGAAGAAATGGAGTCTTCTTTTAACTGTATAGCCTTTAGTATTTTTTTGAATTTTATACCGTATGCATTGATTAGCTATTCAAATACATAAAACTGTTAAACAAGAGTCACAGTTTTTACTTTCTTCATTTTAGACTCAGGAAAAAAACATTAAAAAAAATCTGGACTGGGATTGGGGGTGGGGAATAGTTTAATCTCTATAAATTCTATCTCAAGATTCTCCCCAACTATGTTATATGACAGTGAACTGAGGATCTGATTTCCAACACCGATCTACTCAGCTATAAAAATGGTAGCCCAGGTCCTTCCATGGAGGCAGTACAAGACAGAGATTAAGAGCTTGGGGGCTAGTCCAATAGACCAGGTTGTAACCTTAGTTTCACTACTACTTAGCTGACCTATTCCCTCACCTGAAAAATATGAAAAAGCATGACTCATCGGTAAAACATCTAAAACGATGCTTGGCACATAATTGTCTGTTAGAGTGGCAAGAGCAAAAGTGTGAAAGTATAACAGACATGGGTTCTGACTCTGGCTCTGAGAATCAGTATGCAAGTGATCACAACTTTGTGCCTCAGTCTCCTCAAGTATAAGACAAGGATAACGGGATCTCCCTCCTAGGGTCATTGTGAGAATTTAAATGTAAAAGGTCCCAATAAATAAAGTACTTGACACACAGTAGGTGCTCAAAAAAACAGTAGCCCTATCCTAACAACAGTTCTAGACTCAGCTGTCTCCCTCATCACAGCAGGACTAGCACATCATGCAGATCAGGAGTCAGCCTGTTAGGCACCCATTTCCAACCTTTGGGCTTGTCCCATGCTCTCCAGGAACAGTAAGAATATCTCACAACCCAAGGCCTCCCTACACACAATCATTCAATATTGTAAACATTTTTAATAACATGTATTATGAGCTGAACAGTGATAAAGTTTTAAGGAATGTCTTCTTTGGGGCACTCATAGCATAGACCAGTGATGAAGATACAAAAACATATGCCATGAATACAAGACCAGAGAAAACAAATGTTAAAATGTATCAAGTGTCTGCTGTGTGCCAGAGGGGAAGAGCAATTCACTGAGGGGGATCAAGGAATGCCTTGTGGAGGTGGGCATTGATGAATGGGGGGCGGGGGGAGGAGGGCAGTCAGACCAAGAGCCTTTTGGAGCAGCTGAGGGGACTACATGATGAGGGGACTAATGCCAAGAGGTGCATCCTGGCTCTTTCCCCCACACCAAAATCCTAAGAAACTGGAGTGGGACCCCAAGCATTAGCCCTCTAGGCCAGTGGTTCTCAAACAAGGTTGGGAGGGGATGATTTCCCGCTCCCTTCAGGGGACATCTGGTATGTCTGGAGACATTTTTGGTTGTCACACCTGGGGAGCAGGGGTAGTACTGTCAGCAGTGGGTAGAAGCCAAGGATGCCGCTAAACATCCTACAACACAGGACCGACCCCTTAACAAAGAATTATCTTGCTGGAAATGTCAATAAGGCCGCTGGTGAGAAACCCTGCTCAACCGAGCCAAACCCGGGCAAGACTCCAGGCAAGGCTGTCAGTTTGAGCTACTTCAGCAAGGGTAGCTCCCCTCAGGCTAGGAAATGATTTAGCTAGAACAACTCTGGGGTGAAGCACAGCAGGATCCCAAACAAACATTCGTGGGGGTAGATGGGAGGAATCCATGATGTATCATTTAGAGATGGGGAGTTAAGATATGTAACAGAGGCCCTATCTAACCACCCTTTCTTTTTTCCCCCGTTTCACTGAGACGTAACTGACATGACATATTAGTTTCAGGTGTATACCATTATGATTCCATATTTATATAAATTACAAAATTATCACCACAATTAGTTAACATCCATCACCTCACATAGTTAACTTTTCCTTGTGATGAGAACTTTTAAGATCTACTCTCTTAGCAACTCTCAAATATACAACACAGTATTGTTAACTACTGACCACTCTTTCCATAGACACGTCCCTCTATCACATCAACCTGTGTTATTTCCTGCACAGCAGTTAACACAACCGAAAATTATTCTATTTTCTCCTTTATTATTGTCTTTCCCATCTGGAATGTAAATTCCCTGGGAGCAAGGCTTAGTCCATTTTCCGCTATTTCCACAGCACCTTGAATAACTCCTTATAAAACAGTAAGCATTCAACAAATTTGGTGAGCGAATAAGTTCTGAGTTTTAACGGTTTCAGTGGTAGCAAAGGGACGAGTTCGAGGCATCCCCACCTCTAAAATGGGGACGGGGTGGAGGGTCGAGACGCGAGAGCTGGGTCTCAAATTCAAAAGTGCCGCCTCCGAAGAAGAGTTTTAAAAAAAAAAAAAAAAAAAAAAAAAAAAAGGAGGAGGAATTGGAGCGTACCAATGCGAAGCGGGACGGGTAAGTGTACCGTTTGAGACCGGAGGCCACGGGAGGGCTACCAGCAGTCCCACATCTTCCGGAGGGTTCTTACAAAGCGGGGAATCTAACTAGCTGGCAGCGGGCTCCGGACCGCCACTTTTGGCGGGAGGGGGCAGAGGGCGGGGGAATATACAATCCGGGGCGTACCACTGGGGCCAGAGCGGGGGCCGCGCAAAGAGCGGCCAACTGACACCTGGGGAAAAGGTTCAAGTCAGAGCTCCTGAACAGGGAAACAGGGAAAGCGGGTTTGGGCCGAACCCCCTGAGGAGCGGCAAGGAACCTGTTAGGGTTCCCGACATTTCAAGTGGCACGGGCTGGGCTGTACTACTCTGCTGCTGGATAGGGGGTCCGGGACGTGCCCCTGGCCGCAGCCGGGTTTATCTTACCAGAGCCATTGGGTCCAATGATAGCGGTGAACCTCTGAAATGGTCCGATAATCTGTCGACCCTTGTACGACTTAAAGTTCTCGATCTCAATCAGTTTCAGGAAGCCCATGACGGCTACGGCGCCGGCGGCGGTACGAATGGCCGCGCCGTGCGCCGAGGAACTGAGATAGCCTGCGCGGGAAACACCGCAATGCAGGCCGGGCGGACCCCAAACGTCGCGAGAATAAGTGCAGGTCGAACGGGATTTCCGGCTTCCGGCGTGGGCGGGAGCTAGGGGCGGGGCCTTCGGGCTGACGCGCAGGTTTGTTGATCCGTTGCCAAGGCGCGAGCTTACGACAAGCGTTTGGGACCCGCCTCCCTTTCTTGTAGCCTGGCAACGCAGAGCGCCGCCACTACCGAGAGAATTGCAGAGGCAGCGGTGCCGCAGACTGAACAGCTTTTAGGATCCGAAGAAGCAGACAGAGTTCACTCTTGCTAACACAACTCTGAAGTCACTACAGGGTTATGCCCCGCAGGGCAAGAGGAAGGTGGGAGTTCGGCTTTAGCCTGGCCGGCCAGAAGGCTCGGACAAGAATAGAGTGGGGTACTAGAAGGACCCCGGGGAGCGGGGAGCGGGGAGCCGAAGGCTGTACAGGAAGGAGGGGCCAGCGGGAGGATTCGGTGTTAGATGGGCTCAGCTCTTACTGTGGCTCGGGGTTGGAGGCGGAGTGGGGTGGGGTTAGAGGTGGGATGGAGTGTGAAGGGGGATGGGGTGTTAAGAGCTATGAGGGTACTCGAGCCACAGGGATAGGGCTGGGGAAAGCCGTGGCCAGAGGTACTGCCCCTATCCCCTGCCTCCCTCCTTTTCCTCCAAGCAGAGTTCAGAGACTGACGCTGTAGCCCAAGAACAGACTTGGACCTGAGCCATTTGTTGGCTATTTGAACCTAGACCTCACTTAGGAGCTTCAAAATTGGGACGCCTTGATAAGAAAGGTATTTTGTGTGAACCCTTAGGAGTCAAGGTCCCTAACCCAGTGTTCTCCACCCTTATCCTTCTTCTCTTCTCACCCCTTTATCTCTCTCTTCGTGCCTCACCTCCATGCCATTCCCTCCTCTCCATCCCCCTCTGCCCCATCCCTTGCTTTCCCCTTACTCTTCTCTCTCTGCCCTCAGTCCTCCACACCCACCAACCGCCCTGTTGCTCTCCTTCTTTCCTTCTCTGCCCCCTCACTCTGCTCTCTCTGTCCCTTTCCCCTCTCTGTTCCCAATCTTTTTTATCCCTCCCCTTCATCCCCTCATCCCTATATCACCTTATACCTGCTCATTACCAAGGCCATGGCCTTAGCAGTCCAAGAAGCCTAAAATGTCTGCTGAGTCTTCCCCTTCAGTGACCTTATATTGTGGTGACAAATGGAATGAGTAGGCTGGAGTTGGTTCTTAGACTGAGACATGGAAAGGGTCTGGTGGTTGCCATAGCAATTCCTGTAACTATTTTTAAAATGATGTCCAGAGGCTGAAAAGAGTCTTGAAGTCTTAGGACAAGTCCAGGAAAGTGAGAAAGTTTGGTTGATACACTCTAGTAGAGAAGAACCATAAATGAAGTTCAACTGGGAGGAACAGTCATGGTCAGGCTGAGGAGTAAAATGGCCAAAGGACAGCAATCTGACGTGAACTATTGTTTCATTTTAAAAGATGAGCTTGAGCTTGAGGGGAAGAATCAAATTGAATCACTGCCTCTCAGACCATATACAAAATGCAATTCCAAATGGATTCAAAACTTAAATGAGAAAGGTAAACTTTAGAATTTTAGAACAATATACAGGAGACTATCTTTATGACCGCAAGGGATTCTTAAATAATAAAAACTATTATCAAATAATAATAAAGTGAAAAGACCAGACACAAATTGGAAATGTTTGCCACATATAAACTAAGAAATGGTTAGTGTGTAGAATGCATAAGGAACTCCTAAGAGTAATAAGAAAAACAACCTCATTTTTTAAAAAAAGAACAAAAGATATGAATGGGCACTTCACAGACGAGTAAACAAAAATGGCCAAAACACACATGAAAAGATATGCAACCTCATTAGCGATATGGAAAATTCCAATTAAAATCGGTTATTATAATTTTACACCCACACATTGGCAAAAATCAAAACGTCTGCAATACGAAGTATTGGTGAAGATGTGAAGTGACTGGAGTTTTTATACACTATCGTCAAGGTGTAAACTGGTACAATGTCCTTGGAAAACAAGTTAGCATTATCTTGTAAAGTTAAATACGCTGTAAGTGTTATGATCCAGCACTTCCACTCCTAGGTGTAGGCTAGAGAAACCTTCCCACCTCTATATATGTCTCTTTTAATCTACAGGTTCCTCCTCCCTCTTTTTCTCTTGCAATTAAAAAAAATACACTGAGTTTGTGCCACAGAGTCCTAGTCTCTGTTGAACCCACTTCAGTCAGGCTTTCGGCCCCATAACCCCCCCCCCCATGTTCTTGTCAAGGTCATCAGCAATCCTCATGTGAGTAAATCACTTCTCAGTCCTCCTCTTAACCCATCATCCGTTGCTCACTCTCTCCTCCCAAAAGCACTTTCTTTACTTGGCTTCTCTGACTCTCCTGGTTGTTCTCCCACCTCCCTGGCCACTCCTCCTGAGCCTCCAGTGCTAGGTCCTCCTCTTGTCATCTGCCCCTGGGACACTGTTACCCATTTACATGCGCTCCCTTAGAGATCTCTTATAGCCTTAGAGCTTTAAATT